>NC_064643.1:525963585-526301799 GCF_023864345.2 Schistocerca serialis cubense
TTGTATGAACAATGTCGTAACTGTCATTTGTTTAGGTAGATGTAGTATTTCTTGATTTCCATAAAGCATTTGACTCATTACCACACCTATGCTTATAGTCAAAAGTACAAGCTTATGAGGTATCAAGTGAAATTTTTGGCTGGATTGAGAACTTTTTGGTAGGGAGGACACAGCATGTTATCTTGGATGGAGAGTCATCGCCAGTTGTTGAAGAAACTTCACGTGTGCCCCAGGGAAGTGTGTTGGGACCCTTGCTGTTCATGTTGCGTATTAATGACCTTGCAGACAATATTAACAGTGATCTCAGACTTTTTACAGATGATGCTGTCACCTCTAATACAGCAATGTCAGAAAGAAGCTGCATAGATATTCAGTCAGATCTTGATAAGATTTCAAAGTGCTGCAAAGATTGGCAACTTGCTTTAAATGTTCAAAAATGTAAACTTGTGCATTTCACAAAATGAAAAAATGTAATATTCTATGATTATAATATCAATGAGTCAATGTTGGCATCTGCCAACACACAAAAATACCTGGATGTAACACTTTGCAGGGATGTGAAATGGAATGATCACATAGGCTCAGTTCAGGACAATGCATATGGTAGACATTAGTTTGTTGGTCGAATACTGGGGAAGTGCAATCAGTCTACAAAGGAGACTTGTATAAAATAGGACTAACAGGTGATATTGCACATATACAGAGAAGAGCAGCATGAGTGGTCAGTGGTTTGTTTGATCCATGCGATTGTGTCGCAGAGATAATGAAGAAACAGAACTAGCAGACTCTTGAAGATAGGCATAAACTCTCGAGAAAGTCTACTAACAAAGTTCCAAGAATGGGCTTTATCTTATGACTAGGAATATACTACAACCCCGTATGTATTGCTCATATAGGGATCATAAGGATAAGATTAGAATAATTACTGCACACATAGAGGCATTCAAACAATCATGTTTCCAACACTCCATGCATGAATGGGACGGGAAGAAACCCTAATAGCTGATACCATGGGTCGTACTCTCTGCCGTGCACTTCACAATGGTTTGCAGAGTATAGCTGTAAATGTAGAAACCATTGGTACTTTACATGTATCTTCTAAGTTCTGTGTAGGGAACAAGATGTTTTATAACTATTTGTTACATTGCTATGGTGGAACCGAATCTGATTTAGTAATACGAGGGTTATTCCAAAAGTAAGGTCCGGTTATAAAAAAAAAATCAAAACTAAAATGTTTTTTCAAAACAATTGTTTTATTTACATTCCTTACATCTTTATCTATTTTTCTACATAACTTCCATACTTATTTAAACATTTGTCACATCATTCAACAAGCTTTTGAATGCCCATGTTATAGAAATCGGCCGCCTGTGACGATAACCAGTCCTTAACTGCTTCTTTCACTTCATCATCTGTGTCGAAGCGCTTGCCGCCGAGAAACTCCTTTAAGTAACGGAACAGGTGGAAATCACTTGGCGCCAGGTCCGGACTGTAAGGAGGATGGTCCATCTGTTCCCATCCAAATTTCTTGATCAGAGCTTGCGTTTCATTTGCAGTGTGGGGTCTGGCATTGTCATGCAACAACAAGATTCCAGACGACAAAAGACCACGTCGCTTATTCTGGATTGCACGTCGAAGTTTAGTCAGGGTAGCGCAGTAGGCGGCTTTATTAATCGTTGTTCCTCTCTCCATAAAGTCGACTAACAATACTCCACGTCTATCCCAGAACACAGTCGCCATAACCTTACGTGTTGAGATTGTCTGCTTTGCCTTGACCTTGACTGGCGATGACGTGTGACGCCATTGCATTGACTGACGTTTAGACTCTGGAGTGATGTGAGAAACCCATGTCTCATCCCCTGTGACAACATTGTCTAAAAGACTGTCACCTACCTTATGATATCGCTCCAAAAAATCAAGAGCAAAAGCCATTCTTTTCATTCGTTGGGGCTCAGTAAGCAGCCTGGGAACCCAACGGGCACACAATTTGTGAAACTTCAAATGTTCAGACACAATTCTGTACAAAGTTGTTCTACTCACATTCGGAAAATGCATGTCTACGTCTGTAATAGTGAATCGGCGATCTTCACGAATTTTTTTGTCAACCGCATTGACCAAATCGTCTGAAATCACTGATGGTCGGCCACACCGTGGTTCATCGTGCACATTATCCCGTCCTTCATTAAAAGCTCGCACCCACTTGCGCACTTTACTGTCGCTCATTATGTTAGGAACGTACACTTCAGTAATCTGCCGATGGATTTCCGCCGCTGAATTGTTTCTTGCAGACAAAAACCGTATCACTGCCCTTACTTCACAATCGGCGGGCTTATCAATTGTCTTAAACATTGTAAAGTGACACTGTGAACTACACTCAGCAACAGTAACAAAGCGAATGGCGGCGTTTGACGCGCAAGGCTTGCCGGGAGTCGGCGCGCATGCGTGTTTTGTCATTGGCGCCAAATTTCAATAGTTACGGCGAATCGGACCTTACTTTTGGAATAACCCTCGTATATATTATGAACTTGTCAGTTATACAGATCATATGTATAACTGGGTGAGCAATCAGAAAATTCATATTAATGAGATAGTATTTGAAAAATAGTTCGAAGTTTTCGTAATGAAATCCAAAAACTGTGTTTGCTAAATTCTATTCATTCTGTGATTCTTCATTCTTGAGGAAGAATGGGATAAGTGTTAAGAGATTGCTGAGAAAAAGCTTAGCAGGAGCACAGTTGTAATGACGAAATTGTTGATGTAATATTAGTTTCAGTAATGAATAACAAACTTCCTTCAAGTAAATTCATCTTCCATCGAGTATTTACTATATGGTTTGTCTATGTTTCATGTAATGTAGCTACATTTATTAGCTAATATTTTATTGGTTTGTGCATAATAATCTAAAAGTGTGAATAACTAAATATTTGTTTGTTTATGATTGCTTTGTTTATCAGCCTGCTTGCTGCAGTTGGCAGAAATACAGGATATATGTTGCGAGTTCCTAAAACGCCAGCTGGATCCATCGAATTGTTTGGGTATTCGTGCATTTGCTGACACGCATTCATGCCGAGAGTTGTTAAGGATAGCTGATAAGTTTACTCAACATAATTTTCAGGAGGTATCTTTTTGTGTACTACCTTTGCTTACTAAGCAAATTTTTATTAATACCACTCATTTGGAAAGCTTACATTATACTGATGCATTTTTTTGTGAAATTCAGTTTTTTTCTTTTATTTATTTTTTCCTCCCCAGGTAATGGAAAGTGAAGAATTTTTACTGTTGCCTGTTGGTCAACTAGTAGATATTATTTCGAGTGATGAACTGAATGTGAGATCTGAAGAGCAAGTATTTAGTGCTGTAATGGCTTGGGTGAAGTATAATGTCTCAGAAAGGAGGCAGCACTTAGCACAGGTAATTTTTGTTGTTGCATACTACATATAATACTATGAATTCATTGAATAGTTACGAAAATGACCCTGCCTATTCTATATCATCATGAAAAACATCAGTCCCCAAAGATGATTGTTCTGGAATGCTTATTTGTTGTGGAAACCAAAAGAATTAAATTTTGTAATTAATACTTAAAACAAAAAGTCGTATCTGTTACTCCACTGTCAAAAAATTTGCAAAACAACTGTCGTGTGATTTCAAAACTTTACCCTTTATACAGAAGTATCCAGGTTCAAACAAGTGTCTCAGAAAGGGATATTTCCACAAATTCACACTCACTTTCTGCACTACACCTTAATCTGTCATAGAGCTAGTCTCCCATTTTTTCATCCAAAACATTAGACTTTGCACCACAGACATTGTAGTTTTGAGAATATGGACACAATTATAGCTTTTAGTTTTTGACATCTTGAATGTTATGTTTCTTTTCAAAGGTACTGCAACATGTTCGACTTCCTCTTCTAAGTCCAAAATTTTTAGTTGGAACTGTGGGTTCTGATCTCCTTGTACGAAGTGATGAGGCGTGCAGAGATCTTGTTGATGAGGCCAAAAACTACCTCCTCCTGCCTCAAGAAAGGCCATTAATGCAGGGTCCAAGAACAAGACCAAGGAAACCCACAAGGCGTGGTGAAGTTCTTTTTGCAGGTAATAAACTTGCAGTTTGTATTGGCAATTTTTTTAAAAGATATGTGATAACCTCAGATCATAACAATAATTTTTTTATCAAGCTGTATCACATGGTAAAAACCTCTTAACTTCTTCCTTTCCCCTCTTTTATGCACGTAAAGGTGCAGAATAATGGTGATGTAATGTTCTTTATCCTGTCCTTGCAATGTACAAAAAGCAAATGACAGATAATGACTTCCAGAGATTTTAAGCATATAAAAACAAAGCAAAACGAAGATAATGGAATGTAGTCAAATTATGTCGGGTGATGCTGAGGGAATTAGTTTAGGAAATGAGACACTTAAAGTAGTAAAGGAGTTTTGCTATTTGGGGAGCAAAATAACTGATGATGGTCGAAGTAGAGAGGATATAAAATGTAGACTGGCAATGGCAAGGAAAGCGTTTCTGAAGAAGAGAAATTTGTTAACATCGAGTATAGATTTAAGTGTCAGGAAGTCGTTTCTGAAAGTATTTGTATGGAGTGTAGCCATGTATGGAAGTGAAACGTGGACGATAAATAGTTTGGACAAGAAGAGAATAGAAGCTTTCGAAATGTGGTGCTACAGAAGAATGCTGAAGATGAGATGGGTAGATCACGTAACTAATGATGAAGTATTGAACAGAATTGGGGAGAAGAGGAGTTGTGGCACAGCTTGACAAAAAGAAGGGACCGGTTAGTAGGACATGTCGTGAGGCATCAAGGGATCATAAATTTAGCATTGGAGGGCAGCGAGGAGGGTAAAAATCGTAGAGGGAGACCAAGAGATGAATACACTAAGCTGATTCAGAAGGATGTGGGTTGCAGTAAGTACTGGGAGATGAAGAAGCTTGCACAGGATAGGGTAGCATGGAGAGCTGCATCAAAGCAGTCTCAGGACTGAAGACCACAACAACAACAACAAACATATAAAAATGTCTGGACTTACAGCTGAAGCATATGAAATTTATTGTCAGATAGTATTAGAGAACACTGTCAGTATAAATTATGAAGTACCTAATTTCACTGAGAGACTCAGTGATTTATATGATATCTGAATGAGGCAGTGCATTTGTTAAGACACTGACCTCATATTCGAGAGGATAGAGTCTGCTCTGTCTGGCCATCCTGATTTATGTTTTCCGTGGTTTTTGTAAAGCGTTTCAGGCAAGTGTTGGGATGGTTTCTTCGATAAGGTCTTGGCCAACCGTTTTTCCTATCGTTATAAAAGCATACTTACATATTTGGTGTGCAAGTGTATTTTTGAGTACTTTTATTGTATTGTAATGGAGGGCAGAGTGGAGGGTAAAATCGTGGAGGGAGACCAAGAGATGAAAACACTAAGCAGATTCAGAAGGATGTAGGCTGCAGTATGTACTGGGAGATGAAGCAGCTTGCACAGGATAGAGTAGCATGGAGAGCTGCATCAAACCAGTCTCAGGGCTGAAGACCACAAAAACAACAATGGCAAATCTTATATCATTGGAAAATGTTCCATGAAGGAATGAATGACAAACACTCTCCTCTAAAAACTGTAGCGGTGTAGAGAAAAACAGTACCATAGTTTATGGATCACCCTAAATGCCTTATGACTAGCAGTTATGCAGCTCACAGAATATACAAATGGCCCCACCTATATTTCACTAAAAAGCAAAATGTTGTTTCCCGGAAAGGGATGGGATATGGCACAAATGATTTTGTTAAGTGCATTACCGTTAATATTGTCAGGAAATTGATTGTTGAGAATCATTTATCAGCTGCAGGATGCATTACAATGCAAATGATCAAATTTATTGTTTATCCATTACTACCCAAAATAATAGACATATTAATTGCTCTCTGACCTAGAGCTTTTTTACAAGTCTGGAAGCAGATCTGTACAAAACATTTACCAAGAAGGTGTCTTCAAAAGAATAACTTTGCAAAAATCATAGCAAAATGTGTGCACTTATAAAACTAACAACATATTTTAATTAGCTGTGTGTTTTAAAGTTCTCATGGTGCAGTGAATGGTCAGTTAGATCTGAGTTGTCCAATTGCTGAATCCTTATTTCTTTGTGTAATATCTTTCGGCCATCTTCTGGGTGTCTGAAAGGCTGAAGCTACATTGCTTACTCAAGGCTTTTAAAGCCGTGGATTGCGTCACTGCACATGCGACCAGAGAGAAATGAACAAGAGAGACGTCATTTGGTATAAAGTGTTATGCATAAACTGAATCTGTGATTAGCTGTTCAATCAGTGTTTGGGTATCAGTGTGTCATTAGTTGCCGCACTGTAGTGACGTCATGGAGAGTTCATTAAACAAAGTGCTGGACTGCATGCTTTGCCCAGGCTGAAACTGCTTTCTCTGTTGCATGCTTCACCACCGTTTCCTATAAAGATGAAGTCAGTACTATAACTTAAACATTGTTATACCACTTAGCGACCAGTGTCGATGTATTATGTTACCACATGTGATTCATTGGGCTGTTGGTGTTCTGTGTATCTTTCATGAACAGTTTGTGTTGTCTACCCAATTTATGATGGGCAGTATTTACAGGGTATCATATTAAACTTAACCTTGTAGAGCAGAAGTCATTTTTGACAGAACCTAAAATGACTGCTGTCTTCAATGGAGGGTGAAAAATCCTTTTCACTTTGTACTTAGAGGATCTGACCTACTTCTGATGAGGGGCTTCCCACATATGGCAGGGAATCCATTGATTTGAATGTCTTCTCTCGTTGTAGTGTTCGTTGACGTGTCAGTAGCCAAGAAAACTGGAACTTGATTGAGTCTAATAAAAAAAATACGATGACAGTTTCATGGAATGAGAGTCGGCCCTTCTCGGTTCAGCCTGATGGTCAATCACTAAATCATAGGACTGTACTAGCAAGTAATCACTTACATTGCACAGGGATGTTCATATGTGGATGAAGTCCATAGTGATAGTGTCCTGTGAGGCAGTGAACTCAGATATGAATCAGAGACAAAGTCCGACAAAACCGTGAGCTGCAGTGAACCTGACGGATTAGAGAGTGCTCAGCAGAACAACTCCGTTTGGTGGACTGCCTAGAACGTGGTGCATGCTTGGTGAAAGATCCCTGATTATGAAACCACTAGGCGCGGACAGTATAAAGCCTGGAGTGCAAACTGACTGTACAATAGTTAGGCGGTGGCCCAAGTACTCATTGAGTGTACCAATGGAGGCACATGAGTCACGGAAGTGAATGGCATTGGTGTTTTTGGTGACACTGGAGGCAAGACTGGTGCCACACAGTTCTGTGGTGGCTGCTGGAGATTTGGTTGTAAAAAAACCCAGCATATTTGGTGTGTTGCTGCAAATTGTTTTTGTCTGAGCTCGAGAGGAATAGTCGTTAGGAGGCCAGAGCTGCAGCAACTCACAGTACATTACTGTGTGAGGAGGCCAGAGCTGCGGCAACTCGCAGTACACTACAGTGTGGTTGGTGACTGTATTGCCGGGATACAGTACTCGGCTTCCTCATTCGTTGAGTCGAGCTTTGGTTTTATCTGACCAATGGAGTTGACATGGGCCGTTCATGTCACCCTTTTGCCAATTTGTTTATGGAGGACTTCAAGGAGAAACCACTGGAATCTACTAGTTTTAAACCCACAGTGTTTGGGGACATTTGAATACAATTTACTTCCCCTCAGTTATTGAAATTAGTATGTTTAGCAAATTCTGGTTAATTGGAATAAAACCAACCATACACAAAACTTCAGGGGTTAAATTATTCCAGCATTGGACATCCATGGTTTCACCAGGAGAAAGAACAAGCCAAAACCTCACTTCTGTAATGCAATATCAAATAACCTGTCTGGAACGATAAGCACTGGTCTAAAAGGGGAGCATGACTTAGTTACAACAGTGACGTACCTTCGTATGCCGTGTACCTGAAATCCAGCTGCACGTCATTGACCTGTTAACATATCTGCTCTTATCTATAATGCAGTTGTTCTTTCGCTTCACTTCCTTGTGTGAACCTGATTAGAATTTATATGAATACAATAACACTCCAGAAACGGATGGTACCCCATTAAAGAAAGATCAAACTATTCAGGTAAAAATCAAGTAATTATTGAGATTTTTTTGCTCCATTTAAGTTGGTGCACATATATTACAACATTTACGAGGTGCATTCAAGTTCTAAGGCCTCCGATTTTTTTTTCTAATTAACTACTCACCCGAAATCGATGAAACTGGTGTTACTTCTCGACGTAATCGACCTGCAGACATACACATTTTTCACAACGCTGACGCCATGTTTCCATGGCAGCGGCGAAGGCTTCTTTAGGAGTCTGTTTTGACCACTGGAAAATCGCTGAGGCAATAGCAGCACGGCTGGTGAATGTGCGGCCACGGAGAGTGTCTTTCATTGTTGGAAAAAGCCAAAAGTCACTAGGAGCCAGGTCAGGTGAGTAGGGAGCATGAGGAATCACTTCAGAGTTGTTATCACGAAGAAACTGTTGCGTAATGTTAGCTCGATGTGCGGGTGCGTTGTCTTGGTGAAACAGCACTCGCGCAGCCCTTCTCAGATGTTTTTGTTGCAGTGCAGGAAGGAATTTGTTCTTCAAAACATTTTCGTAGGATGCACCTGTTACCGTAGTGCCCTTTGGATCGCAATGGGTAAGGATTACGCCCTCGCTGTCCCAGAACATGGACACCATCTTTTTTCAGCACTGGCGGTTACCCGAATTTTTTTTGGTGGCGGTGAATCTGTGTGCTTCCATTGAGCTGACTGGCGCTTTCTTTCTGGATTGAAAAATGGCATCCACGTCTCATCCAGTGTCACAACCGACGAAAAGAAAGTCCCATTCATGCTGTCGTTGCGCGTCAACATTGCTTGGCAACATGCCACACGGGCAGCCATGTAGTCGTCCGTCAGCATTCGTGGCACCCGCCTGGTTGACACTTCTCGCATTTTCAGGTCGTCACGCAGGATTGTGTGCACAGAACCCACAGAAATGCCAACTCTGGAGGCGATCTGTTCAACAGTCATTCGGCGATCCCCCAAAACAATTCTCTCCACTTTCTCGATCATGTCGTCAGACCAGCTTGTGCGAGCCCAAGGTTGTTTCGGTTTGTTGTCACACGATGTTCTGCCTTCATTAAACTGTTGCACCCACGAACGCACTTTCGGCACATCCATAACTCCATCACCACATGTCTCCTTCAACTGTCGATGAATTTCAATTGGTTTCACACCACGCAAATTCAGAAAACGAATGATTGCACGCTGTTCAAGTAAGGAAAACGTCGCCATTTTAAGTATTTAAAACAGTTCTCATTCTCGCCGCTGGCGGTAAAATTCCATCTGCCGTATGGTGCTGCCATCTCTGGGACGTATTGACAATGAACGCGGCCTCATTTTAAAACAATGCGCATGTTTCTATCTCTTTCCAGTCCAGAGAAAAAAAATCGGAGGCCTTAGAACTTGAATGCACCTCGTATGCAAAGTTGATGTAGCATTCATCAGAATTCCAGGCATTTGCAAGACTGAAACTAATTCAGATTGGCAAGATGATTCCGCTCTGCTGAATTAGTACTCGCACTTACCATTAAATATCTTTGCTGCTGTGGCATGTGGAACTGAAGCACAAACCACCACAATATGAGGGTTGGACAAAAATATGGAAACATAACTAGAAATGCATGCTTGAACAAAATACAGACACTAACCAGGTCTGCAGGAGGGCCTATTGTATTTGACCGTGGACTGCTCTTGTACAATGTCCTCAATATGTTGCAAGTGTCAGTCATGATCAGAACAGTATTCTGTGTATAGTCCAATTGAAATTACTTGACAGTTGACATCTGTCACTTGGCGCTACAGTGTTTCCATATCGGCTGCCAGCTACCACTCAGCTATAGATGACAAACAAACACAGGAGTCACATCAGAAATGCGTAACATGGAGCAGCGTTGGAAATGGCCACCGTGAAGTGCATCAGAAATATGAGATACTCCGTCAACAACTGATTTAGTTACCGGTGACTAAACTGTGGCAGACAATATGTTCTGTAGCCCTGAATTTAAACCCATGGCCTAAGTTAACCACAACCTTGTGATGTGCAATATATTCAAGAAAATGGCGATCAGCAGTCTATGGCAGAACCAAAATCACAATCACTTTGTTCACAGCAATTAAATCTAACCTGTGCAAGCAAACTCAAGGCAGAAAAAATTCAGTTTCAATGCTAAAAGCAAACGGCAATTTATTGCTATCATTTGTTACCTGGCACTGTCCTCACACTGGCTACATGATCTGCTGTGTTTTTAACTGATAAGTAGTCATTATTGGCACGTGGTGGCAGATTATTGGTGATGCAGGCAGATTCCAAATGAAAAAGAATGATAGGAAGAAAAATAAGAGTAAATATAAAAGTCAATATAGCGATGGAAATTATGTGACAAAGTATTAGAAATAAAAAAGTTACATTTAAACCAATTAATTGAATAAAAATAGTAACCATACTCTTTTGATTAGATTTTTTGTAAAGTCTTGATACCACTGATAAGTTTCGAACCTTCAACCTTCTCCACATCAGCTTTATATGCTAACGGTTGCACTATGCCAAAACATTAGGTTAGGTAGTTTTAAATATTAACTGTGATCATCCAGTCGTGACGATGAATTGCATCCTTAAAAGATTCATCTTCATGGAATGTCATGCGAAATTTATCTAATGTAAGTCAATCTCTGATTATGATAAATGTATATGTGATGCTGAATCGCATCTTACGCAGAATTATCCAGTAGTGTTCGGTTAGTGCTGCATATGAAGTGTGTTCATTTTATTAGCATCATTTTGTGTGTGTTGATTTTGGTGTGGTTATCGTAAAATACAAAATAAAGATAATGCCAGATCCATGATTCAGCATCCAAACACATAAAGAGAGAAAGCTGGGCTAGGAATTGGAACTGGACTGACAAATTGTTGTGGCAGTTTGGTAGTGGTGAACAATTCAAGCATGACTTTGAGAGCTCTGATTGGAGGAAACTATCTACAACACTCGACGTGTCAACTATCAAGCAGTTTTAATTGGACTGTAGTTTTGAATGTGTTATGTCGGACCTAAAAGGTGGATTCGAACATGGACAAATCGTTGGTGCTCGTATGGTGGTTGCTTCTGTAACCAAGGGAGCCAAAGTGTTTGGTGTTTCAAGAGGCACCATATCAAAGCTTTATACTGCATCCAGGGAAGGCAGAAAATCATCATCCACTAAGTCATAAAGCAAATGAAAGTATGATTGCAACATACTGTCATTGAAGAGGATTGTAACGAAAAATAAGAGGGCGACAACTGCGAAAGTCGCTGCAGAGCTGAATGTCACACTCACGAATCCTGTCAGTACTGAAACAACATGAAGGGAGCACCATAAGCTGGGAATTGCAGGGTGAACTGGAATTCCAAAACCACCCTCAGTCAGGCAACTGTTGTTTTGTTGGATGAATCTTGTTTCACACTGTTTCCAACTTCTTTCTGATTTATATCCCGAGAGTGAAACATAGCTGGGTGTTCGGTGATGATTTGGGCAGGCATATTGTGGTATTCCATGGATGCCATAGTTACTCTGCAGGTTGGGATTACTGCGAAGGATTATGTGACCATTTTGGTTGATCAAGTGCATCCAGTGGTACAGTGTTGGACCTCAGCAGCGATGCTGTGTTTGAAGGTGACAGAGCCCCTGTTAACATAGCTCACGTTTTCCAGGAGCATGAGAATGAAGTGTCAAATCTCCCCTGGCCACCAGAGTCACCAGATCTCTATATTATTGAGTCTTTGTGGTGTGTGGTGTTTGGGGAGAAGGGTGCTTTTGATCACTATCCAGCTCCATCATCATTACCTGATCTTGCCACTATTTCGCAGAAAGAATGGTGGAAGAGTCCACTGAAAACTACAAAAGACCTGTATTTATCCATTCCAAAACAGCTATAAACTGTTTTGGAGATAAGTATTTTTCTTCACCATTTTAAGTATGGCAATGTGTGTTGTGTTTTTGGTGTCCCCCCCCTCAGTAGTTTTGGGATCTGCCGGCAATTAACACAATTTCTCTCTGAGACAGGCTATGTGAACTCAATAGTCACAACTAGATAGCCATCACAACGCTGATCCAGTACACAACTAGTTAATCAGCATCATCCAGCTCACTGACATTTGGATGAGTGATGATGTATGGTGCTTGTAAGCTTTGTTCAATCAACATATCTCCATCTAAGTGTGTAGTTATTGTCACCAGCAAAATATTCTATGAAGTACCAATCAATACATCAAAGGAGCTGTTTTTCATAATTTGTTACCAAATGAAGGTAAGTCATTTGACAGGGGATACTTTTGAGAAGCAGCTTATCCAAAAATGCCCATATAACTTGGATTTAACATGAAAAATAACATGAGAAGTAATCCTGTACTAAAAATAATTATAGTGATTGTAGCATATGTAAAATATTTATAATTTGTAACCGTAAAAAAATTTATACAGTGTTATGTCAACATTACCATGATACTAGCAGATGTTTTTGACATGTTCGTGTCCCTGAGGTTCTCTCCACTATGGGTCCGTGAAATGAAGACTATATCTAACTATCCGACACACTTTGCAAGTAATTCAGGAGTAGAGGTAACTCACTGATAGCAGAGGCATTGAGTCTTAGACAGGCACACAAATACAGCTGAAAACTTTCATAGCTTTCAGACAGTTCCCCAGGAACTTCAAAAGAGAACCAAAAATAAGTTAGAATAAGAACAAAATAATGTATAACCAATACAATGACAAAAAAATATAAATTAAGAATGAGGTTATAGAACAAGCGGATGTGGTTTTGTATTTAGGACAGACGAATGCCTTTAGATGGACAGGAAAAGAAGCTGAAAAGTCAAAATGTTTGGAAGTGATTTTGGTGAACTGTGGAGTTTTAAAAACTAAGCAAGGTACAGTGTATTTTAAATGTAAATTGACAATCAGTGTTTGTTACTAGTTTTGATTTATAGCAGTGAGACATAGACTCTTAGTAAGGAAAATAATTCAGAAAGTGTCCTTTGCTTGATGATCATCGAAGACAGGAAAAGAAAACGCACACATGGATCAAGGAACAAACTGTAATGTTAGATGTAATTAGGACAAAAATGGAAATGGAAAAAAAAGAGAGAGATACGGGGAGTGCCAGGCAAATGATTGGTAGAAGAATGAAAGGTTTTTATCAGCTTCCAAGAGCTAAGAAAAGAATGTGTGACAACCTATTAAAAAATGGTGATGGTTGACAGTAGAAATCGTGTAGAGTTCATAGCTAAAGACTATAATACATGAAGAAATCTAAAGAATCCAATAGTGGGTGTCAAACGGCATGATGAAGATGACGACGATAGATGTAAGGTCCAGCCTAGCCCAACTTGTTCCATTTCTACCTATCTTCTGAAATTGCAACAGATGTTGCATTATTTCCTAATAAAAATTCAGCACCATTCAATTGCAGTCCTTATCACATCTAAGGAAATGTACTCTCTTCAGTGCCCATGTGTACATCTTCGTGTAAACTTACTGTATGGTATGTAGCGAAGGGTACGTGATGTAACAATTTAGCCTCACTTTCCATCCTAGTTCATTCACAAATGTTCCATGGAATATGCAACTGACAATATGCCTCAGTGTAAGTTCAGTTTTTTTTTCCTAAATTTGTCATTATTGTTAGTGAGTGTATTTTAAAAATTATCCTTTACTTGGTGCACAATGTCTTTGCTCCACTGTTTTTCACTAAAGTTTATTGAGCATTTCTGTGATGCTCTTGCCATGATTGAACAATCCCATGACAAGTTTTTCATCTCTTCTTTGACTTTTCTCTGCCACATACACATGGCAAGACAGTGGATTCATGTATCATTGGTTGGTAAGAGACAATGACAGACAGCAAAAGAGGTACACATTATATACTTTGTAAATATCTGTCACACAAGAATACGTCCACCTTATAGCTGAAAGCTGTCGTGTTGCATTGTAAAACGAGATGCTGCCCGATTATCTGCATCTGTTCATCACTGTAGACAAACTTCTTTCCTGCAAACAGTATCCAACAACAGTGTTCATAAGCCTGTACTAATCTGTTCCATGCAAAGTTTTCATCATCAGAGGTACTTGTATGAGGTGATAGTTTCTGCATCCTGTACCAAAGTGGTGGTTTTGGATGGCATAGCTACTGGGCAGTATAAAGCATTGGATTGGTTAGGGATTTAGTATGTTGCGATTCATTTACTTTCTGTAGGAATCCATGACAGTTTTCTGACCCCTGTCATCCATGCAAGTGCCTGCAAAAGTTTATAGAGGTTGAGTGTCCCACACATAAAGTGTCCATTACCTGACCTTGATTAAATGTGCTGCAATTGAATGCTTTGTCCGTTCTACACTTGACTGTCATCGTACTGGTCAGTCCTGTATCTAATAGTGTACGACTTGTGTGATGTACTAAATTATTGGATTTGATGTGGTAACAGGAGTGCTCTTCCAACATGCGAGTCATATCTAATTCATTTGCTCAGATATCTATTTCATTTCAGTTCCTTCTTTTATTGTTTTATTTTCATTACCTCCTTAAAAACTAAAAGAGGAAGTAAAATTGGAATGCTGAGTGTAGTGTCCTGTTGATGATACTGAGTAATCAAGAAACAGCCATGTATAATTCATGTGCAACTGTTGTAAATTTAATTGTCAGAAACTTTTTTACAGCCATGACTAACAACTATTAAGGCATGTTAGTGTGACATCTGTATGTTTCATGCTCCAGGTGTTTTTGCCCCTTGCCATCAGAAATGTCATGTGTACTCCTCACATAAGATTACTATTTGGACATGTAAATAAATCATTTGCCTACAAATTTATTTTCACAGTCTGTAACGCTGGAATGAATGCTGTTACAGTATTATAGTAATCTGTGTCACTTACAGTGAACACAAATACTGTTTCTTAGTTGTGCCTTTTGTTTGTGTGATGTAATTTTCTGCTGAATTAATATCCCATTTTTGTAATGACTTCATTTGATTGTCCTTTCTGCTAAATTAATATCCTTTTTCCCTAATGAAATGAACACATTATGATTTAGTACTGAATTGTATTTCTACTGTCTGTTTCAACTACAAACAGTATACTCATTTACAAAGATTTTCCTTTCCCCCTTGTTTTTCTTATTTAATGTTTTACGTTTGACCATAATATCTACCGGCCGCTGTGGCCGAGTGGTTCTAGGTGCTTCAGTCGAGAACCGTGCTGCTGCTACAGTCGCAGGTTCGAATCCTGCCTCGGGCATGGATGTTTGTGCTGTCCTTAGATTAGTTAGGTGTAAGTAGTTCTAAGTCTAGGGGACTGATGACCTTATATGTTAAGTCCCATAGTGCTTATAGCCATTTGAACCATAACAACTTATAAGCTCATCTGATGTCATGTATGATTGTAGTATTTACTAAAAGAAGTGAAATGTTAAAGAAAAAAAAAAAAGAAATACTCAAACTGAAAAATAATGGCACATATTGGCTGGCAGAGTTGGTCAGCATTGGAAATAGGTGTATGAAACAAAAGTAGTTCTGTGTCTGATCAATAGCAAACAATAATATACTGTATGCACACTGCCAGAGTAATGAAACCTGTTTTGCTTTCAAGAATACTAACTTTTCTGCTCTAAGTATTTGGCAGATATTGATTATAATTTTTCCATAGTTGGAGGATGGTGCAGTGGGGATGCAATAGCTTCCGTGGAACGGTTTGATCCTCAATCAGCTGACTGGAAAATGGTTGCACCAATGAGTAAACGAAGATGTGGTGTTGGTGTTGCTGTACTAAACGATTTACTGTACGCAGTTGGTGGCCATGATGGGCAGTCCTACCTGAACAGCATAGAAAGGTAAGAGAATATCAGTACTTTAATAAATGTAGTGTTTCTTTCTTTTGTTTTGTATTATCTGGAGGAAAATAATAACTTTACCATTTAAACAACAGAAAGAATCAGCAGAAGAGTGTTATTTTGTGATGCATGCCAGTGCTTTGTTAAATCTGTAAATGTTAAATCAGAAGATACTTGTTTCTTTTAATTTTTCCACAAATTTTTGCAATATTTTTATCTATTTAGCCTACCATGTGAAACAAAGCTTGTTCTTGTGTAAAAAAATATTGTTTACTTATTAAGCACTCCTTCTTTGTGAGTCAAGATTGTCTTCATAAAACATAACTTGAAATGTTTTGAGATCATTTGTATTACTTATTAACAGTGCAAGTATAACCTACTTTTTATACTTTAAAATTTTCTTCAGTGATCTGGTGTTTAATATAGAGCCATTTCTCAATTTTTGTGATGTCTCAATCAGATGGAAGGAATATGTTCAACTTTTTCCAAGAAACAGGTAGGTAAGTTAGTTGTTTAAGGTAACCAAGTTGTAATATTATTTTGCCCACCATAGTTCTCCAAAATTCCTTGCTATCTTCATTTAACACACACAAAAACCTTCGTGTACTTTGCAGTTTTGTTTATAAAAGGTGAGGCCCTATCAGCAGACTCAAGTCCACAACTGTCGTGAATATATTCACCTTGTCTGGTTTGCCCAAATCTACAGGTCCACAGCTTCACATTATGCTTGATGTGATTTTAAATTTATTGATAACAAACAAAAGCTGTACGTAAAATATGGGATAGGCAACAATTCATTTATAGGAGGCTGAAGTGTGAAGCATAGAAACATAAAACGGAAAGCATTATTCACACTAGCTTTCGAGTTATTGCACTTTTTCTAGTAAAATTACGCACAAAGAGACATGTAATACACAAATAATCAAATGGAAAAACAGGAAAAATCACTAAAACTGGATTATTTTGTCTGTACTGTCTGTGACCATACTAGAAACATTACATTGTAGCCAAATGCAAAACCCATATAAAGTGTACTTTAATATTGATTTGAAAATATCATCATTATATGGCAATAACATTCTAAAGTACAATAACAAAAGAAACATTGAACTCGTAAGCGAAGATAAGTTCATCCTGATAATTTGATATACAATATTGAATTCCAACTATCAAAGTCAAATACCTTTAAATCAGTGCAACAGACCGGTCTATTGTGTATTGAAGGTGAAATGGAAAAGGAACTGCATCAGAGGATATTAGCAGTCCTGACGTCAAAAACTTACAAGAGTTTGATGTCATAGAGGGGTGAGAGCGGTGCATAGGGGACTGTTGATCTGCAGACTTTACTTGGCCAGAATCTTCTAGTGAGCCTGCTATTTATTTGCTTGAGATTGGACATACAGAGAATTCACGTATGCCACAGGTGTCAGGTTTCTGTTGTTATGGGGCGAAGGTGTTGCTGCTATGGGGAGCAATGAGATACATAGCAGTTTACCAAAATGTGATTCTGTTGAATTCCTCACTCTTTTTGTAAATTGAGGTCAGTTGCAAGCACTTGATTCATTCCTAATCAATTTGATTGGGAAGAAGGTCGTTTATGCATAATAACCTAAATTTTTGCACAGTAAAAGTTTGTTGTGATTCTACTTGTATTTATTTTGTCAACTTTCTTGATGTGATTCAAGCTTTTGTGTTTAGTTTCTCTTGGACATTATCCCCAGCATTAGGGTCTACTAGAATTCATTGGCAGTCCAAACCACCTCTTATTCACAGTGACAGAGTAGATTTTGTGGGGGATAGCTTCCACCAGTTAATCCCACAAAGACTGATATGAGAGCACTGCTCAACCTACTTTCTGATATTTTCATAGAAATGAATTCTAAAGTGATTTTAGTATCTTGGACTGTGTACAAGTTTGAAATACTTCGGTGCATGTAATTTGTTCCATACAAAAGATGATGATTTTAATAGTGGAAGGTAGATGATGATATAAAAATAATATGAAAAGGACAGACTGCTACTTACCGTTTAGAGAAGCCATTGAGTCACAGACAGACACAATGAAAAAGACTTTTAAATGTTCAAGCTTTCAGACAAAAAATTCATTCTTCCGAAAAAGAATACGCGTGCGCACACACATTCACACAACGCTCACACACATGATCTGTTTCTGGATGCTGGGCCCCAGCAGCCTTTTCCGCTGTGCCTGTCTGTAACTCAAAGCTCCTCTATTTGGTAAGTAGTAATATATCCTTTTCAGATGATGTTTGGTTAATATTAATTAATTAAATACTGGCACAAAAGGCTTGATAACTTAAGAGATACTTTGCCCTGGAAAATCCAAGTTCGGATTTGTAGACCTTCTGTCCCCATGTCATCCCATTTCAGTCAATATAAGTAGTATGATGTGCATGCAAACAAAACAGGAAATCCTTGAGAGTCCACAAATTCTATTTTGATCCACTGAGTCATACTGAAAATTAGTCTTTAGGGCCATTGGCAATTGTACAGATAACCATTTTATTCGTAAGACATTTCTGTTATTTTACCAAGGACTTTGTTGGAATGAAAATGGTTAAAAGTCAAACAACGTTTTCTTAACAATAATGGACATTACTTGATCAAACAGTACTGTGTCTTCGGTTGTTTTAATATGTTGTTCAAATGCTCTCTCTTGTTTTGACTAAGCATCCTACCAAATGAGAACATTCTGACCATCATGTGAACAAAGTTCTACTATTGTAAAGTCAACAACTCACTGAGTAGTCTTAGCTTTGTTGTCAACAAGCACAGAAACAAGAGTGAAAGTTTCACTAGCTTTTGGATTAATCCTTTTGATGTGAAAAGTATATTTGCTTGTCAGTCAAACTTTCTTATGTGACAAAGTATTGTCAGATTCGAATCACTAATATCTATGACAGTGTAAACAGTGTTTGAGCCCACATCTGACAGATCAAGTCTGTCTGTTTGTTGTGCTTTGTTTGTCTTGTTTTGCCTGTGACGTGATTGTACCAGTGTACACACATGAACAGGAGTGTTATATTTTATCTCTGTGTAAAGTTATACATCGGTATAGCGTGGAAATGCATTTAGCTAGGACATTAGTTTGGATGTAATTGTAAAGAGCTTGCAGAGCATTACTAGGACCCAAAGTGAGACAATAAAAATACTCATCATAATATAAGTAAAAATCAGTATTAAATATTGAAAATTACAAAATAATGCAAGATACCATATCATATATGACTCATACATGTCCACAGAATTATAGAAAATGCAAGTTAGAGTAAAGCTTGCATTGAAAGGAATCCAAAAGCTAACAAGCCAAGTGCCAAACGAATGTAAGAGAAGCTATAGCTGTGTCGAAAAGTAAACTGAGAAAATAGCACAAAGTAGTTACATACATGTGCATCCAGGGAATATCTCATGACTCGTTCAGCTGTTCTTGGAATGTTAATATTTGATGTATTCAAGTGAATTTAGCTTCATGTAGAAGTTGGTATGAATTTGTTCCAATTTTGGCTGACAGTTACAAAAGTCCTTAGTAGATTGTTCTGGAACTATTTCACCCTTACAATTTTCATTAAGGCTGCCTTCCTTTTACTGCCACTTTTCTCCCTATCTTTTTAAATGATCACCTAAAGATAACTTCTGTGAACACACCTTCAGTTTTGATACCATCAATGTGATTGAAAACTGTAAAATGTCAGTAAAAGAATTTTACGCTCTGTTATGTTTATGAACATCAGCATCTGCATCTGCCCACAAGCTGCAGTTGTTCACCTTTTTTGGTCTTAAAATAGTACCACCCTATCCTGTGCTTCTAGGACTTCAGATATATTTTTTTTTAATTGACCAATTTCCAGAAGGTATTAAAAAATCATTTGTTATGGTTGAACAACCCCCCACCCCCACTTATTTGGAGCTGTTTATTGAGTACTGAGCAAAGTAGAGCAGTGGTTAGCACAGTGCACTTGCATTTGGGAGGATGATTGTTCAAACCCATGTCGGGCCATCCTGATTTAGGTTTCCCATGATCTCCCAGAATCACGTAAGGCAAATGTCGAGATGGCTCCTTTGAAAGGGCAAGGCTGATTTCCTTCTCCATTCTTCCCTGATCCGAGCTTGTGCTCCATCTCTAATGACCTTGTTGTTGATAGGATGTTACTAATTTCCTCCCTCCTGCAACTATTTCCCCGTTATAGCTTTTGTGAAGCCTGCCTTTGTTTTCCCTTAGTTTTTTGTGTTCTCACTAATACTTCTTTTCCTTTGTCATTTGATTTGTGGGCTCTCTGGTATAGGATGCTATGACCTGCAAGAGGTTTCAGGTGTGTAGAGATTTGACTTACTAAATTAAATAGTTTGTAACAGTGCTAACCCACAGTCCTTGACCCTAAGGGCAAAACAACAGTAAGAGATAGATAAATAAAAGTCAAAGAAGAGCTGCTGATGTAAGCAGCTGATTACACATTGAAAAGTCAGATAGTCCAAGTAGCTAAAAGCTATTGGCAGGTGATCTGATCGGAACAGGCTGATGTGCATCACTGAGAGTTATCACCATCAGATGGTAACAAAGAGTTGGAACTGGTATTTTGTAACAATTTTACATAATTTGGGGGGCTAAAGTTTCTTTCCTGGCATTGTTGTTGATTGTCAGTAATTCATCAGCAGATTTCATTCACTCCAAATAAATGCATGATCTTGATAACAAACATGTTGCACTGACTTCATTACTTTATACTTTCCAAGTTTTAAACATAGTTATACTACTCTCTAAGCCTGCCCTACGTGGTCTCTGCCACACAATACTTAGTAACTTTTTAATAATCAAAATTCTTAGAGATTATTATTGAAACAATTGCCTAAATTAAGTTACAGTTGTAAACAGATGTTTCTGTAAAAAGTTTGATATATTGCGTAATATTGAAAATATGAAAAAAATCTTCTGACATAATTACAGTTCAGAATAAATAAAATTTTTGATGTGAAAAAGAATGAGATAGTGTCTTTAAACAATGTCTTTACTCAATATTTCAATTACATGTTAATTACTGTAAGTTTTATGTTGCTGATATATTTTCAGTGTCTGTGGTGTTCTGGGTTTTGATGTATACAGTCTTCTTGAGGTAAACAAATCATACCCAATCCCAGAAACTGATGATAGGATTATCTTTCCAGAATGTTCTAAAGAAAGTAAATCTACACCAGAGAAATGAATTAAACATGGAAAATTAAAAATACATGACTCTAAGACAGATATGAAGTTCACAACCGAGTGGAAATAGAAATTGACAAATTAGCAGTCACTGAAAATGTACACAAAAAATATTAGACTATAGGATTGTGTTACTTATTAGTCCTCATATCGATAATTTCAATTTGTGCTTTCCTAGTCTGCCATGTTACTAGCTGCATGATTCATGGTTTTCTTTTTAGTCAGAATGAGAGTGTCATAGAGATGCTGTACAAGCTACAGTAGGAGATGTTACAAGATAGGCATTGTGCTTCATCATGGAGAGCCATATTAATTCTGAGGACTCATGTTCCAGAATGTGTCAAGGCGCTTGTTGTTGTTGTTGTTGTTGTTGTGGTCTTCAGTCCAGAGATTGGTTTGGTGCGGCTCTCCATGATACTCTATCCTTGTAAGCTTCCTCATCTTCGAGTAACTACTGCAACCTACATCCTTCTAGATCACCTTCCATTCTTCCCCCCAATACTAAACTGGTGATCCCTTGATGCGTCAAAACATGTCTACCAGTGGATCCCGTCTTTTAGTCAAGTTGTGCCACAAATTTCTCTTCTCCCCAATTCTAGTCGGTACCTCCTTGTTAGTTACATGATCTACCCATCTAATCTTACAGCATTCTTCTGTAGCACCACATATCGAAACTGTGATTCTCTTCTTGTCTAAACTATTTATCATCCATGTTTCACTTCCATACATGGCTACACTTCTTACAAATACTTTCAGAAAAAAGTTACTGACACTTAAATCTACCCTCGATGTTTACAAATTTCTCCTTTCCATAAACACTTTCCTTGCCATTGCCAGTCTACATTTTATATCGTCTCTACTTCAACCACCACCAGTTATTTTGCTCCCCAAACAGCAAAACTCCTTTACTACTTTGTTTCATTTTCTAATCTAATTCCCTCAGCATCACATAATTTAAATCGACTACATTCCATTATCCTCGTTTTGCTTTTGTTGATGTTCATCTTATATCCTCCTCTCAAGACACTGTCCATTCCATTCAACTGCTCTTCCAGGTCCTTTGCTGTCTCTGGCAGAATTACGATGTCATTGGCAAACCTCAAGGTTTTTATTTCTTCTCCATGGGTTTTAATTCCTACTCCAAATTTTTCTTTTGTTTCCTTTACTGCTTGCTCAATATGCAGATTGAATAACATTGGGGATAGGCTACAACCTGTGTCACTCCCTTACCAACCACTTCTTCCCCTTCATGCCCAACTCTTATAACTGCCATCTAGTTTCTGAACAAGTTGTAAATAGCATTTTGCTCCCTGTGTTTTACCCCTGCCACCTTCAGAATTTGAAAGAGAGTATTCCAATCAGCATTGTCAAAAGCTTTCTCTAAGTCTACAAATGTTAGAAATGTAGGTTTGCCTTTCCTTAATCTATCTTTTAAGGTAAGTCGTAAGGTCAGTATTGCTTCATGTGTTCCAACATTTCTACGGAATCCAAATTGATCTTCCCCGAGGTTGGCTTCTACCAGTTCCATGCGTCTGTAGATAATTCGTGTTAGTATTTTGCAGCTGCGATTTATTAAACTGTTAGTTCAGTAATTTTCACACCTTTCAACACCTGCTTTCTTTGGGATTAGAATTATGATGTTCTTCTTAAAGTCTGAGAGTATTTCGCCTGTCTCATACATCTTACTCATCAGGTGGTAGAGTTTTGTCTCCCAAGGCTATCAGTAGTTCTGATGGAATGTTGTCTACTCCAGAGGCCTCATTTTGATTCAGGTCTTTCAGTGCTCTGTCAATTTCTTCATGCAGTATCATATCTCCCATTTCATGTTCATCCACATTCTCTTCCATTTCCCTCAAGTAAATCACCGTTGTATAGACTCTCTATGTACTCCTTCCATCGTTCTGCTTTCCCTTCTGTGCTTAAAACTGGTTTTCGATCTGAGCTCTTGGTATTCATACAGGTAGTTTTCTTTTCTCCAAAGGTCTCTCTAATTTTCCTGTAGGCAGTATGTATCTTACCGCAAGTGATACATGCCTCTACATTCTTACATTTGTCCTCTAACCATCCCTGCTTAGCCATTTTGCACTTCCTATCGACCTCATTTTTGAAACGTTTGTATTCCTTTTCATCTGCTGCATTTACTGCATTTTTACATTTTCTCCTTTCATCAATTAAAGTTACCGAAATATTTATACTACCCCTTGTCTTTTTACCTATTTGATCCCCTGCTGCTTTCACTATTTCAACTCTCAAAGCTGCCCATTCTTCTTCTAATGTGTTTCTTTCCCATGTCTTTGTCACAATACCAGAGAAGGAAAGTTGCTACTCACCATATAGCGGAGATGCTGAGTCGCGATAGGCAGAACAAAAAGATTCACACAATTAAAGCTTTTAGCCATTAAGGCCTTTGTCAGCAGTACACACACACACACACACACACACACACACACACACACACACACACACACATAAACTTAACTTGCACACACGTCTGCAGTCTCAGAGATCTGAAACCACACTCAAATGTTCTTGTCAAGCGTTCCCTAGTGTCTCTCTCTGAAACTCTCTACAACATCTGGTTTTTTCACTTCATCAAGGTCCCATCTCCTTAACTTCCCATCTTTTTGCAGTTTCGTCAGTTTTAATCTACAGTTCATAACCAATAAATTGTCGTCAGATTCCACATCTGCCCCTGGATATGTCTTTCAATGTAAAACCTGGTTACGAAATCTTTGTCTTACCATTATATAAATCTATCTGAAACCTGGAACATCTTCCATGCATACAACCTTCTTTCATGATTCTTAAACCAAGTGTTGGCTATGATTAAGTTATGCTCTGCACAAAATTCTACTATGCAACTTCCTTTTTCATTCCTTACTGCCATTCCATATTCACCTACTACTTTTCCTTCTCTTCCTTTTCCTACAATCAAATTCCAGTCCCCCATGACTATTAAATTTTCATCTCCTTTCACTATCTGAATAATTTCTTTTATTGCATCATACATTTCTTCAATCTCTTCATCATCTGCAGAGCTAGTTGGCAAATAAACTTGTACTACCTTGGTAGGCATGGGCTTTGTGTCTATCTTCGCTACAGTAATGTATTCACTATACTGTTCGTAGTAGCTTACCCGCACGCCTATTTTTTTTTTTTATTCTTTTATTTTATTTTTTTTTTTTTCTGTTGTTAAACCCACTCCTTCATTGCCCCTATTTGATTTTCTATTTGTAACTCTGTATTCACCTGACCAGAAGTGCTGTTCCTCCTGCCACCGAACTTCACTAATTCCCACTACCAGGTGTACTGGTATGAAATGAGCGTGTGGGTTGTTTTTTTAATGAAACACTAATTTTGAATTGAAAAGTAAAAACATTTTATTCAAAGTACTGGCCATTGCTTTCTATACATTTTGACAACCTTTCTGGCAATTTGTGGACACCACGGCAATAGAAATGTTCGTCTTTTGAAGCAAACCAATCAGACACCCTATTTTCGACTTCTTCATAGGAATCGAAGTGTTCCTCAGCCAATGCGTGTTCCATTGATGAAAACAAATGGTTGTCGGAAGGGGCCAAGTCTGATGAATACGCCGAGTGGGTCAGCAGCTCCCAGCCAAGTGTTTTGATTGTATCCTGAACCAGTTTTGCTTTGTGTGCAGGTGCAGTGTCGTGTAAAAAAATTACTTTGCCATGTCTTCTGACCCATTCTGGTCTTTTTTCGATCAATGCAGAGTTCAAACTGATCATTTGTCGTCTGTAGTGATTAGTATTCACAGTTTCACCGGGTTTTAGAAACTCATGATACACCACACCTTTCTGATCCCACCAAACACAGAGCATTGTCTTCTTGCCGAATCAATCTGGTTTTGCAGTCGATGTTGATGGTTGTCCCAGATTAACCCATGATTTTTCCTGTTTAGGATTCTTAAAATAAATCCATTTTTCATTGCCAGTAACAATTCAATGCAAAATTGATTTTCTTTCGTGTCTTTGAAGCAAAATTTGACAAATGGGTTTTTGGTTTTCCATCTGTCTTTCTTTCAATTCATGTGGCACCCATTTTCCACACTTTTGTATCTTTCCCATAGTTTTCAAACGGTCAGAAATTGTTTGTTGTGCAACATTTAGCATTGCTGCCATTTGCTTCTTCTGACTCAAAGTATCATCTTCATCCAATATTGCTTGCAATTCGGCGTCTTCGAACTTTTTTGGTGGTCTTCCATGTTCTTCATTTCTTACATAAAAAATCATTATTTCTGAACTGTTGACACCATCTTTTGCATGTTGCTTCTGATAGAGCATGATCACCATATGCCTCAACAAGCATTCGATGCGACTCTGCAGCACTTTTTTTTTTTTTTTTTTTTTTTTTTTTTTTTTTTTTTTTTTCAAATAAAAACAAAAAAATTAATGCTTTCCACAAATCATCACTTTCTGGTACAAAATTCGACATTGTTAACACGATGAAAACATATGATGTTGTTTGTTCCATGACTTGATGTATACTAAATATATTTGACAGATGTCGTACCAACCAAACAAATAAAATTAAGGCTCGTTCACAACAAATGTTCCCTATTGACACATTTGTATCTTGACGCTCATTTCATACCAGTACACCTGGTATATCTAACTTTAATCTATCCATTTCCCTTTTTAAATTTTCTAACCTATCTGCCGGATTAAGGGATCTGACATCCCATGCTCTGATCCATAGTCTGCCAGTTTTCTTTCTCCTGATAATGACATCCTCCTGAGTAGTCCCTGCCCGGAGATCCGATTGGGGGGCTATTTTACCTCCGGAATACTTTACCCAAGAGGACGCCATCGTCATTTAACCTGAGAGTAAAGCTGCATACCCTCGGGAAAAATTATTGCTGTTGTTTCCCCTTGTTTTCAGCTGTTCACAGTACCAGCACGGCAAAGCCATTTTGGTTAATGTTACAAGGCCAGATCAGTCAATCATCCAGATTGTTGCCCCTGCAACTACTGAAAAGGCTGCTGCCACTTTTCAGGAACCACACATGTGTCTGGCATCTCATCAGATACCCCTCCAATGTGCTTGCACCTATAGTAATTACGGCTGTCTGTATCGCTGAGGCATGCAAGCATCCCCACCACGGAATTTTTCCAGACAGATTGAAATACACAATTGTCAAACCTCTTCATAAGAAAGGGGACAAGAGTGACTTAAATAATTATAGACCAGTCTCATTGCTGACTTCATTTTATAAAATATTCGAAAAAGTTGTGTATTCAAGAGTAGTCTCACATTTAAGTGAAAATAATTTACTCAGCATGCCACAGTTCGTATTCCAGAAGGGTTACTCGACTGAGAATGCTATCTGCACATTTACCCATCAAATAGTACAAGCCCTAAATAACAAATTATCACCAGTTGGTATTTTTTGTGATCTCTCCAAGGCATTTGACTGTGTGGATCATGTCACACTCTTAGAAAAACTCAGGTTTTATGGAATTGAAGGCTGTACACACAGCTGGTTTGAATCATACTTAACGAACCAAAAGCAAACAGTTGTGCTGAATAGCACAAATAATGTTGTGTACATACATATATTCTCTAATGAAATTCATTACAAATAATCCATCTCAATTCGTGAAGAACAGTGATGTTCATACGTACAACACTAAAGGGAAAAATGACCTTTCCTATCCGTTATTGAAGCTGTCAGTTGCTCAAAAAGGAGTAGATTATTCAGCAAACAAAAATCTTTGATCATTTGCCCAACAACATTAAGTGTCTGGCAGGTATCAGATCAAGTTTTAAATCTAGCTTAAAATCATTTCTTTTGGATAACTCCTTCTACTCCATGGATGAGTTTCTGTTTCAGAAATGGTAAAAAAATTTACCTCTAAATGTAGTTGCATGTATAGAACTAAAAATTTCAGTAATATTAATATTAGCACTATTCATGTGTGTATATACAGGGTGGCCCATTGATTGTGACCGGGCCAAATATCTCACGAAATAAGCGTCAAACGAAAAAACTACAAAGAACAAAACTTGTCTAGCTTAAAGGGGGAAACCAGATGGCGCTATGGTTGGCCCACGAGATGGCGCTGTCATAGGTCAAATGGATATCAACTGCATTTTTTAAAATAGGAACCCCCATTTTTATTACATATTCGTGTAGTACATAAAGAAATATGAATGTTTTAGTTGGATCCCTTATTTCGCTTTGTGATAGATGGCACTGTAATAGTCACAAACATATGGCTCACAATTTTAGCCGAACTGTTAGTAACAGGTAGGTATTTTAAATTAAAATACAGAATGTAGGTACGTTTGAACATTTTATTTCGGTTGTTCCAGTGTGATACATGTACCTTTGTGAACCTATCATTTCTGAGAACGCATGCTGTTACAACGTGATTACCTGTAAATACCACATTATGCAATAAATGCATTTGGCAATACTGGTAACGACATTCCTCTAAACAGCAAGTAGTTCTTCTTCTGTAATGTTCGCACATGCATTGACAATGCGCTGACACATGTTGTCAGGCATTGTCGGTGGATCACGATAGCAGATATCCTTCAACTTTCCCCACAGAAAGAAAACCGGGGACGTCAGATCCGGTGAACGTGCAGGCCATGGTATGGTGCTTCGACGACCAATCCATCTGTCATGAAATATGCTATTCAATACCGCTTCAATCACACGCGAGCTATGTGCCGGACATCCATCATGTTGGAAGTACATCGCCATTCTGTCATGCAGTGAAACATCTTGTAGTAACATTGGTGGAACATTACGTAGGAAATCAGCATACATTGCACCATTTAGATTGCCATCGATAAAATGGGGGCCAATTATCCTTCCTCCCATAATTCCGCAGCGTACATTAACCTGCCAAGGTCGCTGATGTTCCACTTGTCGCAGCCATCATGGATTTTCCGTTGCCCAATAGTGCATATTATGCCGGTTTATGCTACCGCTGTTGGTGAATGACACTTTGCCGCTAAATAGAATGCATGCAAAAAATCTGTCATCGTCCCGTAATTTCTTTTGTGCCCAGTGGCAGAACTGTACACGATGTTCAAAGTCATCGCCATGCAATTCTTGGTGCATAGAAATATGGTACGGGTGCAATCGATGTTGATGTAGCATTCTCAACACAGACGTTTTTGAGATTCCCGATTGTCGTGCAGTTTGTCTGCTACTGATGTGCGGATTAGTCACGACAGCAGCTAAAACACCTACTTGGGCATCATCATTTGTTGCAGGTCGTGGTTGACGTTTCACGTGTGGCTGAACACTTCCTGTTTCCTTAAATAACGTAACTATCCGGCGAATGGTCCGACACTTGGATGATGTCGTCCAGGATACCGAGCAGCATACATAACATACACCTGTTGGGCATTTTGATCACAATAGCCATACATCAACTCAATATCGACCTTTCCCGCAATTGGTAAACGGTCCATTTTAACACGGGTAATGTATCACAAAGCAAATTAAGTCCGCACTGGTGATTCAAAAAATGGTTCAAATGGTTCTGAGCACTATGGGACTTAACTTCTGAGGTCATCAGTCCCCTAGGACGTAGAACTACTTAAACCTAACTAACTTAAGGACATCACACACATCCACGCCCGAAGCAGGATTCGAACCTGCGACCATAGCAATCACTCGGTTCCAGACTTTAGCGCCTAGAACCACTCGGCCACCCCGGCCGGCCCATTGGGGGAATGTTACATGATACCACGTAGTTATACACTTGTGACTATTACAGCGCCATCTATCAAAAAGCGAAAAAAGTGGTCCAACTAAAACATTCATATTTCTTTACGTACTACACGAATATGTAATAAAAAATGGGGGTTCCTACTTTAAAAAACGCAGTTGATATCCATTTGACCTATGGCAGCGCCATCTAGCGGACCAACCATAGTGCCATCTGGTTTCCCCCTTCAAGCTAGACAAGTTTCGTTCTCTGTAGTTTTTTCATTTGTTGCTTATTTTGTGAGATATTTTGGCCTGGTCACTATCAATGGACCACCCTGTATATCTTGTAATCTGACTTGTTAGACATCATATCGATAAAATAATCAGGGAAAATGATCTATAGAAAATGACATAACTAAACTAAACCATCCAGCATGCTGTCCAGAGGCCAGGAAAGCTGCAGCTTTTATAGATGGCACCCCAATTTTCTCTTAATTTGATAAGCAATTTGTCCTCAGGACGAATTTTCTCTCTGCAGTAATGTGTGCTCTGATTTGAAACTTTGTCAGATTAAAGCTGTGGCAGACCGGATCTCAGAATGAAAAATCATTCTGGGGACAATCACCTTGGCTGTGGTTAAGCCATGTTTCTGCAGTATCCTTTCTTCCAGGAGTGGTAGTCTTGCAAGGTATGCAAGATAACTTTAGTGAAGTTTGGAAGGTAATAGGGAGATGCTGGAGAGAATGTGTCTGCAAAAAGCAAAGGTCCTGCATTTAAATACCAGTCTGGCACACAATTTAATTTACCAGGAGGTTTCAACTTGTATTGTTGTTCATCAGTCTGTATTACAACTTCGTATACTTAGGTATTACCTTAAAACTAAAGACACCAAAAGATGCACACTCAGCCACCGACTGAAATGAGATGTCATACTAAATTTTAGGATGAATAGTTTGCCCATAATCATAATTGAAATTAAAGTGCTTTTCAGTAATTTACTGCATACATATAAATGGGAAATTGGTTTCAAAGGAAATGAGAAGCTCTTTCTGCTGGTGTCTTGCAGATTTATGTAACCTTGATAAAAATTAAATTATTTGCAAAATTATGCAGTTATCTAATAGATAAGGAAAAGTGGCAATTAAACACTGAAAACTACAATCCAGATGTTTTTAATAATATGTAGTTACATTTTCCAACACATGCTGCAGTGCTCTTTGTGTATCTGTTTTGTGTAATGCTGACTTAAATTAATAATCTTATTCAGACACATCTCACTAGCTAATAAAGTGTGTCAGTAAGCACAAGAGCAGCTCATTTGTTTGCTTCAACAAGTCCTTTCATTTGATTGGTCAATTTCTGTGCATTTTAATTAGTATAAATGTTTTTCTAGTTATTACAAAGTGTTGCCACAGACTGCTTTTCCTAGTGATTAATTGATTGCACCCTTCTCTTCCATAGTCCATCTACACATCAAAATAATTCTCTCATTGAACTCTTTAATATTTTATATCGTGCTTTGCTGTACATTTAGTGTTTCACATTCCATGTAAATAAATATGTAGCAAGATTACTGCATGTGAGCTAGTAATGACAGTCACAACGCTATGTGTAGGCATTAGCAAATCTGACGGAAGCATGTGGGTTCTGCCACTACCACCACACTCCAGTGCCACTCCTCCCACCCTCCTGTCAGAAGTGTGCAGACAAGTGACCAAGTGCTCAAACCAAAATAGTCCACATCAGAGCTCATTTCAGTCTGTCATGTCACATTGACCCATATGTTTTTAACTAGGTGGTCAAATCTATCATTCATCACTTTTTGCCACAGTCGTTCATACAGGTAGATGATTAGTTACCAGACCCTTTTAGAATGCCGAGTGGTGGTTGTAACTAAGTTGGTATGATGTGGCTTGTTTCTCAAGAAACTCTGCTTTTTATGGTACAGAGTTTGGTGGAGATTGGTCAGAAAGGAGAGATGATGAATGACTGCAGGAGCCATACCTTGCAAGTCTTTCACTACAATTTGATTCAAGAAATTGGGGTCAGAGAAAACCTAAGGATGCATGAGGATATGTCATAGGATGGGTGGATAGTAGCATACCATTTGTGGGGGGGAATAGAAAGAATTTTGAGTAAATGGTTCTTATTTTGGTGCATGAATGAAGGTAGTCAAAGCCCTGACAATGACATGATACATTTTTTCCTTTCCAAGTTGATGCTGTATTATAAGTAAGGCTGTTTTCCTGTGGCTGGTGAGGAGTATGTGAAAGAGTGTTAGAAGCTTGAGATGGTGCAGCATAGGGCATTTATTCATTTTCAAGGTAGGTGCATTACAGCCAATCTGCAAAATTATTAATAAGGTCTTCTGAATTTTGGGAAGAGGTATGTGTGTTACTCTCTTTGTGTGATACCATGAGTGAGGAGATAGTGAGAGAGGGCTTTTTGGTGTTTGTAATTTGTTTTGAATCACTATTTACCTTGAAAATTTACTTTATTCTCCTTTAACAGTTTCATTCTTTGTCTCATCCATCTTCAAATTCTGCATCATTCTGTATTGGAGAAGAGTATAGTAGACTCGGCCCATTCTGTAGTATACTATCACTTGCTCGTAATTTCTAAATCATTCTTATTTAATGTGCCATCACAATTTATTGCAGGATGCATTTCTTGTATCCTCGTGCACCTGTTACGTGAGCAAGAAATGCAAATCACACATTTGCATATGCAATGTTTTATTAATAGATATGATTCATCTCTGTGTCATACAGGTGATGAACAGTGATGATGTGTGAAATCTTGACATTGTTAAAGAATGGCCTTTGTAAGTGTTTATTTTTATGCAAACTGTAAAAAGTGTACAGTTCTTATGTTATTTGCTAATTAGATATAAAAGTCTAATTTTTTTACAGGTGGCATCACCATGCCCAAGACTTATTAAAAAAACAAAAGCTTGTAAAATCTATCACGATATATAAGGTGGAAGGATAAATAAAGTAGTATTTTTATGGGTATGGCTGGAGACACTGTGTGTTATGAATAACATGTAAAGGCAGTTGGCTAGTAAAGTTAATTTGAAAGCTAGATAGTGATTGATTTATTGATGTTATTGATGAGAAGAGATTCAGCAGAGTCGTCCTTTCTTATTTTGTCTGTATAATAGTTATATAGATGTTATCTCTTATAAATAGTTTATTATCTTGCAGATATGACCCCCAGACAAATCAGTGGTCTTGTGATGTGGCACCTACAACATCGTGTCGCACAAGTGTAGGAGTGGCAGTACTGGATGGCTTTTTGTATGCAGTTGGAGGGCAAGATGGAGTACAGTGTCTCAATCATGTAGAAAGGTAAACAATTCATATTGGATGAAAGTAGAGCAGTTGTGTGGTCAAAGATTGTTTTGGCTTCCACTGTGCTTTTCTAGGCATGGTCCAATAGGATATGTCATTATTTGGAGTACTTTGATAAGAGGATTGTGTCACCAAACCAATTTTGGGGACCCTGTGTTTTACAGTTTGGTCCAAACTACTGTGCAGCTTGACTTTTTAACACACAATGGTAGCTTTGATAGATGTAAAAACTGATTTTGGTAGGAAGAGGGGGGATTTTGCAACTTGAGCTGAGCCAGATGTTATGTTGAGAATATGGAAATTTATTTTATCCAGTACAAATAGCAACAGTCATATGATATTATTTTCTTTATCAGCCATTGTATCAGCATGTAAGCTGACGTTTAAATAGTTTGATTATATAGCGCACTAAACTGTAATGAACAAAAATTCTGTATTTGTAATTTGTGGGTGATTGAATCTGGTGACTGGATATGACATATGGTGTTAACCATTGTTTCATGAATAGAGTTAATGAACTCTGTTGTTTTATTGAAATAAACGATGTGAAGAGAGAACCTCCTTGCCTCCATATTAGAATCATGTGATTATCTCAAGGCCATGTCAGCATTAAGAGAATCCACTCATCATCAAAAGCTTTTTTTAATATAAACACTGAAATTCATGAGGATGAAATGATATAATTAACAACTTATGACAGTTTCCAGAAAATAGTCAAATACCCTATTATTAAGGAATTTTTGGAAATGCATTTGGCTGTATATCTTATTAAATGTGATGGTGGATTTCAACTTAATAAGGCATGGGACTCAGTGAAGAAATTACAGTCCTCATTAAAACAAAATTTTATGCAGAATGCCATGTCTAGCAGCACTTAATCACCTCACAAACTATGACACTGTCATGCATAAAAATAGTGATCCAGGAAGTGTAGAATTCGTTTTATTCCAGTCTACACTCACAAAAGTAGTCCTCAGACTATCTATTTCTTCCATTTACTATATTACTGTTCATTTTAAACTGTTGAAGATGGTCACCACTTACTGAAGTCAGTACTCTGAGTACAATTTTTGTGATAATACCCTTTAGTGAAAGAAACAAGTTCTACATAATTATATTACTTTGACAACTGGATTTTGACTCCAATGGACCCAAAATTCAACATAGGGTGTTCATGCAATATCACCTTACGCATGCATCTGTGTTCCTCCATTGGAGACATCAAACAGAGGGCACTAAACTTGACAGAGGACAGGCATGCAACCAAGACCTATGTGCGTATACCATTGCACCAACTTTTGGTATGAACTTTTGCGGTAGCCTTCTCGCTTCCGGCGCACGGGGTCCCGGGTTCGATTCCCGGCAGGGTCAGGGATTTTCTCTGCCTCGTGATGACTGGGTATTGTGTGTTCTTCATCATCATTGACTCGCAAGTCACCGAAGTGGCGTCAACTAAAAAGGACTTGCAATACAGCGGCCGAACTTCCCCGCATGGGGCCTCCCGGCCAACGATACCAGACGATCATTTCATTTTTAGTGATATGGAAAGCAATCTCCAGTTTAAAACTCAGCTGAAAGTGAGTTGTTAGGAACCAAAATATCATGGCAACATGTTGCCATCATCCTGAAACGTCAAGGAATTCACCAGAAACTTTTAATATTTAGTTCAATCTTCTTTTTCATTTGTTTCTTAATCTTCATGTTAAGATGCTGTTCAATTGTTGTGGCTGAATTAAATACACATACATGATCAGAATCACAGTTACTGTGTCATCTGCTCTTCTTCTGATGCCACAGCTTAGTCAATTCATGAACATCGTAGTGAACACAGTACTGCTGGTTTCATATCTTCTTAAGTAAAAGGAGAAAGAAGTTATTAACTATGTTCATACAAATAAAAAGGACATGTTTCTATCTGAAATAATCTAAAATTCTGTTTTCAGTATGAATTTAGCATCTTAAGTGATTATGTCTTTATCTGGCAAAAAGTCTTTCTTTCAAAATTTCAATTTTTGGTATAGGAAGATGGCTCAAGGGGGATTCTCGTGAATGTGGGAAGCTGAGGCATCAAAAGCCTTGTTTCGGGTTAGAAATTCATGAACAAACAGTGAAGCTGATTAGACGCATTATTGTGACTGCTTAGGCTTTCCTGGCATAGTAATTCTTGGTGGTTTCCTTGGGTTTGAGGCCGAATCATAAAATCAACATGAAGCAATAATTTGGCAAACCATCAGTCCACTATCTTAAAGCGGATGCCACTTTTGTTTCCTGTCGTGTCATCAGTTTTCAGTGAAACTCAGTAGTAGTGTCTCTCCTGAAAATGGTGGACAAATGAACTGCCAAAGCATTGAGACATGTTGACTTCAGAACCCAGCAGCAAACTGAGGAGACTAGCAGATGCACCATTGTGTTATAGGTGCCATGAATTGTTTCATTACAAATTTCATTATTTTCTTGATGTTGATTCACACATGTGACACAGAACTTCTGCCATTTGATCGTTAAACTTTATGCCACTGGAGTCTAATAATACCTTCACATTAGATTGAACGTATTCAACTTTTTTCCCCATTCAGCCTTTTCAGAATGTTATTACACATTAATATTAATTTAATTCCAATACAGCTGTGGTTTATCTTTCGTTAAAATCTGAGTCATTCTGAATTTGTGTAAACCTCTTTCAGCAGTTCCCAAGTAGTGTTTGACAGTGTTTTAGGTCAAAATTCAACAAATCCAGATCAAATTTTGCAGTGACAAATAAGTGCGTAGGCATCCCTGCTCAGTGGCAATTTGAATAAAAGCATTTCAGTTGTTTGGCTACCATATTTACAAAAAACTAAAAAGAAAAAAAAAATTGGGTTATGAAACTGATGTTTTGGCCAGCTTTGCAGCAGTTCTCTTGAGGTAGCTTCATCAGCCACTTGTTTCATTCTTTCAACAATGAAAATTATTGCTTGCTGTGGAAAAATTATATTACCTTATCATCAGTAACCTCTCTTGTACTTAATTGTCAATAATAGTGTTAAATATTCACAGCTCGTGGTCTAGTGGCTAGCGTTGCTGCCTCTGGATCACGGGGTCCTGGGTTCGATTCCCGGCTGGATTGAGGATTTTCTCTGTCCGGGGAATGGGTGTTTGTGTTGCCCTCATCATTTCATCATCATCTTCATCTTCATTATTATTCGTGACAGTAGCCAGATTGGACTGTTTAGAAATTGGGGCTTTGTACAGGTGCTGATGATCATGCAGTTGACTGCCCCACAAACCAATCATCATCATCATCAATAATTTTAAACAGTAGAAAATCCGGGATAGAATGTAACAACATTATGGAAAGGATAGTGGCTAGTCACTATATTGTGGAGATGCTGAGTCACAGATAGGCACAGCAAAAAGACTGTCAGAAAGTGAGCTTTCAGCCAAAAAGGCCTCTGTCAGAAATAAAAACACACACACACACACACACACACGACCATAGTCTCTGCTGAGGCCACACTGTGAGCAGCAGCACATGACGAGGGAAGCAACCAGGTGGCGAGGAGGAGGAGGCCGGGAGGGGGGGGGGGGGGGGGGGGAAGGTTGTGGGTAGGGGGGGATTAAGTGCTGCTTGTCAGAGGGTAGTACAGGGATGAGGTGGAGAGTGGAGAGAGGGTAGGACAGCTAGGTGATAGAGAGCTGTGTAGTGCTGGAATGGGAATAGGCTAGATTGGTAAGGACAATGACTAACGAAGTTTGAGGCCAGGAGAGTTATGGGAACGGAGAATATATTGCAGGGAGGGTTTCCACCTGTGCAGTTCAGAAAGTTGGTCTTGGTGGGACAATCCAGATGGTACAGGCTGTGAAAGAGACATTGAAATGAAGAATGTCATGTTGGATGGCATGTTCAGCAATGGGGCGGTCTAGCTGTTTCTCAGACACAGTTTGTCGGTGCCCCTTAATGCGTACAGACAGCTTGTTGGTTGTCATGCCCATATAGAGTGAGCACAGCAGTTGTAGCTTAGCTTGTAGATCACATGACTGGTTTCACAGGTAATCCTGCCTTTGATGCGATAGGATTTATGGGAGAGATCTTGGCATCTAGGTCTATTGCAGGGATACAAGCCATGAGGAAAGGGGTTGAGAAAAGGTGTTGTGTAGGGATGGACGAGTGTATTGTGTAGATGTGGTGGGTGGTGGAATTCCAGTGTGGGAAGGATAGTGAGTAGGACATTCCTCATTTCAGGAAACGACGAGAGGTAGTGGACACCCTAGTGGAAAATGTGATTCAGTCGCTCCAGCCCTGGGTGGTGCTGAGTCACGAGGGGAATGCTCCTGTGTGGCCACATTGTGGGACTTTGGGAGGTGGTGAGTGACTGGAGAGATAAGGCAAAGGAGATGTGGTTTTTGTACAAGATTGGGGGGGTAATTACAGTTTGTGAAGACCTCATTGAGACTCTCGATATATTTCATCAGAGAACACTCATCACTATAGATGCCTTAGTCACAAGTGGCTAGGCTGTGTGGAAGGGTCCTCTTGGTATAGAATGGGTGGCAGCTGTCGAAGTGGGAGATTGCTGGTGGCTGGTAGGATTGATGTGGACGGAGACCCTGATGTAGCCATCTTTGAGGTGGAGGTTAACATTGAAGAAGGTGGCTTGTTGGGCTGAGTAGGACCAGGTGAATCAAATGGGGGAGAAGGTGTTGAGGTAATGCAGGAATGTAGGTAGGGTGTCCTCACCCTCGATCCAAATCATGAAGATGTCATCATTGCATCTGAACCAGGTGAGGACTTTAGATTCTGGGTGTTTAGGAAGGATTTCCCTAGATGGTCCTTGAATAGGTTGGCATAGGATGTTGCTGTGCAGGTGCTCATAGCTATACCGTAGATTTGTTTGTAGATAGTGTCTTCAAAGGAGAAGTGAGTTAATTTATTTTTTTTCCAATATCATTTGCTGTTGATGCCCTCAGGCACCTGGAGCAGTAGTTTTCATTATCTTCATGACCCTGTGCGAAACGTTGGCACCAAACAAGATGCGATGCAGTGCCACACCTCCATCCACTCATAAATATTTAAAGTGAACACAAATTGTAAGTTCATTTTCTTACTGCAAGTTAAAACTTGCTAAGCAAACCAAAAGATGTGTAACTTTTAAATAACAAACAATTAAATATGCATTCAATATAGTTATCAGAGTAAAAATTCTGGAAATATGCTGTCCATGAAATGGAAAATTCCATGTAATTTTACACGACAGAAAAAAGTTGTTTGCTGTGGAGTGGTGGCCCAGACAAATACATGATAGCTGTATTTTGGGTCACAAGGAAACTCTTCTACATGCATGTTAGGAATGCTATCACAACAAATACATGCTGCAGTGATACCTGTTCTTAAGCAGAGTACAGCGGTGTAAATAAATCACTAACAACTGTATTTTGAGATGTACAGTATCTGATGCAACTGAAAATGCAGTGCTATGTAAATACTTTCAACACATTTTATTGGCCACACAAGTCTTGAAATGCTGTCTCAAAACTCTGTAGAAATTGAGAGTTCTTTGTTGATAAACCACTAAATATGTGTTTAGAGGTAATTGTAATTGTGAAAGACAGTTGGAAAAAGTTCAGCGTCCTGTACCAAGTTGCCTTGCAAGTGGACCAAGTGTGTCCACAAATGATTTACTTTTATCACACACTTTAATAATCCCTATATCATTCCCTTGGAGTGTCATGTTTGAAATTATTTATGTGTGTCATTTTATCAGTGAAAGAAGCTGTGCACGTGCGGCAGAGCAAGGCGTGAAGTTAGTGCAGCTTGCCACCTCGGCCTGCCTTTTGAACAAGCTGTGGGGACTTGACGGTGCCAGTGCCTTGTGGGACAACACTGGAACAAAGTGCCCTACGTAGTCATGACTTGCCTCCAAAAGCAAATCAAAGATAATACTTTCGAAGACAGTCTCACCAGCCGCATATAAAGACCCTTAAAGGAATGGTGTATCAGATATGGGTCCCTCCTCCAGAACACACAGCTCTTCTTTGAATATCCTGACCCAACCAGAAAAAGCGGATATGTAGGCTTTACTGTGTAGGTGACGACCCCTCATAAGTGTATTATGTGACATTGAAAGTGTATAATATAATGTAGAGATACAGTATTCCAAGGCAATTTCACAGCTGGGGCCTTCATGATAAGTGCCTTCTTCTTTTACTGCAGTCCTTTCCTTCCAGAGTGGTCTTTCCATCAAGGTAGCAACATATTCCCACAAGAATGTTTTCCTACAACAGTAATGAGCCCACTGAAATTATCACTGTTTATCAATGAATTTAATTTACTGTTTTTCCTTTTGCCTTGCAACAGAAACCTGTCAGTTGTAATTGGTGGTGGGTGTCGAGGTTGGAGGAATGAGCGACGGAAAGAGGCTTTACACTTCATACTAGCCATTTCAGGTTTATGTGATTTTTGTACCATTTCCAATTTGGACAACAGAGTGAGGTTTCTGACACTGTTATTCGATGTAATGCTCGTCTGGTTGATATATCCGGAAAAAGTTCACACTTAAATTAGAATACAGCAAATTGTATGTACCTGCTCACATTCTATTAAATTTTAAACAAGGGTTGCACTGCACTGCACTGCTTTCTCCAACAAAGGGAATTTATTATATGAATGCATGGTGTCTATTCCTTCGCACATATCCAAAGGACAGAGACCATGCAGAATCTGCAGCTGTGATACATATTTTGTAAATTGAAGATGGAGGGTGGGAAAGTAAAGTAAAGGGAAGGAACTGTTTGTCAGCTGCATCTGGGCTTTGTGCGGAATCAGCAGCAATGAGTGAAAATGTTTACCAGTTTGGGAACCTGGGATCTCTTGCTTACAAGGAAGTTGTGTTAACTACTGCACCATCTGGACACAGTGTTTATCATGGTTGCGCAGACTATCTCAGCATGCATCTTGGTCTGGCACACATTTTCACTTGTTGCCACTGATTTTGCATACAGTCCTGATACAGCTGACACAGTTCCTTTCCTTTCTCCTCCTCCACCTTCCCTTTAGATAATAGCGAATTTAGTTGGCTTCTCTGTTGTTATATTAGAGAATGTTCAAAATTTGTTCCTTAAATCTGTCTGTGATATATGGTTACCAAATTTGGAGATACACATTGTTTTGAAGAAAAAAAAAAAAAAAACACACTCTTGTTTCCAGGCCACTAGCACATGTGTGTATCACGTTAGTAGACAAAGAGGTACTTTGTTTAAATCCTGTTGTGAAAGGTACTTCCACTATCAGTATTTTTCCTGTAAAGGGAGAAGTAGTGATGGCATCAGGTATCTGATCATCAGACTTTGTGCTCAAGTCCTCAGTTAAAATTCCAAGCTATACTGCATTGTCTCATTGAATGAGTGCATGTGACGCTGTTGATGAAGAACCACTCTTTGAATGGGAACATTAAGGGCAGTGGACATCTCGGAGCTGTGTGGTAGTACCAGATTTTGTCCTCTCCCTCACCCCACAACACGGATGGCATGAACGCAATGGCAAACCACCTGTACTAATATCTTTCCCAAGATACCAACATGTGATTTCCACTTCTGACTCCAACACTCATTCCTTCAGTATATGACTGACTTCGATAAGATAAATCAACTTCAGTGTATATGAATTCTGGAATTCTTAGACACTGTGCTCTCTGTATGCCCTCATGATCTCCTCCTTTTTAGTGTACAAACACCTGCATCATACATTAAAAGCAATTTTGATTTTCTAAGCTGGCGTCTTCTGTTTATTTCCTGATGATTGTGGCTCAGTTTGCACTTAACCTTCTGCCACTGCAGTCCAAACGTATATCTTGTTGCATTTTGAAAATAATACTGTCACAACTGCTGCCTTTTTACAACTGTAGAATGTGACATGTATACAGTGTCAGCTCTATTTCTGTACTACCCGGTTTGACAATCTTAACTATTCAAAAAGAGCCAACAAAGTACACAGTCCTAGAAACAAATGATTAATGTGTATTACAAAACTGTATGGTATAATTTTTGAGAAATAGAACTTTTAGACAAAATTTTACAGCACTTCAGTGCTATACATTCTGGTCCTTTCTCACTGTTGGTGTGGCATAAAAATGTTGAGAAAAGGAAAACTAATCTACTAAGTGTTGTTCAGGATTCAGAAGACTGAAAGGTATTTCCTGGATAAAAATTATTTTCTACTGAATTTGTTTTTTTCTCTCTACCCAGATATGACCCAAAAGAAAACAAATGGAGTAAAGTTGCACCTATGACCACACGGCGACTAGGTGTTGCAGTAGCTGTTCTTGGAGGTTTTCTTTATGCTATTGGAGGGTCAGATGGCCAGTGTCCGCTTAATACAGGTAAGTCCTGAAAAAAAAGTATAATATGCTGCAAAGGGGTTGGTCTATTGCATTTGAGGAGCAGTAATACATCTCACAGCATTTGGTTCGTTAATTAAGCAGTTAACATTATATTGCATACCCAATTGTAGAGTATATTTCTGCATTTGTCATTTTACCATAATACGAGAGCTAGCCATGGGATGAGTTTTACCAGGGCCATAAACAGCAGGAGATATAGTGTCCTTGTTGCATTTATTGGAACAAATGTGACAAGCGTCAAAATATTTTGTGGCATAAAGTACATCTGCAATTGCGGATATTTGTCACATCATGAGATAAAATTTTACACTCCTTTGACACAGAAGTCTGCTGCAAGGAATTGGAACTTGGGTGCAATAGCCATGTGCACCTCTTCTTTACCTAAAATTTTGGCAATACACGTAAGAAGAAGTGGAAATTAAGACTTTCATAAAATAGCATTTGGATAGCTGCAGGCTGTCAGGTTCTGTAATCACAAAGTAGTGGTTCTCCATGATGCAAACCTTACTCCACATTTCATTATTGATGGGGTATAACTGCTTATTACTCCCTTTATCATAACTTTTTTAAAACATCAAGGAACTATCAGCAGTGATGTCTCATCTGAACGCTCGTGTCATTCATCACACACACTGAACAGAGCTGACTATGAATTTTGATCAGCACTTCACATTATGCATCTAAACTTGTCACAGACATTACATTGCTGTCAGAAGGGAAGAAAACAGTCGCAAATGTCAGTTGTTATGATGATGGTACTGAAAGCTTTGGCAAAATGGCAGCTGTTTTTCAGTGGGTTCATCAAGCATTGTCTTTTGCAGTGCATGTTACATTACCTTTATGCAGTGTGGAAAAAGTTATTTTATGGATAACCATAATTTTTTTCATGTACTTTCTTTGTAGAGTTTTGTTAAATGTACTTACCATGCGATCAGATCAAGGGACCTATGGAGAAGTAAAAGTCATCGCAACACGTGTTATTTCTATTCCGTCTAGAGACATACGTACTGACACCCTGCTACTTTCCATATCACCCTAACAAATTTGCTGAGGCCAGGCTGCGAGCAACAGCACATGATGTGAGAAGCAGTGTGGGTGATGTGGCTAAGGAGGGGGCAGCAGATTAGGGGTGGAGAAGGATGAAGGGGGGAGCATACAGGGACTTGATGGGAAGACAATAAGGCAGCTAGGTGTAGACAGGAGGTTAGACAATGGGAGGGTAGGGGTGGAGTAACAGAGAAGTTGGTGGAATAGAATGCTTCGTAGTGCTGGAGTGGGAACAGGGAAGGAGATGGATGGGTGAAGGACAGTGACTAACGAAGACAGGCTGGGAGGGTGGGGTGTCTCCCACAGACAGCTTATCACTTGTTGTCAGTTGTTCGTTATTACAGTTTTGATAGTTGTCTTTGGACTGGACTCTTTGCTATTTGACAGATGGAAAGTGCCATTCTGCAATGTGTGATCAAAAGAATTTCCACACTAGGCAAGAAGAGTGCTTTAGACTTATGTTCCTTTATCATATTAAATTTGTGTATCTGATCTAGGAGGGAGAACTTTTAGGTTCTGACACAGGTTAAGGTATATTTTAAAGCAAGAAAGCAGCTATTGGAAATTAATTTTATTTGTTATGTTAAGAATTAAGTATCGTTTAACTGCTATATTCTATTTGGGATTTGGCTTGGTTTCCAATTGCTGCTTGTGACCTGCCAGCAAAGCACCAAGTTCCTCCCCCCCCCCCTTTTTCCCATGCATGTTTTTGTATTTAAGAGGTGTAATCTTGCGTTTCAGTAACTGTAAAGTTTAGATTTGAGCACTTCATAGCACAGTTGTCATTTCTTTTGAGTTGACATCTACACAGCTCAGTAGGCATCAACCTCTGTTGACGACACTTCAGGAATGTAGCAAGGCTTTCGTAGGTAGTGAAGATTAGATAAAATTTACTACTTGCATTGCGTCTTCACTCTCTTTCAGTTACTAGGCCGTTCGTGTGCCAAAGTGGTGTGAAATTTCAGCATGCATGTGTCTTTTCTCCAGTCATCTGGTTTGGTTTTCCTCTTTTAACTTGTTTTGGATGGATATCATTTTCACTTTTGTTTATCCAGTAATCTACATCACTGGAAAACAGCTCGACAAGGTTTATGGACCATTCAGTTCTATATTTGAGACTATGGAGCTAGAGACGCAGATTTCTGCCCTTTGATGTCGAGGACAAAGATGTGGGTGGTAAAGTGTGCAGAAGAGGTGGAGGGGAGACATTCATTATTGGCCCCTCCAACTGCCACTTTTACTGCTCCACAGTGTAGCTGTTTAGCTGTTGTGGAATTGTTGGTTTCATTTGTGCTATTTTGATGAGTTTATGAGTTATATCTAAAATTAAAATACATACATTAAATTATTACATTTTATTGGAACTTAAGTTGTGGCTTCCTCTATGGGTGTTAGTGGCAGTCAGCAGCCTATAAAAAATTCACCTATGCAGCAAAAATTGCTTCGAATTTTCTACTAATCTCCACAATAAAGTAAAACCTGTGTAGAATACAACCAATACAATCAGTAAAGACTACACAAAAAGAGAGGAAAGTGCTGGTTGCTGTTTGAGTTCTTTCTAACCAGGATTATTACCAAATTATCCATCTCTTACATTGTTTTTCATGGGCTAAAAGTACAATGAGTGATCTTTATTGCCAGTGTAGTATTTCCCACTTAATACATGAGCAAATACCAGTGCAGTGAAGTGGTAAAATGCTTCCTGAAGTAAAAATTATATAAAAGAGATTGTGGAGTGGTATATCCTATAGTGACTTAGCCACCTAAATCAGAAAGCACCTTTCCGTAGTGAAGTTTGTTTTTTGCATCTTAACTGTTCACTGCAGAAATGATTTATAAGACTGACTGTGTTATAACATGTGTATTGTTATCTAGGATATTCCTGCATCTAACGACCTTTTTTTTTCCAATTTATTTTGATGTAGTGGAGCGCTACGACCCTAGGCAGAACAAGTGGTCGCCTGTGTCCCCCATGTCAACACGACGCAAGCACTTGGGCTGTGCCGTGTTTAACAATCTCATATATGCTGTTGGGGGCAGAGACGACTGCATGGAGCTGTCCAGCGCCGAGCGGTATAATCCACACTCAAACACATGGAGCCCAATTGTTGCTATGACATCGCGAAGAAGTGGGGTAAGGAAACTGTGCTAAAATTAATACTGAATTGTTTCAACCAATGAGTATGAAAGGTAAATTTTGTTTCTCCACTCTCACCTCTTCCCTCCTTCCTTTGTTTAAGTGATTTGCTTTCATCCCATGATGATAGGAGCAACTCGGTTGTTACTGCTGCACACTTGCCAGAAGGAAACAGCAGCATTTTTTCAGTGAACAAAAAACAGAGAACTTAACTGTAAATGATGAGCACATACTTGGCTGCTGTTCGAAAAATTGTGCATTGAAAGCTTTTGTCTTGGCAAACATAAATTCTCTGCAAGAATTAACTGTGATTGTTACTAAAATAAATGGAAATGAGGATGCATTGTTTTTGTAATGAGGCCTCAAGATTGTTATTTTGTTCCAGTCATCGTGATTGGGGTTTGCATGGTTTTCTAAAACCATTTCAGTTAAATTTCAAGTTGGCTTATTACCATTAGACGTGGTCATCAACTTCATTACTTTGCTATTACAGCAAAGCTTGCTCAAAATCGAATCACATGGGGCCAAAATAAATTTTGCGAATTGGATAAGTTTCCAGATTATACAAAACTCGCAAGGCTACATAAAGTTTCTCGGATGTCATGCACAAAAATATAAATCTGTATTTTTCCATTTATTTACATACCTTCACTCCTGCACAGTAGATGTTTATTTAGTGTATATTGTACAATAAAACACCAGACTATTACATTAATTGGTAAATAAGATGGGATTTCCTTAATTTTATTCTAACTTTCAATTCATTTATTGTTGTATGTACATAAATGTTATTCTTGTATTTATTTGCTTTAAAGTTTACTTTTTTGCCACATATCAAGGAGGGAAACCTGTTTGAAATTTCTATTTAAATTTTTTTCTATGCAATTTTTTGTATTATACAGTAGTTCAAGCTGCTTGGGAGCAAATTGAATAACATTGTTTATGCACATAATAGCTTCTTCAGGCACATTAATTTTTCTAAACATCATTTTGTTCCTTTTCTTCTTCCTGATTACTTTCTGTGTTACAGATTTCTATTGAATCTGTTGCTGGAGTAAAAGTAGAGTGAGTGAGTTGACAGAAAGTCATCATTTTGAATGTAATCGTTTGCACTACATGAAATGTTTCGGATTTTAATTAATTCAGCAATTGCAGCTGCATTTTCTTGAGCTTTGATGGCCACAAAAGTCTTGATCTTGACCTCCAAACTCCATTTTGTTGAAGCCCTTGTAATAGTTGTGGCCTTTATTTCCCTTATGACTAAGCAATCCAATTTACTGCATCCAGGACTGAAACTGACCACGCAAAAGCAAATATACTTTCGGCTTCTTCAACACTAAGAACAAGAAACTGCGTTAATAAACACCTTTAATGGGACTTGAATGTGTAAATAACCTCCATTTCATGGGTTGTGTGAAATTGTTTTGAACCTGGTAGAAACCAAGCTAATGTCACGTTTGATAACTTGACATTGGGGTGAGGGCAGGCTGCATTGTCCAGGAAAAGGGGAACTTGGTGATTTCCTTTTTTCATTTTGGTATTGAAAAAGCTCAGCCATTCTTCCATGAGGCTATTCACCATCCATGCCTTTTTATTGCTTCGCAATGTAACTGGAAGCTTACTGACATAAATGTCTTTGAAATAACATGGTTTTGCCTCCTTTCCAGTCACCAGTGGTTTCTCGATTTTACCTTACACGGCTCCACATGGCAGTACACTAAGTGTGGACATTTTTCTGCTGGTCCACTTTTCATCTTGAATTGCTAGAGATTTTTAAGTCAGTGCACGATCAGTGAATGATAACAGTCCCATTTCTTCAGCAATGAACACTTTTTTGGGTCATAATTTGTAGCTAAGTTATACAGAATGTCTTCCATTTTGTTGCTACACTTTTCTGGACGTCCTTACCTTCCCCCACCACTTCATTAAATGTCCAGCAAACTCTTTAATGACTTTGAGCCTCACTTTGCAACATGGGTCCAGACAAAGATAAGTTTTTGCCTTGCACTTATTTTATTTATTTATTTATGCATTTATTTTACCTGGCAAGATTAGGGCCTTCAGGCCCTCTCTTACACCTAACCAGGCATACTCAGATTCAACAAATTTCAGTGTCTACAGAAAATTAGGACATATAACATGTTATACAGTATTAATGTTAAAGAAAAAAAATAGAGATTATAAAAGTAGTACAATGATAATTATAACAATCAAAAAATAATAATAATAATAATAATAATAACTATGTATATGAAAGTAAACATATTTTTCTTTTATGAGTGTCAGTCCTATTGCTAGTCGGGAATTTTCTCGTTATATTCTTGCAGCTTGTGAGTTATTCTCATCAAGCAGAGACATAAGACGATGGAATGGGGTGAAAGAGATATAGAAGAGGTAGATAGGTTAGAGGAAGAGAAATAGAATGGTAAAATTCGAAGCTGTGATGGAGAGGAGAAAGAAAAAGATGAGGGGGGGGGGGGGGGGGGGGGGGGCACAACAATGGTGGCTATACCGTCCCTAATATGTAAGTCTTAAGTTCCCTCTTGAATGTTGAGTGATTTTGGATAAGACGCAGATCACAGGGGAGCGCGTTCCATAGTCGTATGGCTGAGATGGAGAATGACACGGAGAAAGATTTTGTGTTATGTAAAGGTACAGCCAAGATGCTAGATGTATCCGATCTGGTATTGCGGTTGTGGAATGATGAGAGGTGTTTAATGTGAGAAGATAAGTATTGGGGGCACCAGTGGCTAAGAAATCGATGAAGTAAGCACATCGTGTGGAGATCGCGTGCCTTATGTGGGCGTATCCAACCTAGCTGGGAGTATGAAGGACTGATATGATCATACAACCGTATGTTGCATACGTATCTAACACAAGCATTCATCACTAGCTCTAGGCATCTCGAATTTTCATTATTTGTGCCATGTTGAACTACATCACAGTAGTAAAGATTAGGCAAGACTAGTGTTTGGACTAATTTTTGTTTAACATGGGTTGGAAATATTTTTCTAAATTTTTGAATTGCATGTAGGGAGGAGAGCGATTTCTGGCAAGCTGTGACTGTTTGTTCTTCCCAGTTTAGGTGTTCATCCAAGATTATTCCAAGGTCTTTTACTGTTTTTTGGTATGGTAGTTGGGTACCATTGAGGAGTATTTGGGGGACTGTTTCGCGAAAGTACCAACTGATTAACTTTGGATGAGATATAAGTATGACCTGGGATTTCTTGGGGTTTAGTTTCAGACCTAGGTTCTGTGCCCACCGAGAAACAGAGCAAAGATCTGCGTTCATACTCGCTACTGCGTCAGCAATGTTCTTGGGGTTTGCACTTATGTACAGTTGGATGTCGTCGGCATATAGATGGTAGTTGCAGGAGTGAATCACTGAAGAAATATCATTAATGTACAGTGAGAAGAGTAATGGACCAAGGACGGAGCCTTGGGGAACTCCAGAGCGCACGTTTTTCCATGATGACTTTTCCGACCCACAAATGACTTGTTGACTTCTGTTTTTGAGGTAGCTGTCGAACCAGTGTATTGCGCTGTTTGAGAAATTCAGCTGCTTCATTTTAATTAGTAATATATCAAAGTCAACTGTATCAAAAGCCTTGCTAAGGTCAAGCAGTGTTAGGATGGTAGCTTCACGTCTGTCCATGGCATGTTTAATGTCATCAGTTACTTTGATTAATGCAGTTGCTGTACTATGGTGCTTTCGAAAGCCTGACTGATATTTGTCGTGGATGTTATGAGTTTTGAGGTAATCCGTCAGCTGTTCATGGACGATGTATTCTAGGGCTTTAGATATTGCAGGTAGTATGCTGATCGGCCTGTAGTCACCTGGCGACTTAGGGTTGTCAGTCTTGGGTATAGGTTGAATTAAGCTTTGCTTCCACTCAGTAGGATATGTACTACTGACAAGAGACAGGTTGAAGATGTCTGTGATAACTGGAGTAATAGTGTTTACGACATTCTTAATCATGCCAATGCTCACTCCATCATTTCCTACTGCCTCGGAAGAGATTCTCATAATTGCCTTGTGTACTGTGCCGGTAGTGACATGTTTTAGGAAAAACTTGTCTCTCGAGAGATTGATATCTTGGGGCTGGTAATTTGTCGCTGCGTGGCAGTTTACGGCTGTTGAGAAGAAATCGTTTAATTCTTCTGCAGACGCTTGATAAACAGCGTCAGATCTTCGCTTCCCTATACCGAAACTGCGCAGCTTTTTCCACAGTGCAGCAGGTTTTGATATGCCGCATACGACAGAGCGGGCATGTCTGATTTTAGGATTTCCTCACGCTTTGCTTGGTTCTATTTCGGAGTTTCCTATAAGCTTCGTACGCGTCGGGAGTTGGGTTACACTTGAAGGCCCTATGTGCAGCATCACGTTCATTCATTAACTGGCGTAATGCAGTGGTGAGCCACGGAGCGGGAGCTCTCTTTACCTTGACAGTGCGTTGAGGAGCATGTTTATCATACAATGCAATAATTTTGCGACATAATTCCCGAATTTTTCCGTCTAAAGTCGGTTCATTGCTTATATGATGCCAAGGGATGTCTGAGCAATCCTTTTGAAGAGCGTCATGGTTAACATTTTTTAGGTTTCTGTAGGTTACCAGGTGAGATTTTTCTTTGGTAGTATGTACTGAGTAATTTAAGAAAATCACGTCATGAGCAGAGAGTCCTGGAGCGGATGTCTGATTGGCGCGAATTATTTTATCTGGTCGCTTTGTTGCTATTATATCTATGAGTGTATGGCTGTGTGGCGTGTGATGAGTTGGGTCCAGTGGTGTTAAACTTATATCATTGGAGTGGAACAGTCTCCTAAGTTTTTCTGCAGAGGGAGATTTTAACTGTAAGTCGATGTTTGTGTCGCCCATAATGATTATGTGTTCATACAGTGTCACGAGCGAGGACAGGGCAGACTGAAAGGAGGACATAGCACCGACGTTTGGAGGTTTATAGATTACTCCAATTAGCAGTTTCTGATTTGATGTATTTATTTCGAAAAACAAGAACTCTGCTTCTCCTTCGCCCTTTGCATCCGATGTGCATAGTATAGTAGGTCTCAGATCAGAGCGAATATAGGCACCCACGCCACCTCCGCGTCGTGTTTCACGATCTGCCCTTAGGAGAGAGTAACCAGTGATTCGGATAGCGTCGGAAGAAATGTTTGGTTTCAACCAAGTTTCAGAGACGAGGATAATATGGAACAGCGATTGGCAGAACAGGTCACAGAACTCGTCGAAGTGAGCCGTTAGCGACTGAGCGTTCGCGTGGGCCACAAAGAGCCCGCCGCCGGAACCGGTCCGTCCCATTGTGGCCGCCTGTAGGACCGAGCGCGCTCCGTCTACCTGCTGGCCGGAAGAGGGACAAAAGCTGGATTTCGCGGGGGAAGACATATTTACAGGTGTGTCCAAGGTCGTGACTGACTCAAGCGTCTGTGGGCTAAAGGTGAAAGACAAGCTGGAGGTATCGGAGAAGGGAGCGAAAAGAAAGATGGAAAGTGGCAGTAGTGGTTACGAAAAAGATAGTAGTAGTAGTAGTGGTAGTGACGAGGATGAAAATAACAGATATAGAAAGGCGGTTTTAAGGAGATTCCTGTTAATGGAGAATGTTAATTCCCGTTTGACTGACAATATGAATATAAATGAGCACTTATGATAGGCAACTAAAGAAGCAATATTTATGTGAAACAATTGACTGATTTTAAATAGAGTACTTATGGTACATATAGAAATAACGAAGCAATATTGACGTAAAAAAATGAAAAGAAAGAATAAAAATTAACTTATATTAGACAGAGTAAAATATGAGACTTTGTGTCTCGCGAGATTTCGCTCAGTCTTTCAGTTCGGACATGTTCGTCACCGTTTTCCTCCCTCCTTCCGTCTTGACTACGATCCTGCCATCCTGGGTCCATACATTTTGAAGGCCGAACTGTGTGATCGCAGTGTTCAAAACTTTTAGTCTTTCGCGCGTCAGATCTTCCCTCAGGGTAAACCCACTCTTGGCGAGTTTTCTTTTCTGAGCAAACACTTCAGCTCTTTTCCGGTATGACACAAATTTAATTATTATGGGCCTGGGTTTCATCGCACCTGGTATCCTGCGCCCAACACGGTGGCTTCTGTCAATATCGGCCACGTCGATCTGCACGCCAAGTTTTTCACGCACGAGGCTAATGGCCAGGTCGTCGGTGTTTTCACGATCGTTTTCAGCCACCCCGAACAAGCGCAAGCTGTTCCTTCGCTGATACTGCTCAATTTCATCGGTGGCCGCAGACAGTTTAGCTTCTAGGTCGGCGGCTTTTTTCTCTTGTGCGGCCAAGGACTTTTTAAGAGACTGGATTTCGGTGCTGTTGCGCCCGACAGACTCTTGCAGTTTGTCCATGACCGCGGCCGTCACAGAGTCCGTGATGGATTGCACTATTACGTCCAGCGTGTCTTTACTGTGCAGCGCCGCACTCACCTGGGACCGGACGAGCTCCCCGATGTCGGGAAGCGAGGCCTCACCTGCCGCCGGAGACCGGGCGCCCGCGCTGCCTGCGCCCCTGTAGCCTCGCCTGCTGCCGCTTACTCGTGCTCTTCCCATTTTTCACTCACTTATCACTTATCACTTGTGGTAATCAACGGAGAACAACACACCACGGCAAGTAACACTTGTTTAGTCGGATGTACACGTTGTGGACTGCCGCACTTCTCTGTAACACCTTCAATGAGCGGAAAAACTCGCGAGCCAAAGAAACGCGCGTCACTCAGTGGCCGCCATCTTGGTCGCTTATGAACCATTTCCTACACTATCTTGTTAATTTCTTCATCTTCTTTGCCTTTCTTTTCATTTGCCTGTTCTCTTTCATTCATTCATCCCCTGTCTCATTATTGTTTCTTAAAGTATCATAAATTTTTTATTTTCCACATTTGAAATACACTTTATTTCACGCACAGAGGGTTTGTTTTTCTCACTTGTCGATTATCTTAATCTTTTCGTTAAGTGTTAGCGATCCACACTGCAAGTGCTACTAGTCAACGGAAACTGGCGGAAAGTAATGCAGGTAGTGCATTTCTTTGGAATGCTTGACCTTGCCAGGCGAAACCATTGTTTAACAGAACACCATCCACTTCTTCCACTGTGCAAATTCAAAGTTAATAATTGTGCCCAAAATATTTTTATGTATTATGAAGCCAGTTCCAAGGTGCAATGTATTTTTCATAATTTCTTTTTCTTTGGATACCTGAAATCTCCAGAATCAAAACTGATTTCATCCATGAATCTGGTTTCTTGTAGTGCTGTTATGAAGGTGTCTGTAAGATGTTTTTGTTTTCCAGCTTTTAGAAGAGAATTTGTGTTGAAAGTAGCTACATAACTGGATTTCTTTGGATTTTACATGAGGTTCCAAGACACTCCGGCTTCTCTCTGTGTAATGCTGCAGACTCCCCAGATTTCAGTTATCTGTCTGGCACTGGTGTAGCGGATTGTCCACTTGTGGTGATCTGTTTCACATCTCAGTGTTCCATGATTGATAACATTAATTATGTGGTGATTCTTATTGTTAGAGCCACTGCTTTACAACCATGGATGTTAGTCCTGGAAGTTTTTCTCAGTCACCACTAACCTGAGGAACAGACACTGACCAAAGGCTGCCCAATCTGTAGACAGCTGCCTTTGGATTTTGATTTCTTTGTTGGTCCACTAGTGGTATTTTGTGTTCACCTGTAGAGCCTTCCCTTATCTGCTATCTGGGGACATGTCCAGTAGGGGAACAGGATCCCCCTAAGGTGTGGTTGTTGTTCTTGTTATAATAATAATAATAATTAATAATTATTATTATAATTACTACTACTATTACTACTACTACTATTACTACCATTACTACGAGCACCACCACCACAGTTACCAGCTGAAAATGACCGACTGTGCTTGGTTTTATGCCATTTGTTTTCTGAATTTGGAATGAAAAGTTCAGCTAATCATCACGTTTGTGGTGCCTTTAACTTATTCAAACTATTTCTTGTAAACTGCATTTGAAGTTTTGCTTTTGGGTGCAAAGACAAATAAGTTTTGTGGTTGTTCAACATATGAACATGCTATACACAGTTGCCCACATAAGAGGCACAGTTTTATTACATTTGCTCCACAGCATAATAATATTTGCCTTAGTAGTCTTACTGTACACTAATCATACTGAAAATTAGAATCTTTTAAAGCTGAATAGTAAGTTAGTTGAAATGAGTGGAATTTGTGATAGGAATGCTGAATTGGCTTTTTTTTTAATTATTCCACTTCTATGATATTGTGTAGGTCTTTTGGACTGATATACGAGAGTGAGTCAAATGAAAACCTTAAATTTGTAATGACAAATCGAAATTTCGCGCCATTATCCTGTAATTTGGTAAACATGCTACAAACAGTGTGCAGAATGGCCTGTAGGTGGCAGCATAGTGCAGATGCACACATACCATCGCAGTATCAGTGTAAAGATGGCCGCCCCACTTGCGACTTGCACCAGGGAAGAAGAGCGTTCTGTTATTCGGTTTTTGCATAGTGAAGGTGTGAAACCTATTGAAATTCATCGAAGAATGAAGGTTCAGTACAGTGACGCATGTTTGTCACAGCAGCAAGTCTATGAATGGAGTAGGAAGTTCGCAAATGGTGTGACTTCAGTGAAAGATGCTCCTCGTCCAGGTCAGGCACAAGAAGTTGTGACTCCACAGAACATTGCAGCAGTTGAAGCCATAGTGAAGGAAAACTGCCGAGTGACACTGAATGACATGAAATGAGAGAACAACGTGTTAATGCTTGTGAAGAACTTCTACGGTGCTTTGAACGAGAAGGTGTGGGCTTCCTTGCAAGAATTGTTCCTGGGGACAAAACGTGGGTTCACTTCCGCCAACTGGAAACAAAGAGAGCGAGCAAGGAATGGCACCATTACTCATCACCAAAACCAAAGATTAGTCATGGGTCAGCACACCACATTGTGCATGATGTGCTCCAGTTTCACAAAGTGTCTGCAAGATGGGTGCCATGGCAGTTGATTCCTGAAATAAGAGAACGACGTGTTGATGCTTGTGAAGAACTTCTACGGTGCTTTGAACGAGAAGGTGTGGGCTTCCTTGCAGGAATTGTTCCTGGGGACAAAACGTGGGTTCACTTCCACCAACTGGAAACAAAGAGAGCGAGCAAGGAATGGCACCATTCCTCATCACCAGAACCAGAGAAGTTTCGGACAGAACCATCAGCAGGGAAGGTTATGCTGACTCTCCTTTGGGACAAAAAAGGCGTCATTTTGGAGCATTACATGCCTAGAGAGACCACTGCCACCAGTGCATCATACACAGATCTCCTAAAAAATCATCTGCGGCCTGCAATCAAATCAAAGCGATGTGGATTGCTGTCAACAGGTGTACTTTTGCAACATGACAATGCAAGGCCCCACACTGCCTGTACAACAGTTGCAACAATCACAGACCTGAATTTTCAGTGTCTTCCTCATCCACCATACTCACCAGACCTTGTCCCAAGTGATTTCCATATGTTTGGGCCACTCAAAGCCGCAATGTGTGGAAAGAAGTTCCTTTCTGATGAAGAGGTATGCCACGCGGTGCACGAGCGGTTGCGCGGACAACCAAAAGAATTTTTTCTAAAGGAATTTATGCACTTTGCAAGGGAAGGAGGGCTTGCATTGAGCTTGGGGAAGATTATGTTGAAAAGTGATACAGCTTTGTACCACTCCTGCATGATAAATAATATTTTAATAAGGTTTTCATTTGACTCACGCTCGTACCAGAGCATTGAGCAGATCTAAGCATTGTGGTGGAAAGTTTATGGTTTTGTCTTGGTTCATAATTGTATCAGTGGATTTAAATATGTTTTCTTCCCTCAGTATCACATGCTGTTAACTGACATGTTTGTTGAATTATGCCCATTTTTATAGCTAATATTGTTTCCTTACATAACCATTATGTAGTTTCTCTCTATAAGCAGCTACACTTCTTCAATGAGTTGTTCCTCTGTCTTTACTATGTTGCACAACTCATCAGTTAAGATGATTTTGTCAGAGTGCACATCAGTGCAATAAGTGCCATTTCCAAGTTGCATTCAGAACCATTAGATAAAATTTGAGAATGTTTTAGAACTATCTTGAAATTTTCCCTAGAAAAATACATTGATGCAAAAGAAGCATACGATGCTCTGTTGACCTCCTCTGTGTGATGGCGACCACTTCACACTCATATCTCCGCCACAACGGCCACCAACACACAACCACCATGGTACACAACAGGGGAACCGAGGAATATATATTGTTCATTGTATTTAATTATCTTTTAACTTAATAAAGCGACATGTTCCACAACCATGTGACAATATTGCAATGGTTCTGTTAAATAAAAGATAAAAATAAACAAATTAAGTTTATATTTTATAGTTCGTGGCACATGCAAGAATTTGTACATTTTTAGGTTGGATTAGCTGTCGTAAATGGACAGCTGTATGCTGTGGGAGGTTTTGATGGAACTGCATATTTAAAGACAATAGAGGTTTATGACACAGAGCAGAACCAGTGGAGGTTATGTGGTGCAATGAACTATCGTCGTCTTGGTGGTGGAGTTGGAGTCATGCGTGCTCCGCAGACAGAGAACTATTTCTGGTAGTATTTATTTTATAATACCATTTTTCAAACTGAATTAAGTATATTAACAATAACTTGAAACCACCATAGAAATTACCTTGTTACTGACTTTTTTTTGCTTTCAGTAAAAGGAAGATACCTGGATAGAATTGGTCATCAAGATTCCTGCAGTCACTGCTGTATGCTATTAACTCATCTGCTAAATATTTTGGAAGACCAAGGAACACACGTGTCAAATAACTGTGTGTATTCTGAACATCCATTTTTGTAACTTCAGGTACATAGGACAACTAATGTATCATACTAATGTATGATTGTGGAGCAGTGCTTTTATATTGTTGTATTTGCTTAGGTAAGTTTTCTAATAGCAATTTGATATCAGTATTATTTTTCAGTGTATTTATTTTGCAATAACATGGAATTATATGTAATTGTTGAATGTTTATACGACTGTCACCTTCGGTGTCAGCTTTTATGTTTTTTGATAATTGTTGCTTAAGCTTTGAAGAATGAGAATTGTGACGTGTAAATACATGTGAGATGTTTATAAAATTAAACATTTCTATTGTCATTAAGGCGTTAGATTGTGCCAGTTTTTGTTAGTCACAATACTATCTTAAAATCCATAATTATTATACAATTTTTCATGTAGCATTGTTGTGTTTTCCAGGATGCCGCTGTGGCCATTTATTTGATTTATTGGGTTATTTAGATCCTTCCTATCAGTACAAACAGTAAATACATAGTTATTATCATATTGCAGCATCACAACAATTACTACTGATGCAGGACACACCAAAGTTTTTACTGACATTTAGTTTTATATGTAAATGTAAGAAACTATGTAAGGCTGACAAAATGTGTTAGATATCTTTAGCCACAGTCTCTTTTGTGAAAAATTGACAATGAGGAATGTATTTTAAGGGAGGGTGGAAACTTGATTCAGCAATAAGTTAAGATTTTGATTTTCTGTAACAAGAAACTTTCTGTAACCTGTCCCTTTAGTTAGTTTAGTTTGAAACTTTAATCTTCATACATTTAGAGGTGATGTAGCATTTGTTAAATGACTGGCACAGAAAGAGGCAGAGGTCATGCAACAGGAAAAAGTAGAAAAATCATTTTAGGTGCTCTCTACTCGTGGTTCACAAGTGTATGTCATATTCTTTCCAGTTGTTTGACAGAACAGATGAAGAACTGATTGATTAAATGGAGTCAAATATGTTCAGTATATGCTTTCTGTCCAATGGGGCGTTACAGTATATTAATGCAGCAGTCTCTCCCACATCTTCATTACAAAATTTAATAATTTCCAGTACACTTCTTAATTCATACCTCCTGTCCCTTATGTTTCCTTTATGCATCTTAGGATGTCCACAAAGCTCATCAAATCACAGCAGTTTCCAGTGATAACAGCTGTGGAATCTGTAGTTTGCATGTAACCTCACAGCCACTTCCTCTGGTTCGGCCCCACTCTTTGCAGAAGCATTATCTTTTACACATTGCTGCCATTGTGATAGCAAGATTTCTATGCTGGAAAGAACATACACGAGGATGAAATAAGTGAGAACAGAAAACTGTTACTGGCCTATTTGTGTTCTGTTCCATCCGTTAACATTAAAATTCAGTAAATGACATTAGAAGCCTGGTGTGAAAAGCTAATGAAGCTCACATAAAATAAATCACACAGTACTGCACAGGTTTATAATAGCTCCCCTGCCCCCCCCCCCCCCCCCCCCGCCCTCCAGCATGCGCGCGCGCACACACACACACACACACACACACACACACACACACACACACACACACACACACACACACAGAAATAATGGATGAAGGTGAAACCCTCTGACATAGAGTATGAAATGTGCAGGAGTGACACAGTTATTAACTGCATAGTGAGAAGAGGCTCAAAAAGCCTGAGAAGTAACTGAGGAAATAAAATATTTGATACATGTCTTGATAATTGAGTTAAGTGAGTTAGACGTGTGCTTGAAAGATACATCTGATGCAAATAACAATAGTCTTTATCAGTGAATTCAGGCCTGTGCAGACGATTTTTTTTTTCCATGTTGCTAAATTTGACCTCAAAAAATATTGACTGATTGTATCTTCATTGGTGGCTTATAGTCTTTAATAGTCACAATTTTATCGCCTATGTAGTTTACTGCCAGGTGTGTCTGGATACACATCTTAAGGAGATATTTATGTGAAAATTCGTGGTATTCATTATTCATGTTGGTTGTCATACCTTGCAAAAGACAATTTTTCGAATAATATATGTTGTTTAAAAAGAGCTAAATGTACTTTTGTATGTCTTTGATTGGGAAACGAAAGACTGCCAGGCAAAATTTAGAAAGGAAAAAGTCATTCATCGTCATAACATTGAAATGCTGTGTTCATTCTGATCTTGGATTGGTAATTACAGATGTTTGTATTTTTAAGTTTCTGGATAGTGTGTATTTGATTTTAAAAAAATACACTCAATTTAACAAACTTCTTTCTTCTAAACTTAAGATGATGAGCATTGCAGGCGTGTGATTTTAATAATCACTAAAATACCTGTGATGACTTGTAAAAGTCAACATGTTACTCCACAAATGCACACTCTCAAGAAAAACATGTTATTTTCCTGGCCAATGTTTAGAATTTGAAGAGGACTGTAGCTCCAAGTGTTGAGAAAGTAAAATGGACATTTACCGTATTTTAAAAAGTTCCAAATAGAGGTTGCCCATGATTGTGTGTATGCTTTGAATAGGGATGCTACTGAGGAGGACGTAGAGGTAGGATGGTAATCCAAAAATAAAAGAAGCAGTAGAAGTAAAGACTGATTTCCTTAGAAATATGCCACACAAAAAACAGCCAAAAGCAATGAATTACACAGAAGACCATCAGACGAGACTGACAAATTATTGAGAAATATTTACGGGGAAGCTGAGATACATACATCTCTGAAATTAAAACAGACATATATGGATGCAATAATACAGCTTACAAAGTATTGAAACATCTTAACAGTAAGTTAAGAGATAGAGAAACAATGCAAATAATACAAAAAGAACAGTGTTTGGCACGTTGTGAGGGAATGTGTATAGCTATGAAATACGAAGAAGTAGTAGTATGAGCTTTAGAACAGATAAAAAACAATAAAAGGGACAAGCAGTGATGATAGTAATAGAACTGTTCAAAATATTTATGATATTTATAAACCTATACTGGAGAAACAAATACCTTTCACTTCAGTGGAAGCACGCTGTGGTACTCTCTATCTTCAAGAAAGGAGACCAGTTAAATTGTGAAAACTGGTGAGTAATAAGCTTACTGAACCAACTAGTTATACTACATAATCATTATAAGAGAAATGAGTAAATTTTCTGAAATTATCTTGAAAGCAGAGCAATCAGGATTCAGATGAAGAATGAGCTATATTGGTAACATAATTAACTTGAAGCAAATTATTGGACCCCATAAGGAGTACATTATCTTCATTAATTTCATTTGAGGTTTTGCTTTTTTTTAAGAGGTAAGTTCTTCCAGATACGTAGCTGTGATTTTCCTAACATTTAATAGACATCATAAAATACATGTATGAAGAGTGAAATATGTATTGCCAGCAAAAGTAATCAAAACTGAAAGATGATCAATGTAGATTTAAGATAATGGTGCAGGTTATTACACATGCTTGTGAATATCTAAATCATTAAAATCCTTTTGGAATAGATAAATGAGCATCCAATTTACTCTTTTAAAACTAAAAATCCAGACTATATTCTGACGAAGTTATTTGTAAATGACCAGGTAATTATTGCTAACAGTGACAGTTTACAAAGAGCAACTTACCAGCTACGAAGACTCTGTTTCATAGAGCTTCCAAATTGCTGATAAAAGAGAAGTCATAGCATATTACAGGAAAACAAAACTAGGTCCAAAATTGTAACAGATAGATAGTTTAGCAAACAACAAATTTTAAGTACTTGTTGTACAGAACATCACATGAAAATGAAATTGATTTTTAACATATGATTGAAAAATTTAACCTAATGACTGTACTGTTAGACAAATCTTATGAAGAAAAATAAGGAGAAACACACATCTGAAATTTTACAAAACACATGTCACTCCCAGATGTAATACATGAAATTGAAACCTGGATAACAACTAAAAAAGAACACACTAGAAAATCCAGGTGTATAAATGAGCTTTCTCAGGCATCTAGCAGGATACGCAAGACAAGATTGAAAGCAGAGTACAGAAATAGAAAACACTAGGATTGGTATCTCTAAATGAAAAAGTTCAAGAATATTTAAGGGAATAGAGAGAACACATTAGTAGAATTAAAGATAACTAATACTGTACAAATACAAACCTATAGGACAAAGACCCATTTGGAGACCCTAAATCAGATTTAAAGACTTGGACTAACCTCTATAAGCAGGTGTAACTGGCAAAGCCTAATAGGGATAATGATCATGATCATGATGAACAACCTAATTGCTATCAATCAGACTTCTGACTCTTGTGTATAGTTGAGGTTGTAAAAGTGTAGCCAGTGTGCTGACAATCAATCCAGAGTTAAGGGTTTGAATTCTGGTTTTCACCATACTTTAACTGGCAAAAAGAGAGGCAGCAGCAAATAATTCCAGGTGTTGTACTAACCCTGGATTAAATTCTCAAAGTCACCACATCCCTTTGTCACAAAGAAAATCTCACTGGCCTTCATAGTGATGTTCTCTCATATTTTAATCAATAAGACAGACATAAACCTAAATATTTTCATATCAGAATCACCTATAGCTATTCTAAAGCATTTACAAGCACAACACACCAATTTTGCTTCACAGAGGAAATGCGCTAGTGAATATAAAGATAGAAAACCTTTCAAATTGGGTGGCTGAACCTATTCCTATGCATTTCCTAGTCAACTATGCTAAGCATTGCACTGCATAATTTGTCAATCTACTACTATTGTGATGTCCGCCGCTCGTGGTCTCGCGGTAGCGTTCTCGCTTCCCGAGCACGGGGTCCCGGGTTCGATTCCCGGCGGGGTCAGGGATTTTCACCTGCCTCGAGATGACTGGGTGTTTGTGTTGTCCTCATCATTTCATCATCATCCAGAAAAGTGGCGAAATTGGACTGAGCAAAGATTGGATAATTGTACGGGCGCTGATAACCACGCCGTTGAGCACCCCACAACCCCAACATCATCATCATCATCACATACTATTGTGATAATCTGATGTTCCTATCATTTTGTCCCAGTGAATAAATATATATGGTAAAACCATGATGGGCCACAATTTCTTCCATGACTCATTTAATGAATATAATGCATTAATTCCTATACATACGTTGCATGCAACCAGAAACTAAAAGCAATATGGGACATTTCTTAAAATTCAGCTTTACATGTAATCTCTAAAGAAAATAGCATTGCATCATCATTAGTAAAACAGTTTAATCCTGCCAGTTTATGAACAGTGCAGAAAAAATAATATTCTGCCATAAAGAATGGAAAATTGGATGATAACCACCTAAATAGTGGTTCCATATAAGTCCTCACCAGTGAGTCATCCATTTTACTAGCCCAGTACAGTTTAACAAAAAGTGCAAAATTTTCCAGCACTGTTATAGACTTGGATACCAGTTAACATGACTACAATAAGAACTTACTGTTTTACTAGTAGTTTCAAAACTAAATCCCATACATCAGTCGAGTTTTATAGTAGGTAAGAAATACTGCTAAGGTGAAACATCTCTTGGATGTAAACAGCGTTTGTGTGCCAGTGTTTTCAATGAAAGAGGCTATTTTGAATGTTTAAAGATTCAATTAACAGAAAAACAAAAAATAGTTGCTAAACTTATTGTGAATGACAGTGAAAACAATGGAAATACAATTATGTTTGGAACATCCTGTTGGCACTTTTTAAAAAATGTATTTCTTTTATATGTAATAAATGGCACAATTACAAGTCAAGAAATAATCTTCTAAATAAATTAAAATAATCTGGCAGTCTTGGAAACAGGGCTTCTGAGTTTTGGTCTTTGCCACTCTACAACTAAATTGCACTAAATATGGTAGGAAAATGGAGACTTCAGTCATTTCTGATTTTAAATAAAAAAATTCAAAAGCATTGCAATTTACATCACAGGATCCTATTAGCACAGATATATTTGGTGAATTTTCTCCACGGAATTTGCTGAACTTCTTGTCTCTTGTGAAAGAGACTGCTATGCAAAATTCATGTCTGACAGAAAAGGAATACTGTTGAAAAATGCAGTATTTAAGAAGACATTTCCTTGCAGGATTGTTGGTGTAAGATATCACATATATGATGAAAAAGCTTTACAAAAATTTGCTTAACAGAGGTAGGTATTACTAACTCAATTTCTGAGCAGTGTTTGTCTTTGAACACTGAAAAACTTCTGCAAAGAAAACTGTAAATAAACCTGTTTACGCACTACCTTTCTTTATATGTAACCAGTTCTTAAACTGGTGACTGGTGATATGGCAACACATAGGAATTGTGCAGCTGTAGCTTTCAGATTCCACAGTTCAGGCCTCTTATGGACAGTCATAAACTTTCCACAGTAGGTGATACAAAGGGAATGCTAATGACATGTTCACTTCATAATGGTGAGAATGTGGAATTAACCTGCACGTTATTAACACAGACACTTATACAGGATACAGTAACAGAGACAAGCAGGTAAGTCACTATGTGTGGCCAGTTTGTTTGTGAATGCAAATCTGTACTCTTGTACTATGTGTGATTCAAATTGCTGTTAGTTGTTATCTTAATTACCAGAAAAACTACTCATTTCTAATTTATACTACTCAGAGTTTCTGTTTCTCTATCCCTGTGAGCTTCACTATAATTTTCCTTTACTGTTACTGAAGGAAAATACAAAGCATATCCAATGAAGTCAGAAACTTGCTATAAAAGCTTTATTGCCATCAAATCACCAAAATAAGCTTTATCCCCTTAAACATAGTTATTCTTTTTTGATGAACTATTGTCTCATCTTTTCATCCACTGTCATAACACCCTCAGTTGAATTTTTTTTTAGTGTTGTAGTCTTCAGTCCAAAGACAGGTTTGATGCAGCTGTCCACACTAGTGTATTCTGTGAAAGTCCCATCATCTCTGCGTAACTACTGCTCCCATTCAAACCTCCTTATTGTACTCATACCTTGTTTTCCCTCTAGTTTTCACCCCACCCCACCCCCCCACACACACAATTGCCCTCATTACCAAATTGAGGATTCCTTGATGCCTGTGGATGTGTCCTATCAACTGATCCCTTCTTTCAGTCAAGTTTATTTTTCTTCCCAATTCGATTTACCCATGCAATCTTCAGCAAACGTATTTCAGAAGCTTCTGTTCTCTTCTTGTGTGAGTTATTTCTTGTCCACATTTCACTTCCGTACGAGGCCACACTCCAGACAAATACTTTCAGAAAAAGCTTTCTCACATTTCAAATTTATATTCAGTATTAACAAATTTCTGTTTTTCAGAAATGCTTTTCTTCCTATTAACCATCTCCATGTACCGTGCTTTTCACTATAGCCATTGTTAGTTATTTTGTAGTCCAAATAGCAGAACTTAATTCAACTACATCATAATTCAACTGCTCTTACAAGTCCTCGCTGTCTGTAACAGAATTACAGTATCAATGGCAATGGCAAATTACAAAGTTTTTATTTCTCGTCCCTGAACTTCACTTTCCTTTCCAGATTTCTCTCTGGTTTCCTTTACAGCTTGCACAGTGCACAGATCGAATAGTATCAGGGAAAGGCTATATCAGTTGTTCATTTCTTTCTCCACTGCAGCTTACCTTTCATATGCTCTGACTATCAAAACGACAGTCTGGTTTCTGTAAAAGTTGTAAATAATCTTTTGCCCCCTGTTTTTTATCCATGATATCTTCAGAATTACAAAGAGTGTAATCTAATCAATACTATGAAAAGTTTTCTCTAAATCTACAATTGCTATAAACATAGGCTTGCCTTTCTTCGACCTATCTTCTAAGAGAAGTTATAGGGTCAGTATTGACTTGCATGTTCCTGCATTTCTCTGGAACCCAGACTGATCTTCACCGAGCTCAGAGTTTCCGTTCTTCCATAAATAATTCAAGTTAGTATTTTGCAACCAGTACTTACAAAGTGGTAGTTTAGTAATATTCAGACCTGTTGACATCTGCCTTTATCGAAATTAGAGTAATAGTGTGAGCCTATTATAACCCAGTTATCTGGAAACCTACTACATTACCCTCATGTTATAGTGTAACTGAGGTCTGTCAAGAGTGAACTGTGGAATGACAAACTGTATGTGGAATGTTCACTCTTAAGCTTTACCGTGTATTATACAGTACTTAAGTTTAAAAAACATTAGAAGTAAAACATTTCAAAGAACTAATAAAATAAAGCAACTACATAAACTTGACTCAAACCATGGCCAAATAACAACATTACAGTAGCTCCAAATAAAATTTTGTACTACGTACAATCTATAAAACAGAGGACTGTTTACAACAGTCTGAAAGCTACTGTAGATTCATTCTTCTACTGCTTTAAAAAAGTTTGTTAGCTTTTTTGTGGATGATTTCATTTATTTTCTTTTGTGTGTATTATTTTATTTTTGTCAAGTGCAGCAACTGGGTGTGGTTTGATTCACTTCGCCTACTTAATCACTTTGTGTATATTACCCAATATTGCAGGTGCACTGGCAACATCAACTCTACTTTCTTCTTCCCCTTCTATTTCTACTACTAATTTGCTTTACCACTCTTATTTTACTCAGCATCAATGTCTTTGTCATCTATGTTCTCTAAATTGATTCCTCCTTGTCAGCAACTGCCCAGTGGTTCAAGTCTTCATGATCAGTATAGGACTGCAGCACATAAAATGCATACTAGATGCCACCTGTGTCACAATGTTAATATGTTCAGGTTTCTGTCTAGTTACAGTCTTGATATAATGATAAGACGACAAAGCCAAGGTTGAGTTTAGCTACCCTTATCCCTTGCAGTTATTGTTTTAAGGGCCTGAAGGCTGCAGGGTTAAGTGATATTACAGAAACGATACTTGCTGACAGTAATAAAATTTTTACATCAAGTTGTATCTGAATCCATGGTCTATCAGACCAGTGTATTTTGAGCTTTTACTCAATAAAGTTCTTCTTGAAGTCTAATGGTATTCTTAAAGTCTGAGGGTATTTTGTCTCTCTCTCATATATCTTGCACACCATGTGGAATAGTTTTCTCATGGCTGGCTCTCCCAAGGATTTCAATAATTCTGCGGGAACGACTTAGAATTTTTTTGAATTAGGTCTTTCAGTGCTCTGTCAAATTATTCTTGCAGTCAGAACACCGAGCAAGGGGGCGCAGTGGTTAGCACACTGGACTCGCATTCGGGAGGATGGCGGTTCAATCCCGTGTCCAGCCATCCTGATTTAGGTTTTCCGAGATTTCCCTAAATTGCTCCAGTCAAATGCAGGAATGGTTCCTTTCAAAGGGCATGGCCGACTTCCTTCCCCATCCTTGTAATGAGACCGATGACCTCGCTGCCTGGTCTCCTCCTCCCCCCCCCCCCCCCCAAAAAAAAAAAAAAAAAACAGCCCAGCAGTCAGAACCATGTGCTGCGATCTGCTAGCCCATCACAGCCCGGTATAAGCTGACTGGCTCATCCCGGCAGGCTTTCCACATGTTGCCATGCCAGCCTGTGTCAGCTCCATGCCAACACTGGGCTGTGGCTGGCCTATTTAGCCCAGCCAGCCCACCCTTCGCTCTGTAAGCTACATCTGCAGTGCACATGTAATCCACATCTTTAAGGGTCGCAACGATTCATATAACATAAATAAGTGTGTAGGATAATCTAAGACTAGAAGATCTATTTTGCTGAAGCATAAACAGTGATAAGTACTTTTCTGTTCCCATACATCCATTTGCAATTTAGTTACCACAAAACATCACATCTATACAACATTCACAAGAAACAAGAAATGGAAGTCAGAAAGCTCATTTTTAGGGTTCTGTACCTCGGTTGGTAAAATCAGAACTCTTGTAAGATTGTGGCATGTGCAACAAGTGCAGTGATAACCAACCAAGATAGGTTGAATTAGTAATGAGTGTACACTATATGTGTGAGAGTTCTTTTAACTTATCTTTTCTTCTACTTGTCTTGTGAAATGGTATGTATATGTGCACCTCTGCTTTGTAGCTAGACTGAGGTGTGTTAAGTAAAGAAGGTGTATTAAATTGCTGGTTAGGTAACTTGTCACTACACAGTGGTGATCTCGACATGATCAGTGGGTAGATTTTTCTCATCCAACTCTTAACTGTTATCTGACATGACGACAACATGTGCCCCTATCGAGATAAAGAAGCAAGGACTGCCAGCAACAGGTTCTTCTCTACAGTCGTCTAGTCACCTCTTGCATCTCTTGGCAACACATTACCAAGAAAGGGTAATGTGAAGATACCACATTTTCGGCCTATGAGCTCTCAGTTATGGTTTACACAAGTGAAGGACATTTTTCAATTGCACAACATTGCTTAAAGTGCGGACCAATTCGCTGTCGTCATTTTGCACCTAGAATTGGAATATTATTGAGCAAGCTTGAAATACTCTGCCTCGTCGCTCTTTTACCATGTTTAGGGAGACAGTCTTGCAGCAATTTCTTGTTCCTTTAGAAACTCATTTAAAAAACAATGTGGACAGTGATTTTGGTATTGAAGAATCCCCATCTCAGCTACTACTTCAGGCTTTGGTCAGTCCAGAACTCCTTTCAGACCAGTCCATTAAATTATTTTGGTTACAGCAGTTCCCACAGGCAGTTTGCAGATTTTTATCCATGTTTTCTGAACTGTATGTGGACGAGTTGATTCTAAAGGAATGTGGCAAAACTATTAGTTCATGCTTAGCTAAAGATGAGGTTATGGGTCCCGGCTCTGAACCACGCATCTGTGGCCCAGCTTGTTATGCTTCGCGCATTGAGTATTCAGAACCTCCCGAGTCACCTCTGGAGTGAGTCCTCATTGAATTGGCGAGGCTCAATGTCAAGATGACAAATGGTAGTCATAGGAGTTTATGGTGTGTCAGTGATCAGCCTCCATACCATATCAAGTGGTGTTGGTATCACACACACATCAGGAGCAATGCTCACAAACTTGCAGGTTCCCAAATGGCAACAATGGATTTGTATAGGCATGCGAGTCCATTCCAAAGCCATCAAATGCTTTCCTGAATTACTTAATGCTACATTTGCTGCCAGAACAAATCTTCGTGATTATGTGTCTTGGATAAAAGAAGAAATTAAGTTCTTGGTTGACACTGTGTGAGAGATAATTGTGGTTTGACAGGATGCAGAGGATAAGCCTCAGTTTTACTAACAACTGCAAATCAATCTACAATTAAGACATATGGATAGAGACATATGACATTGGCTCAATGAGACGGTATTTCCCTCTTGTGTCATTTCTTAGTGGCCAACATAACAACTGGCCCATACTGACTGCTGACTTTCTTAAATTTTTCTCATTACGAGGGGGCATTTGAAAAGTCCGTGCAAAGTCCAAGACATGGCACCACCGGTGCATATTGAAGTCATGTTTAGTTAGTAGCACCTTTGGGAAGCATGCACACCAAGTTTCAGCCATATTGATCTATTTCTTTGTGTTTGGCATTTGTGTGAATCAAGGAAATCAAATGATTGTCAAAAAATGGACGAAAAAGAAACTGGTGTGGTGATTAAACATTACTTTATGAAAGGCAAAATGCCTCAGGAGACTAAAGAGAAGCTTGATAAACATTACGTTGACTCTGCATCTTTGATTAGAACAATTTATAAGTGGTTCCAAAATTTTCGGAGTGGCCATATGGGCACAAGTGATGCTGAATGTTCTGGACACCCTGTGGAGGTTATGACTCCAGAAATCATTGATAAAATCCATATGATGTTGATGGATGACAAAAGAGTTAGGATGCGTGAGATTGCTAGTGCTGTGGGCATCTCAAATGAATGGGTACATAATATTTTGCAAAAAATTTGGACATGAGAAAGTTATCCACAAGATGGGTTCCGCAGTTGCTCACGCTTGACCAAAAGTGGAATCGTGTGAAGTGTTGCAAGGATGGTTTGCAGCTGTTGAGGAAGAATCTGCAGGACTTTAAGCATCGTTTCGTCACTGTAGATGAAACATGGATACATTACTATACTCCTGAGACCAAACAACAATCTAAACAATGGGTTACCAGGGGAGAATCTGTACCCAAAAAGGCGAAGACCATTCCTTTGGCTGGAAAGGTTATGGTGACTATCTTTTGGGATTTGCAAGGGGTAATACTCATCGACTATCTGGAAAAGGGTAAAGCTATTAGAGGTGCATATTATTCATCATTATTGGATCATTTGAAAACCAAGCAGCACGAAAAACGCTGGCGATTGGACTGCAAAAAAGCCCTTTTTCATCATGACAATGAACCAGCACACACCTCAGCAGTTGTGGTCACAAAATTAATGGAAATAGGATTCCAACTCATTTCACATCCCTCCTATTCTCCAGACTTGGCTTCCTCGGTATACTATTTGTTCCCCAATTTGAAGAAATGGCTGGTGGGACTAAGATTTTATTCAAACGAGGAGGTGATTGCAGCAACTAATAGCTATTTTGCAGACTTGGACAATTCCTATTATTCGTAAGGGATCAACAAATTAGAACAGCGTTGAACGAAGTGTATAAGTCTAAAACGAGACACTGTAAAAATTTTAAAAAAGGTTTCCCTCCAATACGTAAGTAGTTTTTATTTTTGCATGAACTTTTCAAACACCCTTCGTATATATAGACATCCATAATCATCTGCTTGTACAGTCTGCTTCTGTAGCCACACTCCCATGTTGGACACCAGATGCCATTGTGCAGGCACAAAAGGTATGAAGATTTCCACATCTTCCGCACCATGACGACTTCCCTCCATCTCGTACGTGCCTTGCTTCACAACATGTGCATGTGTCATGCAAGAAGACTGAGTTACCTGATTCGCATGAGTACACTGCAGCAACATTGCACTGTGTTGTAGCAAGAGATTGAACATTTCACTGAGCTTTTTGAGAAATAAGAGGAGTGTCAGAATCCTGACTGGCAGCAATGATTGTCTAAAGTAGATGATTGCTAATATGGAGAAGGCTCTTCGCAAGGCCCAGGCAGAAGCAGGAAGTTTGATGACAACACCTGATGGTGCTCCACTTTTGCTTTTGTCTTTCTCCTGCCGCCCTCCCACCCCCCCTCCAATCCAGCCACGACTCTGCACAGCTGTTGAGTCAAGAATTCCCTGCCATTACTGATCTGGTATTGACACAGTGCCAGCAGAAATATTCTACCATCCATCAACATTCACACAATGCCTGGACAACCCATTGTGTGCCACCTATAGCGACTCCAGCGACTTACTCATCAGTAGGGATGAGATGATGATGATGATGATGATGATGATGATGATGATGATTGAAATGAGCGTTTGGTGCCATTGGCCGGGAGGCCCGGCGGGGCAGGTCCGGCCGCCTTGGTGCAGGTCTTATTATATTCAACGCCACATTGGGCGACCTGTGTCAGATAGGGATGAAATGATGATAAAGACAACACAACACTCAGTTCCAGAGTGGAGAAAATCTCTGACTCAGCCAGGACTCGAACCCGGGCCCGTAGGACGGCAATATTTCATGTTGACTACTCAGCTATATTTTGCTATGTGGGCAATGTGTCAATTTTTTCTGATGATTGATCATGTTGCAGGGCTGCTGCACTTTATTTTCAGACTCAGTCACACAACATGTGATGTCTGTTGGCTATCGTAACAGAGGTCCATGTAGAGACTTCAGACAAGAGCCTTAAAATATACATCCACGTTCAATGTTCTCTTCTTCAGCATTGTTCAATAGGGTTCAAGGAATCTTTTGTCTGATGTATCTTTGGAGCTGCAGTTGGTAATGAGGTCTATCTGCACTTTCTCTGACATTACAAAATAAGTTGCTGTGCCCCAATGCCATCTGCATCACAACGAATACCTGAAACCGAAGGTGCACAAAACCAAATAGAGACAAATGTCCACAATAAATAAGTGAAACATGAGTTCGCAGACTATCATTGTGTAACATGAATAAATACCAGAATAACACTTCAGCAACTGTTATTGTATATGTCAAACTAACCAGCAACCAGTTGCATAAGAGAAATTTAATTTTCTCAGCCTGTTTCAGGCACTTGGTGCCCTCCTTCAGAATTTTTATAACCAGACGAGTGTAACCCCTATGTTTGCGTGGTAGAGTAATGGTGTGCACTCGTACTTGTTTGCGCAGCAATCGCTGACATAGTGGAACTGAGGCAGAATAAGGGGAACCAGCCCGCATTCGCCGAGGCAGATGGAAAACCCCCTAAAAACCATCCACAGACTGGCCAGTTCACCGGACCTCGACACAAATCCGCCAGGCAGATTCGTGCTGGGGACCAGGCGCTCCTTCCCGCCCTCATTCAATGATACTATATACAAAATTGCAATGGTAGTTGTCTTTTTTTTATTGTTTTTTTTATTGACTAATTTTTTCATGTAACATGGATAAGTAGTCTGTAAACATGCTATTTTCTGTAGGTCAGAGCACACCATTTCCACCAACTTCCTGGAATGATGACTGGAGGACCAAATAGTTTCACATCACAAGTCTGAGGTGTTCTCCTTGTTGTCTCTAGTACCCCAGCTCACATGGTCACTCCCACCATGTAAAACATGTTTATGATAATTAATAGTTTATTTTTCAAACAATTAAATTTGATATCCTCAACAAATATGTTTATCAGACAGTCACCTGTTATGCTAGGTGCAAATGCTTCACTTTTTTGTTTTTTGTTTGTGTCATCAGTCTTTTGACTGGTTTGATTTGGCCCATCACAAAATTCTCTCCTATGACAACCTTTTAATCTCAGAGTAGCAATTGCAACCTATGTCATTAATTATTTGCTGGATGTATTCTAATCTCTGTCTTCCTCTATAGTTTTTCCCCCCTCTGTAGTTCTCTCTAGTACAAGAGCACTTTGTATGTGGGTAGGGGTACAATGCAGTTGTGCAAGACCTGAGGTCATGGAAGACAAATGGCGACTTTTAAGTATCCATAACAAATTTATTTTTTTCTTACCCAGAGAGCTATGGGGAGCTGTGGCCCTTCTTGCCCCAAGTTTGGGTGGCCTTGCTCAAGTATTATGGACATTATTCCCTGATGTCGTAACACATCATATACTGTTCCTTCATATCAGCAGTTTCCATATACTCGTTTCATTGACGATCCTGCGGAGAACCTCCTCATTCAGTATCAGTCCCCTTAATTTTGTACATTCCTGGGTAGCACTGCATCACAAATGTTTTGATTCCTCCTGTTCTGGTTTTGCCACAGTCCATGTTTCACTAACTTACAATGCTGTGCTCCTAATGCATGTTCTAGTAAATTTCTTCCTCAAATTAAGGCCTGTGTTTGATACTCTCTGCCGGGAATGTACTTTTTGTCAGTGCAAGTATGCTTTTTATGTCCTCCTTGCTCTGTCCATCATGGGTTATTTTACTGCGTAGGTAGCAGAATTCCTTAACATTATTTACTTCATGATTCGCAATTCTGATGTTAAGTTTCTCGCTATTCTCATTTCAGTTACTTCTCATTACTTTTTTCTTTCTTCAATTTACTCCCAATCCATATTCCGTACTCATTAGGCTGTTCGTACTATTTAGCAGATCGTGTCTCTTTCACTTTCTGTGAGGATAGCAATGTCAACAGTGAATCTTAACATTGATATCCTTTCACCTTGACTATTAATGCATCTTGAATCTTTCTTTTTATTTTTGCCATTACTTCTTTGATGTTGGGGCGAAAGACTGCATCCCTGTCTTACACCCTTTTTAATCTGAGCACTTCGTTCTTGGTCTTCCAGTCTTATCGGTTCCCCTTGTTTCTCATATACATTGTATATTACCCACCTTTCATTATAGCTTACCCCTATTGCGCTCAGTTTCTAACATCTTGTACCATTTTACCTTGAACACTTTGTACAGATCAAAAAATGCTACAACTGTGTCTTAATTTTTCTCTAGTCTTGTTTCCATTGTAAACTGTTACATCGGAACTGCCTCTTTTGTGCATTTACCTTTCTTAAAGCCAAACTGATTGTCATCGCACAGATCCTCAAATTCCTTTTGCATTTTTGTGTATATTATTCTTGTCAGCAATTTGGATGCATTAGGTGTTAACTGATTGTGTTATAATTCTCACACTTCTTGGCTCTTGCTTTCTCCAGAATTGTGTGGATGATGATTTTTTTTTTCTTCTTTTTCCCGCTGAAAGCGTAATGGTATATTGCCAGTCTGCACACTTGACATGAATAGCAGTTTTGTTACCACTTCCCACAAGGATTTTAGAAATTCTGATGGAACGTCATCTGTCCCTTCTGCCTTATTTGATCTTAAGTCATCCAAATTTCATACTTAGTCACTTTTATACTTATCACACATATGTTTCATGCACTTCGCTCAATTTTAGACTGTCCAATTAAAATATAATTTAAAGTTATAAAAAAAATTACTACAAATATTTTTCTAGAAAGAGAAAAGAAATTGAGAAATAGTCACTTCATCATTTGTTAGAGATAAAATGTAGTTCATTCGTACTGGATTGTGGCGATGCTTGTGACAGGCGTGAGATCAGGAATGACGAATCACAGTTACAATAATCAAATGACCAGTGACCCCTTGTCTAAACCAGGAACCTCCAGGAAAGTTTTTCATGGAAATCGGGTTAGGTGTTTCCAGGCTGCTTTGTGTTGGACTGCAGGAATTCGAATCAATGTGGTTTACATGGTTTACATAGAAAAGATATAGAAATGGGAATTAGAGTGACTGCACATGCAAGTAACTTGCGCGTGCAACAAAACTCACTTTTTTTTTTTTTTTTTTTTTTTTTTTTTTTTTTTTCCCCCCCCCCCCCCCCCCAGGTATTAAACTTTATTTCTGATATATGTATTGATTTTGCAGTGAACCTCATGAGTGTAACAGAGGCCTCGTTACCATTAGGTAATTGTTTATAAAGCTTAGAATTGTTTATAAAGGGCTGCACGTAACTCTTGAACTAGTTCATTCACTTGATAGCAGCTAATAGAAATCAGAAAAACAGATACTATAGGTGGCATCACCTTTATACATAATCTTGCTGATTGGACAGTTGTCTTCACTCACCCATTAAAACTTCAAGAATGACTCCATGTCCAAGGCACCGCCAAAAACTTAGAATTAAACCACCTTAATGATGGTTAGTTGTTCACGCAACAATTTTGCTAGTCAGTAGTAGCATCCGGCCAGCATGAAACGCTCCTGGAGTTTTGTGTGTGCAGTTTCCAGTTGCAGCTTTTACTGTAACATCAGCTGTCCCTCTTGCATGCAATAACCTTCCTAGTAGAGGAAGAGAACTTATCTCAAGATCGCCACACTGTATTACAGATACATTCGTTTACACTTCTGTTATTTACTGTAGTCTTCGCCTGTGCAACTTACATTGTTAGCTATTCACATCTACTTTAATACTGGCTGCTTGAAAATAATTGCTATCGTAATTCCTCGCTGCCTTGTCTTATTCGCATATAGTTTTACATATATGTTTCTAGGCGTCAATCGAAGTACAGTTAAGGTAAAGGCACCAGTAGTTGACACCTTTTAAGAAATGAAACTACTTTAATTTGATAGTTATGAATACAAGTGGATGTTGGGCACAAACACAATTAATCTTAAAGTTCCTTGATCTTTTGTGATTTGATATTTATTATAATTCACTATGTTAAGGTACATTAAATGGCAAATAAAAATTATAACAAAAGTATAAGTGCAGTCATCAGTAGTTGAAACTAGTGAGACACGAAAGTTTCAGTAGTTGACACTAAATAAATAACTTTAGTCTACACATCATAGTCAATACTGTTTTGGAATTCATATTTCAAATGTTCATTAGTGTAGTGATATTTGAGAGTGGTAACATAAAAAACTTTTTTCTGACAGTTGCAAGATTTTAGAGCCATTACCTCTATTTCACCATCCTCCAACACACGCTGAACAATACAAACATATTTGAAATATCTCTTCTTTTCATGAAAAGAAACAAGAAGAAATTCGCCATTTTTATAAAATTTATTCATATTTTCTTCTTTGCTGTTTCTTTTTCTGTTATAATTGTTTGATCAGAATTGTCGTCTTCCTTGCCATCAGATGTCTGCGAATCACTATCAGAGGACATACTAATGTCATCCATACTGCTGCCTGACTCATTCCATTTTTCATCTTCAGAATCTGAGGACACTGAAATTGTTCTTTTCTTATGCACTTTTGGCTTTCTATGATTCTCTGCTTTAGTTTGCTTCTTGAGTTTCTTAGCAATCTCAGACGGTTCTTTCTTCAGTTTAATACTGGAATCATCTAAAAACCTATACACAAAAAATAATTTCTTACGTTTGCTTTGCATCATCAAAAAACTTACCTCCTTATCGATTTTGAGAAGAATATCAACAAAAGCAGAGAAACACAAACACACTGTTAAGAAGCACCCAGTTCAAGATGGCTGCTAGAAAAATATGATAGTTATCAAATTACAGTGTAGATGGCACCACCGTACAACAGTAGTCAGAACTCTCTCTCTGAATAAAGCGATTTTCTTATTTAAGAACTTTTATTTGAAAGCGTCAACTACTTGTGTTCTGTCAACTATCAGTGCCTTTACCTTACTGATGTATCTAATGTCTTAACATTTCTTTACAAGAATTTGCTCATTTACAGATTGCCTGCGTATCTTGTTCTCGTTTTACAGAAACACAAATTTTATAGTGACCTCATCAGTTGTTTCTAACAACAGAATCACTCTGTAACATTTGGCTTTAATGACCAATCTGTCATGATCACTTTAGTCAATCCACAAATAGCACCTTACATGTGCAAGAAGTAAGTCGATGGTGTATACGCCTCGAGAAAAGCCCGGTAATTTTTCATTGTTTTATTTTTCAGTTAAATTTGTAATTTTGATTGGTAAGATCTGATATTCTAAAAAAGAATTTTTCTGTATGCCGCTACTACAGACTAACACTGCAGCAAAAAAAACATTAACGAGAAAAAAATAAATAATGTGACGGAAATGCGTACTTAAGAGACAGAGCACATGCAGGCATCTCCCAGTAGCAGAATGTGTCAAAGACGAGGACTATACTGTTCTCCATTATAACAAACTGCTCCCGATGAGCGTAACGTTACAACTGTTTAATTAGGTTCGTTTGAGCAGTTGCCACTGGATTCATGCGCATGTGTCGAGTCACATGTGGGCATACCGTCTCCCGCTTCTGGCTATTTGAAGTATGGCTGTTGGCAGTGTTGCCGACAGTATGTAATCAGACTGAGAGTAAAAAAGACTAAAAATGCCTTAAAAGAACGAGATTCTAAATTTTTATTTAGAAGCATAGAAATGACAATGAAACGCCACTCACTCGAGATATAGACTACATAAATAACATATTTTTAAATAACTGGATAAGAATGTCGTCGTCTTCATTATCGCCATCGTTCCCATGGGAAAGACAAGCTGCAGTAGAAGTTCATGGTCTCGATTTATATGCTTCAGTTGTCCCAATTGTTCTGCGAACTGACTCAGGAAATATGTCATTATGGCAGCACCGATTCTTTCTGCGAAGACCTGCAAGAATCCCTAACATGGCGTTTACCATATCTGAACGCATATTCGATTCCTTATCTTCGTTTTGACGAGATCCAACTGGCTGAATATTCTTTCTACCTCGCCGTTGGACCAAGGAAGTACGAGCATAGATAATGTAAATTCTGGTAGTTCTTTAAAAGGATTTCACTGCTGGCGTCACAGTAACTGAAAACCTCACACCAGAAATCGACAGAATTGTTAATGTTATCCCATTGGACGACGGTAATTTTTTGCCATTGTAATTCCATTATTGTAATTGTATCATTAACCAAGTGAGAGCTTTCTAACGGGAATTAACAGTTCTTTTGCCACTAGAAGCGCCTTTGAAACAGCAAAAAGAGAGAATTTAGTCAATACTTCAATATTATCTGGCAATCTTTGCTGTAATTGTTTGACAAGTAAGAAACAAATTTTACACATCCTTCTCTAATATTTTTTTTTTCTTCACCTCCGATTATTTTGTTTCTAGTTTCTGAAATTTTTTTTCCAGTCAAGTAGGCCTATCCAAGATACGGGTTTGGATCTAGGTGATTTTCGAAATTATTGTCAAGATATTTTCTCTTAACTGGATCGGTGGAAATGACAACTTGCTTAAGAAGAGATTAAATAAGAATTACCAGGCCGTCTAATAACTTGCATGGGTCCTTATTGTCTCTCTGAAGACTTGAAAGGATAGGTTTCAAAAATAGCAAGTATACTAAGTTCGTCACTAATCATCGAATAGAGCAGTCCAGCTGTGTAGCATTTTTCGCTTTGTCTAACCATTTAAAAATAAGTTTTTAACTCGTGCCATTGATCAATTATTCTGCAGGTTCAATAGACAACCATCACGTGTCACAAGAATGGGTGATGGGTGCCCCCCCCCCCCATCATCTAGGACTGAGAAAATCTGGCAGTAAAAGAACTGTCCTGAAGAATATCGAGAAAACCAGTTGTAAATTTCCCTAATCAAAAAGTCCAAATTTCTTGGAAGACATTCTGCAATTGCTGTAGAGGTTGCCAACTGAATGGAATGACAGACACGTCTTATACGTACCAAATGCGGAATCTCCCTTTTTAGTATTTCATACAGTGTTATTAATACCAACCATCACACTAGCATTGTCTGTTCCTATTCCGTGCCATTTCTTTAAATCTATATTAACCTCTTTCAACGCCTCTTTAATAGCTAATACATAGACTCAGCATTGCATTTTTCAAGTTCGACTAGTGTAAGAAATGTCAAAACAATCTTGTGAGATGTTTTACTATGATAAATTATAGCAATTGCTAGAAGTTTAGTGACACTGTACATATCAACATCACTTCTCAGATCGTTCTCAAAATAGAGCCCAAGAACATTCTTGACAATAGCCCTACACTTTGTACAATGTAACTTAATCTGGCTTGCAATAAGACTGCTTTGAACCTGCTTTTACACATTTCTCCTAAGTGATCATACGACATTATAGCACAATGTGCAGACACAAACAGGGCGAGTGTCCCTTCAGCTTCGTAACGTCCCATGGAATCCTGAATTGGTTTAAAATTAACTTTTGTCTGTCTTTGGGACGAAAAGGAAGAAACTGCAAATTTATGTTTTTTTGTTTCTGCGTGATTTTCTATATTCGCTAACCAAGCTTGAGATAACCATTGGACAAATTTCAGATTTTTAACCATTCTACCATAACTTTTGGGTGTATTGAGGTTTGATTTTACCCATTTTAACAGATCTATAATCATTCATCAATCACTATGACGGTAAGTACAAGCCCTAAACACAGCCACTTCTGACACGAACTCGACAATAACTGAATTATAACAAGCAGTTTGCAATTCGTTAAGCTGCTCGCTCCTCGACTACGGGAATATATAAGAGAAATATTATACTACATCATGCATTGTTGAAATTAGTTAAATTACCATTTCAAATTTTTTATACATTTAAAATAATTTTACAAAATAAAGTATGAGAGTTCTGCACTTGAGTACTTTTTGCACTCGTTATTTACATTTTTGAGTACCAGTAGCAATTAGCTTAGGTTCGTTCGAAAAGGTGCCAGGAAGCTATTCAAAGCCGTCTTTATTCCGAAGAATAACACATACACATATGAGATACAGGTATATAGGTGTGCTATACAGAGCTGTACCTCCACCGGACTGAAGGCTTACAAGGGCATAACACCTCAATGTATAAAGATAGCAAATAAACATAAATTAAATATAAACAAAACAAGAAGAGAAGGAATAAAGACAGGTATTGCTCCTGTGGTAGACCCCAGGAATCATGGCAGAAGAGAACCAGCACTCTATCCAACGTCAGCCCTGGGCATCGGGCGATGAGCCAGCAAACAGGCGGTACTGCGGATGCGCGTCAACGTTGACGTCAAGGACCTTGCTTGGTGTCTGGACTCTTCAAACGCATTTAGTGATCGACTGTCACTGAGCGGCAAACAGCTGAACTTCTACAGGTGATTTTATAAGAATAAACAAAAATAAAACATAAGGGCAAAAAAAAAATTCTTACCTTACAATTATCGAAGATCTACTAACAGTGAACTAATGCGATCGGCTATTGAAAGACAATCGAAAAAACACGGCCACGTACCCTCACTACAAGCCATTTAACTATGCGCATGCGCGAAACTGGCAGCTTGAAAGCGCCAGAAAATTTTCCAGAGGTAGCATCTGGCTACTTGCTAGTCGCTCTTTAAACAGCTGGCGCCCCAATTCAAGCAGCCAGATTTGGGACTAGACACGTTTCGAACATGACTTCCGCTCTGTGCATGCGTGGTAGCCAGAAAGCAGCCTTTCGAACGAACGTTTTGTTTCTTAACAGATTATATAGTATAAGCAGTTGCACGAAATAAATTTCTTCTATAACCTGTTGAGCATACTGAAATGAACTAAAATGAAGGAAGTAAAATTTTCGAAGAATATAATATTAAAAAGATTAGAATTCAACAACATAATATCACAGTCTAACGTAACAGTCGCGACACTTCACCTAGATTTTGTTGCCTACTGCGCCAACAGATCTCCAAGCGGCCACTAAGTTGAACTGTTGAGATCGATGCGATCGTGAAAGCGAAATCAAATAATAGTTGTTTATTCTGGTTTGTACAATGGCTTTTAGAAATGGGAGCGTAGCGTAGCGCAATAGATTGCAGCACAAACAAAAAGGAAAAACCACATCTGTCCTTATATAGGTTTCTTAAGGACCCTGAGAGGTATATACTTCATGTTACTATAACAGTATCGTCAGGATTCGCTTGCAAACTACAAACATATTGATGATTAATGTTTAGTTTTAGGAGCAGAAAATGGCTAGAGAATAGTGGACGTGAAGATCTTATGAAAAAAGATCCTGTTAAGTTTTGTCTGCTACTCGTCGAACAAAACCTGTTCATGAATGCAGACAATAATAAACTCGTGTGTAATGCAGTCAATCACATTGTCCGACATTCCAAATACGCCACCTCAACTGACGTTGAAGAGGAAACTGCCACAAATGTTCAACAATCCGTCTAAAGCTGTAAAACACTCCTATAGCAACAGTCAACACCGACATGCTTTGATAATGAAATGGTACAATTAAGTGCAGTTATTCGTATCTACAAAATGTGTATGGACTATCAGAATGTGCAGATCGTTAGAGTTAGTGCAAAACTGTTACAGTAAAGGAAAGGGCCCATCATTTTAAGTACAGACAGGAACAGAAACTGTATCAGAAGGATCAAGTAAAGAAGGACAAACAAATTTTGAAGACTATAGTATCTCGATATTTAAGAAAAAGATGCCCTTGACTTGATAAGCCACATCTGCCAGCAAGATGAAAAGACGAAAATAAGCTCTTTGCTCTATTGTTGTTGTTGTTGTTGTTGTTGTTGTTGTGGTCTTCGGTCCTGAGACTGGTTTGATGCAGCTCTCCATGCTACTCTATCCTGTGCAAGCTGCTTCATCTCCCAGTACCTACTGCAGCCTATATCCTTCTGAATCTGTTTAGTGTATTCATCTCTTGGTCTCCCTCTACGATTTTTACCCTCCACGCTGCCCTCCAATACTAAATTGGTGATGTCCTACCAACCGATCACTTCTTCTTCTCAAGTTGTGACACAAGCTCCTCTTCTCCCCAATTCTATTCAATACCTCCTCATTGATTATGTGATCTACCCATCTAATCTTCAGCATTCTTCTGTAGCACCATATTTCGAAAGCTTCTATTCTCTTCTTGTCTAAACTGTTTATCGTTCATGTTTCACTTCCATACATGGCTATACTCCATACAAATACTTTCAGAAACGACTTCCTGACACTTAAATCTATACTTGATGTTAACAAATTTCTCTTCTTCAGAAACGCTTTCCTTGCCATTGCTAGTCTACATTTTATATCCTCTCTACTTCGACCATCATCAGTTATTTTGCTCCCCAAACATCAAAACTTCTTTACTACTTTAAGTGTCTCATTACCTAATCTAATTCCCTCAGCATCGTCTGACTTAATTCGACTACATTCTATTATCCTCCTATTGCTTTTGTTGATGTTCATCTTATATCCTCCTTTAAAGACCATATCCATTCCGTTGAGCTGTTCTTCCAAGTCCTTTGCTGTCTCAGACAGAATTACAATGTCATCGGCGAACCTCAAAGTTTTTATTTCTTCTCCATGGATTTTAATACCTACTCCGAATTTTTCTTTTGTTTCCTTTACTGCTTGCTCAATATACAGATTGAATAACATCGGGGATAGGCTACAACCTTGTCTCACTCCCTTCCCAACCACTGCTTCCCTTTCATGCCCCTCGACTCTTATAACTGCAATCTGATTTCTGTACAAATTGTAAATAGCCTTTCACTCCCTGTATTTTACCCCTGCCACCTTCAGAATTTAAAGAGAGTATTCCAATCAACATTGTCAAAAGCTTTCTCTAAGTCTACAAATGCTAGAAACATAGGTTTGCCTTTCCTTAATCTTTCTTCTAAGATATGTCGTAGGGTCAGTATTGCCTCACGTGTTCCAACATTTCTATGGAATCCAAACTGATCTTCCCCGAGGTCGGCTTCTACTAGTTTTTCCATTCGTCTGTAAAGGATTCGTGTTAGTATTTTGCAGCTGTGGCTTGTTAAACTGATAGTTCGTTAATTCTCACATCTGTCAACATCTGCTTTCTTTGGGATTGGAACTATTATATTGTTCTTGAAGTCTGAGAGTATTTCGCCTGTCTCATACATCTTGCTCACCAGATGGTAGAGTTTTGTCAGGACTGGCTCTCCCAAGGCTGTCAGCAGTTGTAATGGAATGTTGTCTACTCCGGGGGCCTTGTTTCGACTCAGGTCTTTCAGTGCTCTGTCAAACTCTTCACGTAGTATCATATCTCCGATTTCATCTTCATCTACATCCTCTTCCATTTCCATAATATTGTCCTCAAGTACATCGCCCATGTATAGACCCTCAATATACTCCTTCCACCTTTATGCTTTCCCTTCTTTGCTTAGAATTGGATTTCCACCTGAGCTCTTGATATTCATGCAAGTGGTTCTCCTTTCTCCAAAGGTGTCTTTAATTTTCCTGTAGGCATTATCTATCTTACCCCTAGTGAGATAAGCCTCTACATCCTTACATTTGTCATCTAGCCATCCCTGCTTTGCCATTTTGCACTTCCTGTCGATATCATTTTTGAGACGTTTGTATTCCTTTTTGCCTGCTTCATTTACTGCACTTTTATATTTTCTCCTTTCATCAGTTAAATTCAATATTTCTTCTGATACCCAAGGGTTTCTACTAGCCCTCGTCTTTTTACCTATTTGATCCTCTGCTGCCTTCACTATTTCATCCCTCAAAGCTACCCATTCTTCTTCTGCTGTGTTTCTTTCCCCCATTCCTGTCAATTGTTCCCTTATGCTCTCCCTGAAACTCTGTACAACCTCTGGTTTCGTCAGTTTATCCAGGTCCCATCTCCTTAAATTCCCACCTTTTTGCAGTTTCATCAGTTTTAATCTACAGTTCTTAACCAATAGATTGTGGTCAGTCCACATCTGCCCCTGGAAATGTCTTACAATTTAAAACCTGGTTCCTAAATCTCTGTCTTACCATTATATAATCTATCTGATACCTTTTAGTATCTCCAGGGTTCTTCCATGTATACAACCTTCTTTCATGATTCTTGAACCAAGTGTTAGCAATGATTAAGTTATGATCAGTGCAAAATTCTACCAGGCGGCTTCCTCTATCATTTCTTAGCCCCGATCCATATTCACCTGCTATGTTTCCTTCTCTCCCTTTACCTACTACCAAATTCCAGTCACCCATGACTATTAAATTTTAATCTCCCTTCACTACCTGAATAATTTCTTTTATCTCATCATACATTCCATCAATTTCTTCGTTATCTGCAGAGCTAGTTGGCATATAAACTTGTACTACTGTAGTAGGCATGGGCTTCGTGTCTATCTTGGCCACAATAATGCATTCACTATGCTGTTTGTAGTAGCTTACCCGTAGTCCTATTTTTTTATTCATTATTAAACCTACTCCTGCATTACCCCTATTTGATTTTTCCTCCTGCCACTGAACTTCACTAATTCCCGCTATATCTAACTTTAACCTATCCATTTCTCTTTTTAAATTCTCTAACCTACCTGCCAGATTAAGGGATCTGACATTCCACACTCCGATCCGTAGAACGCCAGTTTTCTTTCTCCTGATAACTACGTCCTCTTGAGTAGTCCCCGCCCGGAGATCCGAATGGGGGACCATTGTACCTCTGGAATATTTTACTCTAGAGGATGCTATCATCATTTAATCATACAGTAAAGCTGCATGCCCTCGGTAAAAATTACGGCTGTAGTTTCCCCTTGCTTTCAGCTGTTTGCAGTACCAGAACAGCAAGGCCATTTTGGTTAGTGTTACAAGGCCAGATCAGTCAGTCATCCAGACTGTTGCCCCTGCAACTACTGAAAAGGCTACTGCCCCTCTTCAGGAACCACATGTTTGTCTGGCCTCTCAACAGATACCCCTCCGTTGTGGTTGCACCTACGGTACGGCTATCTGTGTCGTTGAGGCACGCAAGCCTCCCCACCAACAGCAAAGTCCATGGTTCATGGGGGGTGTTTGCTCTAAATTTATTATATTACAGCACTCGGGCATACAGGTTTTGTCAGAATGTTTTACGTTTCCATCAGTCTGTACATTACAGAGGTATATGGAAGGCATACAAATAAAATGTGGGATAAGTGACAATATGTTCCACCTTTTAAAGCAGAAGGTACAGAAATTCTCTGATACTAATAAACTAGTGCATATGTCATTGAATGAAAAGTCTCTAATAGGAAATTTAACATATGACAACACTTCTGACAGCGTTATTGGCTTTGAGGTCTTGGGGTTTACACTCACAGTGTATTTCTCCCACTGTTTGGCAGTTACTTGTCCCAGTTAGAATAATATAAAGATGAAAGTCGTACTTGTAACAACAGGCGACAATAACTAAAGCACAGTAGGCCTACGGAACGTCAAATGGTGCGTCGATCACTTTTGCATGTAGAGGTATACGTCTGTGCTTCTTATGTGTGAATCTCTGTGTTTATATTCCGTTGACATCAACGTGGTAAGCTACTGTTCTATCCAGCGTCACAAGTGTGTCTTCACAAATGTGTTGTAACTTGCCACTGGACTCATGATTTTTATTCCTACTTGCGCGTGTTTTAGAATCATTTTTAGAAACATATGTCTTCTGATATTACATAAACTCTAGGAGGCAAAAAAAAAAATAATTAAAATATTTCGTAAATTGCGTAGGAAAGAGATGCTAATCAATCATTAAGCTTACGACGCAACTGAAGTTCTCCTTTCTGACCGCTTGGAGCGCCAGTGTCACTCCAGCTGTCAAACAGTAACACCATTTACAGCAGTGTGTGTCGTGAGTCGTGACTATTATGTTATATTGTGATAATATTTTAAAAAGACTATATTCCCCACTAGGAACCAGATCTTAAATTTTCCAACCAGTTGGCTTTTCAAAAACACTAGATCTAGTTGGAAAACAACTAAATTGGTTGTTGACTGTACCAGCAGCCAGATGCTACCCAGAGAAATTTTTCTGGCGCTCTCAATCTGCCAGATTCGCGCATGTGCAGAGTGGTCTAAGTTATAGTGGGTATGGGGGTAGTCTACGTGACCCCTGTTTACGTTTAGTGATTTTGGTGTTTCCTCTTGGTTTACAGTTCTCTGAAAAATTCTAGTGTCCGATTCCACTCGTCGGCTTCGATCAATGACGTGATACCTAAGGGAAAGTCGCTACGTATAGGCAATCTATGAAAGCGACGGATCATACTCGTAAACAAACGAATGTAGCATTCAATAAAACAACCACGTTTCACGGAGTTAATTACTTAGTCATGAATTATATCGAAATTAATTGAAGGTAACGAAAATACTTAAGAACAAGAATCGCAAAATTTTTCATATCTGATAAGAATTATTCTCTTGATATATGCGAGTAGAAAAGCAAGGAGAATCTTCGAATCGCATTTCAGTAACAGCAGGTTCGCATGAGCAGCACTTGACGCGTGTTTTAATAACGCGTTTTACAACTACATGCATTGTATTCAGGCCGTACACATGCCAACGGGCGTTTTAATAAAGCGCGTGTTGAACGCTGCGCTAGCGCTCGACTCTTGTCAGCGCGCGCTTTGAGATCATTGGTTTTCTATGTTACCGTTCAGTTGAGCGCGCGCTTTTGACGCGGATAGAAGTATTTTAGCGTTCGCTCAGTTCATCCAGAAATCGTCCGAAATGGAAACGGAAGCTTTTAATACCGAATTATTTAAAGATGAAGTAGAAAAACGTCCTGCGAAGCATTTATTCAGATAAGAACTTAAGGAGAAGGGCTTAGGAAGAATTCGTTCTCATTTTCTGTGAAAGAGATGACAAGGAAGAAAAGAAGAAATTATTACGTGAGCTTGTATATTTATATTTCCAATAAGTCTGTGTTACAGATTAAGTATTGCGATCTAGCCAATCAGCTTTTTCTTCTTTGGTGAAATAATTTGTTAAATGCACTCTTACATTGCCCGCCTGTCGCACAGCACGCCCAGTATAATGTAAGACTACATTTTCCAGTGGTGAAGTGTGAAGAGTATCTTCATAATTGTAGCCATTACTCATTCTGGCATAATTGTGTAGTGTACATATCGATTTTACGATATTTTCTGCAAAACAAAATGTTCAAAAGTGTGTGAAATCTTATGGGACTTAACTGCTAATGTTATCAGTCCCTAAGCTTACACACTACTTAACCTAAATTACCCTAAGGAAAACACACACACCCATGCCCGAGGGAGGACTCGAACTTTGCATCTTGTTCGCTATTGATCGTTGTGTTTGGTCGTTGCGGACGTCGCAAGACATCCTGTTCAAGTTCGGTGGTTGATCCTTCCACTCAGTTCTTTATTACAGAGGCCAACCGGCTCTCTGAGCGAACACGCTGAGCTACCGTGCCGGCATCGCTCGGCTAATTCCGCGCGGCTTTTCTGCAAAACCGCTGTTAACATCTAATGGCCTCTGTAAAATATGCCATTTATTGCACATTATGCCAAAAGTACATTCGACATACCGGCGTGCTAATGTCAAACGGTTATTAAAATTTTTTTTTTTTAGCATGAGTTAGTTAACTTCCCCCATAACGCCGCATTAAATTCTCCATCATTCCAAAAAGCTTCATCAGCCACAATCACGTATGGCAACACTGTTGGTCTATTTTGTATTAACAATGCCTTTGGCTCAAGTAGGTCTAATGACCTTTCTGTCAGTTTCTTGTACAATGAAGAATTCTTGAATATACCTGAGTCACTGATTTTACTGTAGGCACTTATGACATCTGCTAGTGACAATATAACTACCGAAAAATAATTTTTGTAGTTATAATACACTGAATCCGTGTTTTCTGGTTGGATTATCCGTATATGTTTCCCGTCCAAGGCTCCCAAACACTTGGGAAACTTTGAGTTCTTTTCAAATATCGTGAATATTTCATATCACTTTTCTTTCGTTGGTTCACTCATTACGATGGGTCTCAATTTTCTCCAAATAGTTTCACATACACGTGGTATTCTATAATCGTAGCGTAATGTCTCAAGTGTACATCCTGTGGCCAAATATCCGAAAAAAAACCTTAATATAAATATTTGAGAAGAGGCTAAGAGGCTGGTCTACTATTACTAAATTCTGTTTTCTTTTTTTCAGCGTCACCACTGCAAAAGAAATGGAAGAGTTTACGAGATGATTATATGAGAGAGGTAAAAAAAAAATTAAGACTGTTAAATCTGGATCAGGAGCTTCGAAAAATTTGTAAGATATACATTATACTAGACTACGATTTCTACAGGCACCTATAGCCAACAAAGATACAGAATGTAGTTTCGATGCAGATAATGCATCAGCCTCGACAGAAGTTGCTGACGTAGAAGTAAGTTCTGCCTTTAAAAAGAGTCCTAAATCTACTCCAGGAAAAACCAAAAAATAAGTTCTGCTGACGAAAGATTTGCAAGCATATTAGAGCAAAGTTTAGCACGGGAAAAGAAGATCACGATGAACACAAGCTGTTTTTTTTGTCACTCGTTAAAGAGATTTAAAAAAAAATCCCGGAATATAGACGACTTCATACTAAAATTAGCATTTATAATTTTATCTTACAAAACCAAATTTCCTTCAAGGGCCGCAACATCAATCATTTGAAAATCAAGGTTATCATAACCCGTTACCACAACGAAGAAATTATTTGTCACAAGAGCAGCGTAGTCAAGCTTCTGCCGAAGGCTTTCAATATCATGATTGTAGATCACAGTAATCTAGTGTGCCAAATAGTTCATTATGGTTATACTACAACAATGGGACCTCTATCGCCAGTAACACACACTGCATCGCCAGCACCAACCAATGCCAGCAATGAATCGGAGTTACAGTTATTCTGCGGGTAACGAAACGTTCTTTTTTCTTTGAATTTTCTTCCTTAAACAAGTATCGATTTATAAATAAATGTGTTGATTAATAAAAAAACTTACCTCAATGTAATTGTGAGTTTTTCTTCTGGTGAAATACAGTATCGCACAGCGTTTTTATCTGCTACAGGTTCATCGTGTATGAGAGCCAGTAAATCATCAAATGATTTGATGCACATTCTGAAATAGTTAAAAAAGTGGGGTCCGTCTTGCCTTAGCTTAGATACAAAGTTATGTACTGACTTTCAGTCTGCCTGTATGAAGAAATTGAGTGGACCCAATATCTCCGTCTTCTGGCGCGTCGTTTCTGCCGTCGGTATAAAATCACCGTTAAAACTGTTTCTACGTCCATCTTCGACAAATGTACAACTCAAACTGAATACAGGGCGGCCGCGGCAACGCGTGTTCAACGCCTCACGAACGAGCACCATGTGAACCTGCTCTAAAGCGCATTGTGAAATCAGGCAATTATGAAATAGCGTTAATTTTTCAGTGAATTGTTAAATCTAACAGGGAAAGCGCAGAAACGTTGGGGTCTTGAATGGGGGGAAAGTAAACATTAACAGAAAAACGGCAAAATGAAATGAATGACAACAAATACGAAACAGGCGCATGAAATGTGGAGAAATCGGCACAGAAAATTCTAAAATTCACAACTAACACAGTGCACAACTAACGAAAATCCACAAAAAATAACTAGTATTGGAATCGATAACTGGAAGTAACTTATATAGGTAAATTCCGGTTACCAATTTCCCATTGTTCCATGATTCATATGTAAATTATTTTTGCAAGCGTTGTGTGCACTGAAACGCATTAACATTTTTACATTTGTTATTGCTGTCTAAATCTAGTGCGACGAAATAACATAAGTTGGAATCGGTAACTAGAATAGACCTACAACATAGATCAAATTTAGTTACCGATTCCGATATTAGTAACTTTTTTGCAGTAGTTGAGAGAGCAATTACAAGTTCAGCTATTCGATGGTTCATAATTTTGGACATTTTTGCAATAAATCTGTGGACTATGTTTTTGTAGGATTTCTTGACTTCTTATTAATCTGAGAGCTACCACGAAAAAGTAACCAATATTGTAGGTACAGGTTCCAAATTTTTCCCTTTTTCATAGTAATGAAGAGTAATAGCAAAATTGGAAATCCTGCAACACTTCAGTGCACACACTTCTTGTTAAAACGGTCTAAGTAACGAACCGTGGAATGACTGGAATCGGTAACTAGAATTAAAATATATAGGTCAGTGCTAGTTACCGATTCCAATATTAGTCATTTTTCCTCAGAAGTTTAGAGAGCAATTACAAATACAGAAATCCTATTACACTCCAGTGGACACTCCTGCTGGAAAAACGAGCTAAATTACGTACTGTGGAATGGTTGGTTGGAATCGATAACTAGAATTGACCTACAGGGTGATTCACGAAGATATGCAAATATTTTAATATGTTATTCTACTAGTAAAACTAAAGAAAAAAGTTCATATAAACATAGGTCCGCAAATGTTTAGTTACAGCTAATAAAAGCTTTTGCCTGAAATTTAGCACTTCGCTAATATGAAGCCATCGCAAGACTACAGGGTTAAAATAAAGCACGATTTCCATTTATTTTGTTGTTATTGATCTGGTGAATCTAATAAAGCATGCCCCAGACGTGTATCTGCAGTAGTTTTCCAGAATATCCAGAGAAGCAAAGTTTATTTTACGGTACAAGTAAATTGTTTACTTGCAGTTAAGAATGTAGGAACGCCTATGCGATTGTTGGCAACCGTTAGTGAGTTGTTGCAGTTGTTTCTTAATCTTGAAACGAGTTAGTTTTCTGTATTGTTCAGTGAAAGAACATAATAACAACAGAGTGTTTAATTGAAACCACATAGTAACTATTGTAGACAAAAATGTTCAGTTTCATAAGCATGACCGACTGGAGAATTTTTTTGTTGTGTGGGGCAACATGGTGTTTCAAACCCCACCCCTATCTGCTTTCACTTGAAAGTAGCACTGATAACAGTTGTAGTCAATGACATGTCCCTATCTATAAATTCATTAGGTAATTGTGAGGATGATAAATGCATGCCATTAAGCAATTTAAGGAAATTTCTGGGATCTCTTAATGAGGTTTCTTGTCTCCACAAAAGGTGATTGCATAGTGGATGAAAATGTTTGATACTGTGCCCTTGCTGAGAATACAGCTGGTCGTGGTACCAGTAGTAGCGAAGAGGTTGACTTAAGGAATGACAGACAAGCAGTGGCATATATTGCTGGTTACATTCTGTGAAACATGGGTATGGGTATGAAGCCAACTGTGATGACTGTAAAATGACTCTGTTTCACCAACCCCACAGAGGATCTTGTGATTGCAAGTTTCAGGGAATTTGATACCTTAAACAAACAATTATTGTATGTAAGTGACAGCCTAATGTCCTTTTTAACTATCTTCACAGTCAGTTGTATACAGTTTAGATAATTATGAGCAACAGGAAAAATTGGAAGATAAATTATGTTCCTTGTTTAGATTTCCAGAAGGGATAACATTTTGTAAAGCTCACTTTCTGAATAGTACATGTTTAAAAAAAAACATGTACCATTTTTGGTTTACAAATACGCCAGAGTGTTGAAACACACCATCTGTAATAAAAGTATAAATGTGATCAAGGAGAAATTGGATTAAAAATTTAAAGCTGTTTGGCAGTTCAGAAATAAATTTTAATGTGTACTTCAAAAATAAAGAAAACAGTGGCTAATTTTTGTTTTCAGTTAATTGCCTTTATCCCCATTTCCTGCCTGTCATTCCTTTCTCTTTACCTTGATGTTATGTCTTCTTATGTGTTGAAGCTACACTTTTTCAAGATGTAGGAACATTTTAAAGGATGCAAGTTTCCTGAAATTGGTCTACAGTCTGAAAAATTTTGGATAACAGGTAGGTCTACATGCTTGGTCCACTTGTACTGATGAGATAGTAGCTCAGCATGGAATAGATGGTAACTTTTTTTGGTGGTAGTGTATTCTAATTCTCGAAATTGAAATTATTTGAAGAGTGATGCTGCTGTAGCTATATCCTGAGTTTTTTCTTAATTACTGCTGTGATGAAGGTCAATGAAAATGACGCATCAGCAGGCTGTCACGAGTAAAAACCAGCTATTTGTACAACAGTTACTGTTGTAAAGCTATGGTAGAGGACATTTTTTTACACTTGGTTTACAAATGCTCAATAAGATAGTTTCACAAACTGTTAAGAGTAGGCTTGTGGGAGAGAGAATGTGCCGAGTAAAGGAACTTAATTGCTTGTCTGCAGGTAAGACTATCACTCGTGTTTAAATTATATTAACTTGACTATATGTGTGTGTCAAGGAAAAGGCAATAACATATTATCTGTAGCTTGAAAATGCAAGAAGGATGGTAGATTGGTATTTTACTTCTGCTTGGCAAAATTTGTATAAGACAAGAAAAATATAAAGAAAACACAAAGATATCAAAATTTTCTTACAGTAAATTAATTAATTAATTATTTTTAGGTTAGATTAGATTAATACTTGTTCCATAGATCATGAATACGACACTTCGTAATGTTGTGGAATGTGTCAGGTTAATAAAAGATGTCTGTACAAGATATTACATTACACAAAATATTGCATGACACTAATGTTTAAGTTGGTTTTTTTCCCCCTCCCTTAATTTATATATAAAAATTCAGCCAATGAGTAGAAGGAGTTGTCATCTAGAAATTCTTTTAATTTATTTTTAAATGTTGGTTGGCTATCTGTCAGGCTTTTGATGCTGTTTGGTAGGTGACAAAAGACTTTTGTGGCAGCATAATTTACCCCTTTCTGTGCCAAAGTCAGATTTAACCCTGCATAGTGAAGATCATCCTTTCTCCTGGTGTTATAGCTATGCACACTGCTATTACTTTTGAACTGGGTTGGATTATTAACACCAAATTTCATAAGAGAATATATATACTGTGAGGTTACTGTGAGGATCCCTAGATCCTTAAATAGATGTCTGCATGATGACCGGCACCAGCAATTATTCTGATTACACGTTTTTGAGCAATGAATACTTTTCTACTCAACGATGAATTATCCCAGAATGTGATGCCATACGAAAGAAGTGAATGAAAGTAGGCATAGTAAGCTAATTTACTGAGATTAACATGCCTCTACCAATGATGAAATGTAGTTCTATTCACTTTTGTGTGTTTGCTGTAGGTTTGCATACTTAATATGGTACATGCTTTAAAAAATACCATCTGTATTGTGATAGATGGGTTAAAGTCACTGCTAGACAAAAACATAACTTTGGAAATTCAGAAGATTTGGATTAGTACAGTTAAAATCAGAAAAAATTAATATATATATATATGCTATAGAGGATGCAATCTATAATGTTTTCTTTGTCTATAGTTCATCTCCATATCAGTCGGGGCACTGCTATAGTTCTATTTTTACATCTTTTAACATGATACTTGTGCTTCTCATTTATTGTTGTCCTGTGTATGAGATGGCTGATTGATATTGTGCATGAAAAAACTTAGTGCTACTACTTACACATATATACACGGTAATTCATAAGATAAATAAAAGAAAATTCTTTGCTATCAATATTTGGTTATTCCAACATTGCAGTGATATCCTGCATCCTATCCTTATTGATGGTACAATTAATTTTATTCATGGGTTCATGCTTCACGACATGGTCAACAAATTTTAGCTGATTTCCAATTCAGCAGACAACTAGTTGAATCATTTAGGAAATGCTCTATCTTCACATTATTTGATAATTTTTTGACTGTAAAAGACTTTACTATATGAATCTCTTGCAACCAAGAATATGAAATTATCTCGTCACAGTCCATTACAAAAATATTCCTTTGACATTTACTTTCATGACAGCCATTCCGTCATTAGAAATGTTCACTATCTAAGCTCGTTTGAGCATAATTATTGCTCATGTTATATACTTATCTTCCAGACATCATACAACGCATATCACATTTTGCTCATCAAACTTAAAATCTCACAATGCAGACAGAACACTCATTGACCCAGATTCAAGTACACGGCGGTTAAATAAAATCCTTAAATTATAGGCTAATACATTTACATTAAATCTTACTTACAGGTGGCAAATAGGCTTATAATATGATCTTTTGCCTAAACTTTCTGCTTACTAACAGTTAGTCCTTTAGTAGGTTATATTGTAAGTCTATCCGTGTTGTGTGTGAAGTTCTTACATAAGTTCTTATATTATACAAAACACTTTCATACCTTGTAGAGGGCCATTAATTTTTCATTCCCTGTTAACCCATAGACATATTCATAACTGCTTTTACTTACATACGAAACAGGTCATGCTACACACACATTCTCCTCCCACACATCAAGTGCATGTTTTTACTTAAATGGGAGACTAGTTGTCTATGTCCTAGCTCCTGTTGCAACACCAATAAAAACTGCATATGAATTATATATACAATCTGATGTATTTGCAGCCACGGCATTTCCTCTACAGAAACTGACACTTAATGTGTCGTTGCAATTTACATTTCCAATTTCTTAACATTATTAACCGAGCAGAAAATTGTACTCGCTGTCATTAGCACAGTCATATTACCAAAGTCTATGCTCATCTTATTTTATAGGTTCTGTCAATACACACATTCAGTTACTGGAAATACTTCTTCAAGTCATGATGAGGGTACAGGCCTTTAATTTTCCTCATAATGAGGTAGGCCAATAGGTAATTATCTTCATGGGGAATATGGTTTATCTGGAATAGTCATAATGTAGTAGCCATTCTTATTCTTTCTTAATAATACTGAAAGTTTATAATGAGTTCTCAGCATTACTTTCTTGCTCATAGAGTATTCATGCATCCTACCTGGCTTCTTGTCATACTGTTCCTCTTGCAGATTAGCATTTTCTGTGATGGAAGTCAATACTTGTTTTATCTATTCTTCCAGGGTTTCTTCTGCTCATGTCGTACGTAGAATGGGATTCAGCCACTTGTTCTTCTCTTTTCCCACTTTCATTAAATCAGCAAATCAGCTGGAGTGTATGAAATAAAATATATAGGAATATTATTCAATATTTTTTCAAACATACCTAGAAATTCTGCCCAGTTAGTCTGTTTATGAGGTGTGTAGGTCCTCATAAAATGATTAAATTCACAAAAGGTCCTCACCATGGGGTTGGTTTGTGGGTTGAACTGTGAAACCAATATGAGCTTAATCTGCTGATGTTTCAAGAATTTCCTCCATTTGTGACAAGTGAAACTGGATATGTTGTCATACAACATCGATTCAGGATTGCCTACCATAGGAATATAGTCATTTATTTCTCTCCCAACGGCTGGTGTAGCAGCTGGTTTCACTACGTAGAGCTTAACATATTCATAGAAGATTTCATATAAGCCAATAACACTGATGAATTCTTCTTGGGTTATCAGCCGAGTGGTGGCATCATCTCGTCGCAACGTTTCAATGAGTTTCGTACCCATCATCTTCGCCAGGAGACGATGGGTACGAAACTCATTGAAACGTTGCGACAAGATGATGCCACCACTCGGCTGATAACCCAAGAAGAATTCATCAGTTTAATACGCCAAGAAAAACTGAAATCACATAAAGCCAATAACATATTTAACACCCCCACAGACAGGAAAGCAGTGGTCCTGAGAGGTCAATACAAACCATACTCAGAGATTTTGTAGGTTATAGTAGATGCAATTCCATCTTACTACCCAAGTTCAGAGGTTTTGCCTTTTGGCAGAGAAGACAAGCTTTCAGAATTTGTTGTGCATATCACAACATGTCTGGGAAACAGCAATATAAGTTTAATTTCCTACAGCACTTTTTTGCACCATAATGCCCCCACACACAATGAGAATGCTGTACAAGAGCACTTTGATAGGTGGCAGGAACACACACACACCATTTGTCAGATAGGACATCTCTCCTATAGAACCAAATGCCTTAGTATAATTGATAATGTTGTGTATCTTGTGATTGTTCCTTTGCTCAAGAACAAGTTTCACTTTACTTCCCCTGGGTTGTTACTTTGTAACTCTTTTATATTCTTACACAGGTCTAAAAAATATTGCTTATACTCTGAATCTTTCATCAGCATAATTTTGAATTCGGAGGTTTGTTCTACTGGATCTTCAAATTCAGGTAATAACTGAGGCAGTCATGATAAGGTGTCAGCAATGATATTGTCACTCCCTTTTATGTAAACAGTCTTAGTGATGACAATAACCTTGACATGTCTCCCAAATAAATAATAGTTAATTTTTTTAAAGCCCAGACAATAGCCATGTTCTACAGATGTTAACATACCTTGTTCTGTAATTATTAGGTATTCCCAGTTTTCTGCCTTCTCTAACAGCATCTCTTTGCTGATTGTGATAGGTAGGTCTCTTTCTTTTCTTTTTCTTTCTTTCTTTCTTTTTTTTTATCATGTTACAGGTCACACACTTTATATGTTTATTATATCTATATCTTTTTTTGTGGTTATACATATCACCATTCATGTATAAGTGACTTTTCTGACAAGATATGAGATTACTCAAATGTTGTTAAGTGGGTTCTGAGAGGGATTTAAGTGTTATCAATCCAGACAAGAAGTAGTTTTATACAATGCCTTTCATTTTGTATGTTTTTATTAAAACATTTTTCATGAAACTGCAGCTGATTATTACATGTTATGTCCATAAATTATCTTTACAACTTTAGACTGTAATAGATTTTAAACTGATTTACAACATGTGACACAGTACCTCATAAAGTTTTGTTTTCTCATTCAAATATGTCAATATGTGCACCCTTATTGGCACAGATGACATCCATTTGGTATTCAATTTCTCTCTGCATACACTCAGGGAACTCCTCAATGACATGTTCAAATGCATTGTGAATGTGTGTCTTCAAGTCCTGTAGATCGGTAACTTTGGTTCTCTACACCCAATTCTTTATAAAATCCCATAGGAAGAAATCTACTGATGTGAGGTCAGATGATCATGGCAGTGATTAAATCAGACTATCCTGTCCAATCCATTTAATCAGAAACTTTTCATCCAGAAATTGACTTAAGTTTAGAGACCAGTGAGTTGGTGCCCCATCCTACTGGGATATGATGTCCAGCTGCATGTATTTCAATTGTGGCACAGTAAATTCTTGTAACATGTCCACGTAAACTTCACTGTTGACAGTAGACTCACTGAAGAAGATTGGAGCAGTGAGGCAATTGCACCTATGTGTGCACCACACTTTGACCTTGGTACTTCTCCATTCCATTTGTAGTAGGATGACAGACAGAATCCCATATACCAACATTTAGATGGTTCAATTTGCTGGATAAGTGAAAATTTGTTTTATTTGATAAACAAATCTTTTCCCAAAAAGACATTGTTTGCACCAATCTTGGCTATCATATCCACTGTAAACTGATTGCACTGAGGTTTATACGTTGGCTTTACTGCCTGAAACAGCTGCATTTTGTAGCCATAAAGATATAACATCTTAAGCAAGACCTTGTGAACTGTTGATGGTGACATTTCCAAATCTCGGCTGTATACACCGATTTTGTTGAACTATTGTGAACACCAGCTGTACTTTGTCCACACTGGTAGCTGAAGCAGATGGGTGACCCACAACCTGTTTATGGAGAGCGCAACCTGTTTTATAAATGATGTATGTCAAGACCAAATAGTTGGTCAAAATAGTGGTTCCTTTCCTTTCTGTTTTTACCAGCTTACAAATAGAGCATTCTTCTGTGGCAACCACCTTTTTCATCGAATCTGTGGCACCTGGAAAATAAAATAAAATAATTCTTTTACACATTGAAAACCAGTTGTTCTTACCTCGTATAGTCTTCAAGTCTAAAGCTGTAGAGACAGTAAGGTTACTGGGTTGGTTGCACTAATAATAACTCCCCTTTAGCAATAGTTCATTTATTAACCTTAACACATACAAGGATCACAAAGAACTGAACTAAACATGGCGGAAGACCCAAAGATAATGCTTAGAGTCCAAAGATGGAAGCATATCGATGGTGGTGTCGATTTCATCGGCGCCACAAAGCCCCCCCTGCAGTATGGAGTGGAGTACTCTTGAGACGCAGAGGGGGGGGGGGGGGTGACTATGGCGTCGGCAGGAGTGGTGCGCGGGAGCAGAACCACTGTCAGCTCAACAGCGTCGTTGGGGAGCTGTGTGGGTAGATGTTGTTAAGGAAGGTTCGGCCACCGAACCTGGAAGTCACTGAAGCGAGCCGGGCATCGTACTGGGCGTGCTGGTCGTGCAGCGACAGGTAGGCCGGCAGTTTGTGGGTGGAATGGAGCAACAACGACAATGTCTCCGATGGGTGTGGCGAACACACAAAGCATGTCCAGGTCGACGTCGGGCAGGAGGGGAACACATTTCACCAGGTGGCAGGGAATGGGAGAGTTTGTGTCATGAGCACTGGATGGAGAGAAACACACAATGAACAGTGTATAATCACACAGTATTATTGAGACGTTGTGGATTATGTGCAGGGGGACAGGCACAAACACCTTGAGTGAGGGCACATTCAAGATGGGGGGACATGAGAAACCTCGACAGGGTGAGGCAGGTGACAGTGGAGAGGTCGAAGGGACTGGCGAAGGACCCGGTGTCGAGGGCATGATCATAGGTATGCTTGACATGGGGAGCATGTGGTCACTCGACGGACTGTGTGAGACTGGAGTAGGGAGTGAGGTCAGAGGAGAGCTTGACGATTGGAGATGGAAGTCACTTGATCGAGTGTGTAAATCTGACGTCGACGGAGTGGTCGGAGCGTTGTGAGTCACAACAGCGAGTGGCGTAGTTGTGGCCTGAAGGGGAGGGTAGAAGAAGGCTTGACATGAGCAAGCTTAAGTCTGTTGAGAGAGACTGTAAGAGCTGAATCTTTCATCTGGATATCATAGGTGTCGGCTGAGCGGCGGAGAACTCGGTACTTAGGGCGGGAATGTCTGGCAGGCGGAGGGATATGGAGGTTGATGAAGTGGTGTCTGACGCGGTCCACGAAGGAAGGTAAGTCAGACTGAGGGAGAGAAGCGGAAGGGCTCACAAGTTCGCCAGGGAGAACAATGTTCTGGCCGTATACGAACTCGGCTATTGTGCCTTTGAGGACTTCCTTATATACTGCACGAATGCCGAGTAGTACAAGGGGAAGGGCCTCCATCCACAGAGAGTTGTGGCATCAAAGAGCCGCCTTGAAAGTGTGGTGCCAACGCTCGACAAGCCCGTTACTTTGTGGGTGATATGCTGTGGTATGGATGCGCCGGATGTGGCAAATGTTGCAAATCTCGTTGAACAGGGCCGACTCAAATAGTCTGTCCTGGTCAGTCGTGATGATAGCTGGACGTCCAAAACGCGATACCCATGACTCAACGAAAGCTCAAGCAACAGTTTCTGCCATAATACTGGGGAGGGGGACAGCCTCGACCCAGCGAGTTCTTCGGTTGATAGACGAGAGAACATAACAAAAGCCGTTACAGGGGGAGAGAGGGCTGACAATGTCAATATGAATATGCTGGAAACGCCCAGGAGGGATCGAAAAGGTACCGAGGGGGGGGGGGGGGTGAAGTGTGCTTGTGTACTTTGCCGCGTCGGCATGCGACACAGGAGCGTGCCCATTGCCGGCTGCCCTTGTTGACATTTCTCCACACAAAGCACTCCGCTACGAAGCAGGCGGATGCACCTGAGACTTGTCAGGTAGGCAGTGGCTGACGAAATAGAGCAGTGATGCATCATGTAGCTTGTCATTCTTTGCTCGACAGGTTTAGGAGACCTTTAGGCCAGAGCAAAGTGGATGTGAGGAGATAGTTTATCTTACCAGATGGCGAGGAGAGCTGTGTCAGAGAATAGATCGGTGCTGACCAGGGCACGTGGCCACCTCCAGAGCTGAGAAGGTTTGTCGTTACCTAGTTGCTCGACGTGGAGCACTTGCCATATTTCTGCCTCAATTGAGCATGCAAGCTGACATAGAACTGTCTTTTGGGCTTGAGTGTACCGGGTAGATGAGTCCGGGGTGTCGACCAGGTCAGCGATCAAGTCCTCCTGGTTGTGCAAGTGGGTGATGAGGCATAGAAACCTGGGTGACTCGTCGAGTTTGTAATGGTCGAACACTTCGTCCACAATTTTGAACCAGGTTGTAGTTCTGTCGGGATTAAATGGCGGCAGCATCGGTAAGTGTTGTAGAATGTTCAGAAGAACAGGTTGAGTTGAGTTCATCGGGGCACCGTTTGAATCGAGCTGTTGTTGCTGTAGTATTCCAGGAGAGGGTGCCTCCAGGGCATGTGGCAACAACAGCTGTTCGGGTGGCAGCGTGAAGATGACGTGTTGTGGTTGAGCACGAACCGTCGTGACATGGGAGGGCAACGCGGGTGAGACATCGTAATGTGTCGATTGTGGTTGTGGAAGCTCAACACGTTGCAGGTGTGTTCGGATTGACGTGTCGCGGAAGACCGACACAGATGAGGCATCGAGATGTGCTGAGAACGGTAGTGGAACCTCGACTGGAGCCGGCATGGGGGCGACAGGTGAGAAAAAGTTCAAAGTTTGAGAACGCGTGTCAGTCTGCGGAAAGCTCGACATATGATCAGAGCTGGGGCCACCTGTGTTGCAGGGAGGATGCGGAGGTGCGGGCTGGCCAGAAGCGCAGTGTGGGAAATGATGTCAAACATGGGACGGAATGTGTGAATGTTCACTGTTCATAGCCACTCCACTCAAAACGGTGTGTGGATAAGGTGACTGTCATGGCACAAAACACTGAGGCGTGGCAGTGGGACAGAGGTGGAGGTCAGGCAGAGATAACAAGTTATTGTTCCTGTTGCAGGCCGAGGTATCGAAGTAGGAAGGCATGTGCTGATGCTGAACCGAGGCAGGTGCGGGCGTGGTTGGATGCTGAGGAGGTAGACCTGTGAACTAAGCAGTTCCAGCCACGTGGCAGATATCCCCATGGTACTGCACGGATTGAGGCGTGGCAAATCGTTGTCCTGGCAGTAGTAGGTTGTCCGACGAAGCATTTGCAGAAATCGGCATTGGTCCCGCACTGCACAGAGATCAGCGTGAGGTAACTGCACAGTCGATGAGGGAGGGCACATGTGGTGGGAACAAAGGCTTTTGATAGCCGGAGTCATGTGCACTCCTAACCTCACTTATTGTTGCAGGCTCAAAAACGTCCGGCAAAATCATCGAGTGAGAGGCATCGTGTTGCAGTCCTGGCGGGTGTACATCGCCCGCAACATGATGCATGTCGATCACAAAATCCAGCGTTAGGCGCTGGGCCGAAGTCATTGTTCGAATGCTGTGTCGATGTAATACATGCAAAAATAACCAACGCGGAGGTCGCGGACACAGAAAAATGGCGAAAACAGAAGACGTTACAACTCGGGGTCACCAGTGAGGGAGTTTACTGGGCTGATTGCACCAATAATAACTCCCCTTTAGCAGTAGTTCATTTATTAACCTTAACACATACAAGGATCACAAAGAACTGAACTAAATATGGTGGAAGAGACAAAGATAATGGTTAGAGTCCAAAGACGGATGCATATCGATGTTGGTGTCGATTTCATTGGCGCCACACTGCTTTCATTGAGGGAAATCATATTTGAAGTTCCTTCACTTTGAGTTTATTTTTATTGTTATTCAACAATCACTGACAACTAAGTCCATGTTTTGGTGTACCTCACAGTCAACAGCAAACACTTTCAGCAGTTGTCATTTCTTTTGCATGAAATGATGCTCCCTCTAAAGTTTTGACATTTGTATTTTAATTTTTCTACTAACAGGCTGATTCACTACATGAGTTACTCCACTTGCTTCACTATTGACTTAGTTTCCCTTCCCATTAATACTAAACCATCTTGATCCTTTGTTACCTTCATGGAAGGCAGATGAGGATTTACCTATGTAGCGTAGGCCGTGCATGCTGCATAGAGCATGGCAACTCAGCCTGCGGGTTGAGCGAGGTGTGTTTAGAGTCTGCAGCCGCTTCCGACCGCCTCGACCTTCAATTGTACAGTATTTCCCAGTGTCTTTTAAGTGAAGTTTGAATCACAATAGCAACATACATTACATCATTATACACATCTTTTCCAGAGCTTTTGAATGGTGGTAAAAAAGTATAGCGTCCCATTTAAAAAACATGTACTTCCCTCATTATCTCGGTCAATATAAATGTTGTGATTATTGTGCATGTACCAAAGTATGTGCCCCTTAGTCGGCTATGGTTCGCCAAACACCGCTTGTCGATACGTGCAATCGCCAACGGAATAATGGGGGTGTTACGTCTTCTGTCTCATGATGACTGGGTGTTGTGTGATGTCCTTAGGTTAGTTAGGTTTAAGTAGTTCTAAGTTCTAGGGGACTGATGACCATAGCTGTTAAGTCCCATAGTGCTCAGAGCCATTTTTTTTTGTTACGTCTTACGCGACTCACCCTGTATATATATTAGATAATCTTGTTTCATACGTGCATTTCTTGTGCACTTGACAAGTTCCACATCATAATGGCTACAGTACCATGTGATTGATCAATGGAACATGCAACCAACTAACTAACTAACACCATTCATTATTGTTGATGGATATGGCACAGAGTAACATGACACAAATGATAGCACATACGACTCGCATTTAGGAGGAGTGAGGTATAAACCCCATTTAGATTTCCATGGATTTCCTAAAATGATCAAGGAAAATCCCAGAATGGTTCCCTTGAAAAGGACATGGCTACCTAGCATTTGCTCAGTGTCTAATGGCGTCATCATTGGTGGTACACTTAGCCCTGACCTTTCTTTATCACAAGACCATGTCCCCAGTGCCCAGGAACAGTAGTGACTCTGAGTGCTTACCTTGAATGCTGTGTTCTCTGGGCTGCCATCTTTTTTCCCATGTCAGGTCCCTTGGGACCTACAGCTCATAAATAGGATACAAAAAGCTTGTTTCCAGTTATCAATCTTGCCTTACAACTGCAATTAATGTAAGTTTACTTTACACTGTATTTCATTTTAATAGATTGTGCATACTTAGGTTCACTACCAAATATTCTCAGTCTTCTAAGTTTTTGAATTCCTATTCCCTCTCACTGCTTTAGCATTTTCAGTTTCTTTGTATATTGGAATACAAGTTTTGTTAATCTATTCGCACTCCCAGACTACCTGCCTGTGAGCAACTCTGTGGTTTTGTAGCTCCGTATGCAGTGTGGGCAGTGCCTGGCCTACATTTCATTACATTGGCTCCATTTACGTCAGGCTTCCCCCCGTGAACCATGGACCTTGCCGTTGGTGGGGAGGCTTGCGTGCCTCAGCGATACAGATAGCCGTACCGTAGGTGCAACCACAACGGGGGGGGTATCTGTTGAGAGGCCAGACAAACGTTGGTTCCTGAAGAGAGGCAGCAGCCTTTTCAGTAGTTGCAGGGGCAACAGTCTGGATGATTGACTGATCTGGCCTTGTAACCAAAACGGCCTTGCTGTGCTGGTACTGCGAACGGTTGAAAGCAAGGGGAAAATACAGCCGTAATTTTTCCCGAGGGCATGCAGCTCTACTGTATGGTTAATGATGATGGCGTCGTCTAGAGTAAAATATTCCGGAGGTAAAATAGTCCCCCATTCAGATCTCCGGGTGGGGACTACTCAAGAGGACATCGTTATCAGGAGAAAGAAAACTGGCGTTCTATGGATCGGAGCGTGGAATGTCAGATCCCTTAATCAGGCAAGTATGTTAGGAAATTTAAAAAGGGAAATGGATAGGTTAAAGCTAGATATAGTGGGAATTAGTGAAGTTCGGTGGCAGGAGGAACAAGACTTTTGGTCAGGCGAATACAGGGTTATAAATACAAAGCCAAATAGGGGTAACGCAGGAGTAAGTTTAATAATGAATAAAAAAATAGGAATGTGGGTAAGCTACTACAAACAGCATAGTGAAGGCATTATTGACACGAAGCCCATGCCTACTACAGTAGTACAAGTTTATATGCCAACTAGCTCTGCAGATGATGAATAAATTGAAGAAATGTATGATGAAATAAAAGAAATTATTCAGATAGTGAAGGGAGACGAAAATTTAATAGTCATGGGTGACTGGAATTCAGTAGTAGGAAAAGGGAGAGAAGGAAACGTAGTAGGTGAATATGGATTGGGGGTAAGAAATGAAAGAGGAAGCCGCCTGGTGGAATTTTGGACAGAGCACAATTTAATCATAGCTAACACTTGGTTCAAGAATCATAAAAGAAGGTTGTATACATGGAAGAAGCCGGGAGATACTGACAGGTTTCAGATAGATTATATAGTGGTAAGACAGAGGTTTAGGAACCAGGTTTTAAATTGTAAGACATTTCCAGGAGCAGATGTGGACTCTGACCACAATCTATTGGTTATGAACTGTAGATTAAAACTGAAAAAACTGCAAAAAGGTGGGAATTTAAGGAGATGGGACCTGGATAAACTGGCTAAACCAGAGGTTGCACAGAGTTTCAGGTAGAGCATAAGGGAAAAATTGACAGGAATGGGGGAAAGAAATACAGTAGAAGAAGAATGGGTAGCTTTGAGGGATGAAGTAGTGAAAGCAGCAGAGGATCAAGTAGGTAAAAAGACAAGAGCTAGTAGAAATCCTTGGGTAACAGAAGAAATATTGAATTTAACTGATGAAAGGAGAAAATATAAAAATGCAGTAAATCAAGCAGGCAAAAAGGAATACAAACGTCTCAAAAATGAGATTGACAGGAAGTGCAAAATGGCTAAGCAGGGATGGCTAGAGGACAAATGTAGAGGCTTATCTCACTAGGGGTAAGATAGATACTGCCTACAGGAAAATTAAAGAGGCCTTTGGAGAAAAGAGAACCACTTGTATGAATATCAAGAGTTCAGATGGAAACCCAGTTCTAAGCAAAGAAGGGAAAGCAGAAAGGTGGAAGGAATATATAGAGGGTCTATACAAGGGCGATGTATTTGAGGACAATATTATGGAAATGTAAGAGGATGTAGATGAAAATGAAATGGGAGATATGATACTGCATGGAGAGTCTGACAGAACACTGAAAGACCTGCATTGAAACAAGGCCCCGGGAATAGATAACATTCCATTAGAACTACTGACAGCCTTGGGAGAGCCAGTCCTGACAAAACTCTACCATCTGGTGAGCCAGATGTATGAGACAGGCGAAATACCCTCAGACTTCAAGAACAATATAATAATTCCAATCCCAAAGAAAGCAGGTGTTGACAGATGTGAAAATTACCGAACTATCAGTTTAATAAGTCACGGCTGCAAAATACTAATGCGAATTCTTTACAGACGAATGGAAAAACTAGTAGAAGCTGACCTCAGGGAAGATCAGTTTGGATTCCGTAGAAATATTGGAACACGTGAGGCAATACTGACCCTATGACTTATCTTGGAAGCTAGATTAAGGAAAGGCAAACCTACATTTCTAGCATTTGTAGAGTTAGAGAAAGCTTTTGACAAAATTGACTGGAATACTCTCTTTCAGATTCTGAAGGTGGCAGGGGTAAAATACAGGGAACGAAAGGCTACTTACAATTTGTACAGAAAACAAATGGCAGTTATAAAAGTCGAGGGGCATGAAAGGGAAGCAGTGGTTGGGAAGGGAGTGAGACAGGGTTGTAGCCTCTCCCCGATGTTATTCAATCTGTATATTGAGCAAGCAGTGAAGCAAACAAAAGGAAAATTCAGAGTAGGTATCAAAATCCATGGAGAAGAAATAAAAACCTTGAGGTTCGCCGATGACATTGTAATTCTGTCAGAGACAGTAAAGGACTTGGAAGAGCAGTTGAACGGAATGGATAGCATCTTGAAAGGAGGATATAAGATGAACATCAATAAAAGAAAAACGAGGATAGTGGAATGTAGTCAAATTAAGTCGGGAGATGCTGAGGGAATTAGATTAGAAAATGAGACACTTAAAGTAGTAAAGGAGTTTTGCTATTTGGGGAGCAAAATAACTGATGATGGTTGAAGTAGAGAAGATATAAAATGTAGACTGGCAATGGCAAGGAAAGCACTTCTGAAGAAGAGAAATTTGTTAGCATCGAGTATAGATTTAAGTGTCAGCAAGTCATTTCTGAAAGGATTTGTGTGAAGTGTAGCCATGTATGGAAGTGAAACATGGACGATAAATAGTTTGGACAAGAAGAGAATAGAAGCTTTCGAAATGTGGTACTACAGAAGAATGCTGAAGGTTAGATGGGTAGATCACATAACTAATGAGGAGGTATTGAATAGCATTGGGGAGAAGAGAAGTTTGTGCCACAACTTGACTAGAAGAAGGGATCGATTGGTAGGACATGTTCTGAGGCATCAAGGAATCACCAAATTATCATTTGAGGGCAGTGTGGAGGGTAAAAATCATAGAGGGAGACCAAGAGATGAATACACCAAGTAGATTCAGAAGGATGCAGGTTGCAGTAGGTACTGGGAGATGAAGAAGCTTGCACAGGATAGAGTAGCATGGAGAGCTGCATCAAACCAGTCTCTGGACTGAAGACCACAACAACAACATGTCAGGAGGGTGAATCTTGCACTGTCACCTTTAAACACCCCCCCCCCCCCCCCACACACACACACACCACACACACACACCATACACACACTCCAAGAACTATTTTCAGCTGCTTGGCTGTACACAGACACGATCTCAGCTAGAATGAAATTTTCACTCTACAGCGGAGTGTGCGCTGATATGAAACTTCCTGGCAGATTAAAACTGTGTGCTGGACCGAGACTCGAACTCGGGACCTTTGCCTTTCGCGGGCAAGTGCTCTACCAACTGAGCTACCCCAGCTCAGTTGGTAGAGCACTTGCCCGCGGAAGGCAAAGGTCCCGAGTTCGAGTCTCGGTCCGGCACACAGTTTTAATCTGCCAGGAAGTTTCATGATCTCAGCTTGTTCCCGAGATGAAGTAACATGCATGAGTAAAGTTCATTTAGCATAACAACTTTCAAAGTCAGTAGTAAATATTCAAAGTTCGAAATTTCTCTTTTCCACATACTGTTGCTACGCAAACTTAAGTTTCTGGTACTCAATAACTACTGGAAAAACTATCCAACATGTTTGTCACACATTAATATAAATAATGACTGCAACAAGTAATCACAGTTCAACTACTTCAAATTCTGCAAACAGAGTTAAATCTCAAGTAGTCACACAGAAAACAATTGCTGAAAACAAACAAACAATTAAGAACCTTCAGAAGTTAGAATCTGGAACTTGCTTTCACTAACTTATTCTAATCCCATAAAATTTTGAAATATTCAACACGCATACTTGAGCATGTTTTTGAAATGCTTGTTAGTCTACGCCAAACATCATCTTAGCACCTTGCCCACTCTTATATGCACTTTGCGACATCACAACTGTTAAATCCAAGTAAAGTCTTGAAAAATATGACCATTCAGTGTTAAATATAATTACAGATGTACAGGATGTAAACCATAACTATTACAATATGTCACAGTGCTGTAAGGAATCTCAAGGTAAACAATTTGTTATAGGACACTTGTCTTTCCAGCCAAGAAACAGCCTCAGACTGACCTACAAAAGCCAGCTGAACTACAGCACATGCGCATCGCATCCTTTTGCCTTCTTTTGGCACTGACGTAGTTGACCAGATTTAATTCTGTTAACATTAGTGATTTATACTTTCCCATGAGGGTGATGAAATAAAGAAGACTTTTGTACATGTTATACAAGGACTAATTCAGTTACAAATTTCATCTGAACTTAACCCTTAGAAGCACAGTGGTCTCATAGTAAGAGGTCCAGAGAAACAAAACTATTTGATTGTTAATTTTACACTGTTAAAAATTTTTGAGGTATAAAATTAACACAAAAGCCAGTTTTAGAATTTGTGACTGCAAGAAGAAAGTGTGGCACACTGCATGCATTGTAGCCTATGTGGCTTTTGTAGGCTTGGTAGACTACAAGTTTCCTTTATTGAACTGTTTATCTTGACTTCCCCTACACCAAAGTGGTATGCCGTAAACAGTTATCATTTGCACCCTATATACAATACACTTCAACATAGATAAAATTACATTATTGACAAAGAATTAGTCAAGTAATGATTCAACACATTCAAATGCAACTTAAAATTACAAATACTCCTTATTTAACAAATTGTGATTGTTGAACCACAAAGAGTATCAGATAATGATCTTGGACACACACACTGTGAGCTCTGTCTAAAAAGTATCTGACCTTTTATTTTCTCATGCAAAATAGAGACAATAGCACGGCGCCACTGTACACAGGAAAGGTAGAGATCGTTATGTGCATGCGTGAATTTTGTTCCTGTCTTCCAGTGCATCAGTCCTGCCTGTCGGTCGCTGAATGAGGTGCTACACAACTTGTTCGTCGGATTACCGATACTCTCAATATGTCTGAACGTGTTGATCAAAGATACTGCATCAAATTTTGTCAAAAGCTTGGTGATTCTCAAAGCGAAACAATTCGTAAGATTCAGCAGGTGTTTGGAGAAGATGCGTTGGATGTAACAAAAATTAAAGGAGTGGTCTAACCAATTCAAAAATGGCTGCACATCAGCAGAGTGTGACCAGCTTTCTAGCAGGCCCCAAACTGGTCGGAGTGTAGCTGTTGTTGAGAGGATGCAAAATTTGGTGATGGCGGATCGTTGTTCGACCATGCAGGAGAATGTCCAAGAGGTTGGAGTGAGTAAAGATTCTGCACATGCAATTTTGCATGATGATTTGAACATGAACTGAGTGGCTGCGAAATTTGTGCCCAAGTTGTTGTTGCTGGAACAAAGAGACCATTTTGACATTGCACAGGACCTTCTGGACAGCACCAACACTAACCTGGGTTCATGAACCCTGTGATAACTGGAGATGAGTCATGGATGTACAGGTATGACCCAGAAATAAAAAGACAGTTGTTGCAATGGAAGCATCCTGAGTCTCCAAGGCTGAGGAAAGTGTGGCAGGTGCGAAGCAAAATCAAGGTGATGCTGACTGTCTTCTTTGATGTCCGTGGAATTGTGCATCACGAATACACACCGGAAGGACAAACAGTGACAATGGAGCACTATCAAGTTGTTCTCCAGCAACTCCATGATGCAGTTCGGTGTAAAAGACCAGATGTGGATGGCGAAAAACTGGCAGCTGCATCACGACAATGCCCCCCACACATTCATCCCACTTGATTCAAAATTTCTTGGCCAAACTTGGAATTACAGTCGTTTGCCAACCCCCTCTTCCAGTTGTTTCCAAAATTGAAGACGCCACAGGAAGGATCCCATTTTGAGAGTAGAGAAGAGATAATGCGGAACACGATGACGGAGCTGAACACCATTCCAAAAGAAGACTTCTGGAGATGTTTCCAGCAGTGGAAGGATCGGTCGGCTAAATGTGTGCAAGCACAAGGGCCCTACTTTGAAGGGGATTAGCGTCCCAAGCCTGTAAGGTATCCAAAATATTTTTTCTGGCCAAAGGTCGGATACTTTTTAGACAGGCCTTGCTGCTTTCACATTATTTGTATCTTTGGAGAATTTGTAGTAATGGCACAATTTGCATATTAATTCAGCAAAATTGTCTGTAATTGTTTATACCTATGCCTGGTTTTAAAAGCAGCATGTTGTAGTGGTTACTGATTTCATCATATGAAGCATCATAACACATATTGCTTCACTAATTCATTTGTTATTAACTTCGTAAACTACTGCAATTAATACAATTATAACTTTTAAAATATTGGATCTAGAATTATGCTCATCTCATTGCTGTAATTTCTCTGGTGTATTTAGTTTCACTGAAGCTTGTCTGTATGGTGTGTTACATATTTTTTGTAGAAATGTTATATTCATTTTCATTTTCAGTCATCTGTAGATACCTTTGTCCACTTTGTCCCACTGGAGAGCAGACTCACTTCCACCTCCTGGGAAATTCCTGCTAATCCACTACTTATGGTCTTTGATCACTTGCATCTTCATACTTTGCATTAGCCAGCCCTGCCCTGCTTGCTGGCCTGCCTCAGCCGCAACTCTGTAAGCCTGTCTCTTACAATGTCTGATTAGCACACTGGACTCATACTCAGGAGGATGACAGTTCAATCTCACTTCCAGCCATCCTGATTTAGGTTTTCCATGATTTCCCTAAATCACTTCAGGTAAATGCTGGGATGGTTCCTTTGAAATGAAATAAAATGAAATTGAAAGGGCGCGGCCGACTTCCTTCCACATCCTTCCCTAATCTGATGAGACCGATGACCTCACTGTTAGGTCTCCTCCCCCAAATCACCTCTCTTACAATGTCACAAACATTAGCCTACGGTTTTTACATTTGCACCTGTTCCCATTATAAAGCCTGCCCTAAGCACCCATCCACTATTACCTACCATATTCACACAGCTAGAAAAATGTGCATCCTGGCAGGGCTACATGCAGAAATACTCATATTTTGTTTTTTAATTTAACAATTACTCTTCTTATAGCTGTAATACTTATTGTATAAAGCGTACTTTTTTTAAGAGTTTAGTGTGATTCTTACCTTATACCTCCCCCCCCCCCCCCCCCTGTCCCCCCAGGATGGAGTCTGTCTACTGTCTACACCATCTGTCTGCATATAGAGTAAATATTATATTCAAGGCTTTGGATGTTTTCTACATGTTTGCGTAGTGTGTATCTGAGATGGGATGTGGGTACCATTCCATGTTTACCTAGTTGGATGTGGGAAACCACCTAAAAATTGCAGCCTGGCTGGGCAGCTCCCCAGCCCTCATCGTTAATCCGTGAGGCAGATTCGATCATAGGTGGGTTTGCCTCCCCAATTACCAGAAGCAGCACTAATATGCTAGCTATCCAGGCAGGTCTAACTAACTCATCTGAAAGTACTTGACACATTTTTTGATACATTCACCCTTCATTTTTTATAAAGCCTTCCATTGCTCTTAATCTAATTATTTGAAAAATTTATATTATGAGATGCATAATTAATAGTTTTACTACGCTTTCTTGGCAGCAGAGTCAATTCATTATTTACACATTTTGTAATTTTAGCAAAACTTGTCTGTAAATCTTATAGTTGGTACTCATTGGCATTTTTTAAGGATCATCATTTAGGAGGTATATTTCACTTAGGTTGCTGTTTATGTTAACTGTTGTATAATTTTGATATGACAATGGTAAGGAATGTATATATTCTAGATTTTGTAGCTTCTTACCTCTGTGTTTACCTGGAGTTCTTTGGCAGTAATATTTCCTTAAGATGTAGTGGCATAAATGTTATTTTTCATAATGGATGACTAGCTGCTCTCACTTCTTATTCTTCATAATTAGCACTATTACTTTTCTGTAACCATGCTTGTTTAGGTGCAGGTCACCCCTATTTAGTTCTCACCCACAGATGGTCATAACATATACTACTGGAAAGTGTGTCAAGTCATTCATTGTTAGTGGAATGCCTTACAGAGCTATTTGCATAGGTCCCCATCTGTTGCACCTATTTTTATTGCTTAAGCCCTGTGCTGGGTTTGAAGATTTTGGTGATACAGTCTTCCTTTGTTACTGTTTCCTTCAAGTGAGAGCCTGTACTTTGGCTGTAACTACTACTTAACTGTACTAATTATTTCCTCTTAGCTCTCTTTTCCTGTCTCTGGTCCCCTAAATGTGGCTAGTCTGCTGTGTGTTTCTCCTGCCTTTTCTACAAGAGGCTTCTCTCTACTCAACACTGGAAGCTGATGAAATCTGCTTTTGATGTCTCAAAACTTTTGAGTGTTTTCTGATTCTCCTGGTCTTTCCCGCTCTACATTAGCCAGTTTGAACTGAATGCTCTGGAATATGAGAAGAGAGCCTCTTTGCTTTTTTCTTCACCAACTTTCCTCTGCGTTTCCTCCACTTATTATTTTATAATATCTGAGAGATGCAAATTTGAATGGTTCAGTGTATGGAAATGAAATGACAATAACATTTTATTATTATTATTATTATTGTTATGGCACTGCATCTGCTTGTGTGTTATGCATTGTGACATTCAAGATTTTGATTTCAGTAACACTATTCTAGTAGAACAAATCATGCAGTGCTGCACTTTGACTTACCTGCACTTATGCACATACTGTAAAAAGGAACTGGGACTTTTGGTAAGTGAAAGTGGAACTTGTTTATTTGGGGAACTTACTTATTTAGGAGTTGACAGTAGGTGTGAGGCTAATGATCCAGCCTCAATCAAAGTTTCGTTAAAGTAAGGGTATGGACCTCTATGACCTCCTTAAGCTTTTCAGTTTCAAATTTTATTTGCTATTTTATATATATAGCTGTGTTTCTTTTACATTTTATGAAGGTTGACAAATTTTCAGTGCAATTAATTTCAAAAAATAATTGAAAATTATCTACATTTTTGAAAACTTTTGTTCTGTCATTTTTCTTCTATTTTCTTCTATGGTCCACCCAGCTGATGAGAAGAATAAAATCTGCAGCCTGAAAATTCATTCATAGCTTCCATATTCTAGATCATATAAAAAATTGACAGGGTCCTAGCAACTGATCCATAAGAGCAAGTACACTTTTTCCATGTTATATCTTTAGGCAGTTTCAGGCCATAATATTTGAATGTATTTTCCGTTTTTCTCACCCCAACTTCTCACATGACCATTATTCCTTATTCCTATACAGAAATTTGTCAGTCCATTTTACAATGACTCTGTGGTAGAACTGCCAGAAAATATTAATATCTTTGCTTTTTTGTGCTTCGTTTTACTTACTTTGGTTGTTGACTAGTTGGTGTGAGACATTCGTCATGACTGTTACCGTGATTGTCGAAAACTATTTCTTTGTGTTTTGATTTATCTTGTGCCAATAAAATATTACATAGTGAAAGTAAATGGTGTTTTCTGTGTTATAAGTATAACACTCGCCATACTGGTGACCTCCGACGCGCAACATACGTCCGATTTGACAATGTGGCCATTTACTTCGACGTCTCCACATCGCTCACCTTCCGCTCCTTTTGGACTACAACATGATACTAATGGTGCATCTACACTGCCTTTTCACGGTTTCCTATGCACAACGCCACCAACAACTGCGATAAAATTGGAAGATAAGTACAACGCCATGGAGTTTTCTCCATCATCAACAATGCCGTTGTGGACTCGTTCAACATCGTCAGTGATGTCACCTGCTATGAAATCTTTTTCTACATTTGTCTATAAGAAACCAATCATGAGTGCTGTGCCTAAATTTGTGACTCACAGTGTGTCGTATTTACAACCTCCTGTGACATGTGTGCAACAGTGGCCCAACACTATAAACCTTACAGACTTTTCGAGCCCACAGATCACTTGGAGCTCCCCATATATTGCTGATAAATCGGTTTTGGACACATTATCACTACAAAAACAGATGGGTACAAATTTCAGTGACAAAAATTACTGGTTGGACAGTCGTCCCGCCCTGATTGTTTTCGCAGCCCCGGCTGCGCCTGCCGCGCCTCCCACACCAGCCGTGTTTAAACCAGCTGCCGCGAACGCCAAAGTGACAGCTTCATAAACACTCCGCCACCCCCATCCGCTGTGCTATCAAATATGTTACATCCACAACACAAGATCGAGAAAATTCCTAAATTACCAAGGTTCACGATGGACAATGCGCATACGTGGTTTATTTTGGCAGAGACTATATTCACCGCCCTAAACATTGATTCAGACAGTGCTAAATTTATTGCGCTTATTAATGCACTAGAGGACCATGCTGAGTGGGTACAGGACTTAGTGCTGTCGGCGGCCCACGCAAATCATTACGCACTGGCAAAACAACAGATCTGCGAACGTCTAGCTAAGACTATGCAAGAGTCTGTTTTATACATACTGCGAGATGTAGATCTCAAAGACTCGACTCCTTCACAACTGTGGCAATGTATCAGAGCAGTCTTCAATAGCAAAACTATGCCAGATGAAGCTTTACTTTCTTTCTGGGTTGCAAAGCTGCTGCAAGCTATCCAACTGCAGCTCCTATCACACGACCAGGAACGTCTACAAGCGAAATTATTGCTGGCCGACACCGCATATAAGATAATCAACAGAAGAAAGTTATCTACGTGTGTCCCCCTCGATATTACGCCTCCCCCGAGTGGCAGAGGCCAATCTTTCCAAAACAACAGACAGAGTACACTGGCTGAGCACCAGATTCCACACCGTCCTTCACCATCCCATACCACAGCTTCAAGTGATGTCCTTCACCCGGTAACAACACAGGATCAGCAAGTTTATCCTCTCTGCTGGTATCACTCCGTTTATGGTAATACAGCCAGGAATTGCCGCTCACCTTGTGCAATGCGCCCAAACACGCATGGCAAGCCACTATAGGCGCACTGGTCCACACTGTGACGTCAAGTCGCCTAACAGATCACAGGCTAGTACTTCCGAATTATTCTCTCGGACGTTTGTATATCCAGGACATAGCTTCTCAGAAATGGTTTTTAGTGGACACTGGTGACGATGTGAGTGTCATTCCATGTTCAATGGTCACTTCTACAATCAAGCATTCGCCTCACCAAATCAGAGCAGCCAACAATTCCTCATTAAAGGTTTATGGTGTAACGCAACTTCACATTTACTTCGATGATACACATAATTATGAATTGACATTTTCGGTAGTAGAAAGCGATGAGGCAGTATTAGGATTGGACTTCTTAACTGCTCATAACTTTTCTTTGGACTAAATTACACCTGCCCTCTGCTCAGTGGATTTTAAACAAAAATTTTCGGCGAGATTTTCCCCATCCACGCCAACAGAATGCAGCTCGAATACATCCTGTCAACAATACAAAGACACAGTTTCTATTCTATCTGAGGAGGTCAAAGCTGCCGTAGTGAACTTAGTTACGCAACGCCTTGAAATCGACCAACTGTCTGAAGACAATGCAAGGCTACTTCAACGTTGTGATGCCCTGACTGATGAACTGCGCAGGTTTAGAGAGGAGATCAAGATTAAAACTAATAACATGCATGAAACTATACGGGACCTGCATACTGCACTGCTGTTTATATGCTGGAACAGCAGCGCCTGCCACGACCTGGATGGCGAAGATGGCAACCCGCCCAGCAACTGCCCACCCTGCGCTTCACCGTCCGCCTCTCATCAAAACACAGAGGTGACAGCTGTTACAGGCGACGCTGCGCATGCCCGCGCAACAATTCCTTCATGCAGTTACACCATAGTCAATGGAACCCCGCCGGCTGTTGCACAGCACAGCTCCGCGGACAACACTGCAGCTTTCACTGAACTACCGTTCAATGATAAGGTGTTTCAGGTTAGTTCCCTTTCATACTTACCACGCACCGACGATGACGTCACTCCTTCCTGCGTCCCTCCGCGTATTTCGGCCACACCTATTCACAAAATCAAGGCCATTACTATGGGCGTCTGTCACCAGCTTAACACAACTGAGGGACCGCCTGTCCGTTCTCGCCCCCGATGCCTCAATGCAAAAAAACTTACTGCTGCCAAAGAATGTATTAATAAACTTTTGCGCTTGGGTATAGTTCACCCCTCGGACAGTGCGTGGTCTTCCCCAATACATGTCGTTCCCAAAAAGGACAATTCCTTTCGACTCTGTGGAGACTATAGGTGTTTGAACGCCAGAACAATACTTGATAGCTACCCTGTCCCACACCTCCACGACTTTTCACAATCCATGTTCGGTGCCAACTTTTTCTCTGTGTTAGACTGCAAAAAGGCATACCATCAGATTCCGATGCACCCAGAAGATATCCCCAAAACCGCTATCGTCACCCCATTTGGACTGTATGAATATTTGTTTATGCCTTATGGATTGAAGAATGCCGCTCAGACCTGGCAAAGATTCATTGACACCATTCTACGTGGCCTTAATTTTTGCCATGCCTACCTAGATGACATTATTATTTTCTCCACAACTGCAGAGGAACACAAACAACACCTCCAACAGGTTTTTGATAGATTAGCATGACACGGAGTTGAGATTAATCATGACAAATCCCAACTGGTGAAGCCAGAGGTTATTTTCCTGGGACATTTGGTCAATAATGAGAACATTCGTCCCACCTCAGATAGAGTACAACAAATACTTGACCTTCCCCTCCCTCAAACCTATAAAGAGTTACGTAGATACCTCGGAATGGTAAATTTTTTTAGACTCCACATTCCACATGTGGCCCCTCTTCAAGCCCCTCTCACTGAGGCCTTAAAGGGAAAGAATACCACAGGCGACAGACACATAGAATGGGATCAGACCATGCAGCAAGCCTTCGACTCGCTTAAGTACGCCTTAGTGAACACTATTACCCTGTCTCACCCTCACCCTGACGCCTCCCTGACAATAACCACAGATGCTAGCGATAATGCCATTCGCGCAGTTTTGCAACAGACCCTACCAACAGGTACTACACCCTTGCATTTCTTTTCAATAAAGCTCACCGAAACGCAAAGAAGTGGTCCACATTTGATTGTGAACTTTACGCCATTTATGAGGCCATAAAGTACTTTCGTACAGATATTGAAGCCCGACTTGTGACAATTTACACAGATCACAAGACCCTTGTTGAGGCTCTCCGCAAACCAGCATTAGATGTACTACCCAGAAGGTTCCGCCATATGGATTTAGTATTACAATATGTTTCAGACTTTCAATATATCAGGGGTAATGACAATGTTGCAGCAGACTACCTGTCACACCTGTCCTCCCTGAAGACAGCTATTGATCCTCACCACTTACACGAGCTCCAGCTATCTGACCCAGAGATACAGCACCTTCTCTCTGATGACTACTCTTTATATTGTGACATTAAAACAGGCCATCCTCGTCCTATAGTCCTTAAATCTCTTAGGAAAGACGTTTTCGACACAATCCACAATCTCGCTCACCCGAGCATTCGCGCGACTACGCGCCTCATTACAGAGAGATACATTTGGCCTAATGTAAAAGAGATTGTAATCGGTGGGCGAGAGCATGCATAACTTGCCAGAGATCCAAAATACACGAACATACTAAGCCCCCATTAGGCAAATTTACTGTGCCCTCAGGTAGATTCAGTCATGTCCACTTGGACATTGTTGGTCATTTATCGATATCTAACAATTTCCATTACTTACTAACCATGATAGATCGTACCACGCGTTGGGCCAAGGCTATCCCCATTGCAGACATTACGGCCGACACTGTAGCTAACGCTTTTGTCCACCATTGGCTTTCTTGTTTTGGTTGCCCTACTTCACTTACCACAGACCAGGGGAGACAATTTGAATCTAATCTGTTTAATCGCCTCTGTCAACTGTGTGGTATCAACAAATTCAGAACTACAGCCTATCACCCGCAATCTAACGGCCTAATAGAACGATGGCACCATACCCTGAAGGTCGCTCTCATGTGTCATTCTTCCTCTCGGACTGAGGCACTCCCCTGGGTCCTTTTAGGGTTGAGGACGGTTTTCAAAGAAGACCTTAAAGCGTCAGTTGCTGAGATGGTATACGGAGAAAACCTCACACTTCCAGCGGATTTTCTTGATGATCCTCTTCTACTTCCCAAGGATCAACTTCCCGAGTTGGTACGACAGGTTTGACAGCATATCACCAAGTTACGTTTTCTGCAACCTCAATCGCACGCTATCCCTCCAGGTTTCATTCACCCACACCTCAGTTCTTGTAACTATGTGATGCTTAGAGAAGACACCGTGCGTCCACTCCTTGCTCCACCCTACACTGGCCCATACCGGGTCCTGTCACGCTCTGAAAATACTTATACGATCCTCTTTAAGAAGAAACCATCTGTCATGTCCATTGAGCACTTGAAACCAGCATGGATCCTTAACGACACCGACACACACGATAATGAATTTGTTTTGCAAGAAACGTCAGAGGCCTGTCCTAACTCTTCTCCACAAGCTAATCAAACACTCTCTGCAAGTCAAGGCCCCCCTCTTCTGTACTTCACGCCTCCAAGTGCCAGCAGTAATGAACTAGTGTTTCAGGTGAACTTGAGTGACTATGATGTGGACTCTATAAAAATACAACTTGTGGGCACTTTTCTTTTTTTATTTGAAATTCAAAATAATTCTGTGCCATCTGACCAGAAAGACATTAAGCTATTGCAGTGCTTCAATGTGGCTCCTGGTACTTCACAAAATGACATTTCAGCCTATGTAGACTCCAATAATGTTTTATTTATAAGAATAACCCCCCTTGTCCTTCATCTTCCCCGAATCCTCCTACCCCTGTTGTAGAATTTTAGAACATGTTTTTTGCTCGAGTATCATGTCGTTTTTGGAAACCCAGAATCTACTATGTAGGAATCAACATGGATTCCGGAAACAGCGATCGTGTGAGACCCAACTTGCTTTATTTGTTCATGAGACCCAGAAAATTCATGTACCGACTTGACAGAAAATCCTAGGAAGTTCTGGTCTTACGTTAAATCAGTAAGTGGCTCGAAACAGCATATCCAGATACTCCGGGATGATGATGGCATTGAAACAGAGGATGACATGCGTAAAGCTGAAATACTAAACACCTTTTTCCAAAGCTGCTTCACAGAGGAAGACCGCACTGCAATTCCTTCTCTAAATCCTCGCACAAACGAAAAAATGGCTGACATCGAAATAAGTGTCCAAGGAATAGAAAAGCAGCTGGAATCACTCAACAGAGGAAAGTCCACTGGACCTGACGGGATACCACTTCGATTCTACACAGAGTACACGAAAGAACTTGCCCCCCTTCTAACAGCCGTGTACCGCAAGTCTCTAGAGGAACGGAGGGTTCCAAATGATTGGAAAAGAGCACAGATAGTCCCAGTCTTCAAGAAGGGTCGTCGAGCAAATGCTCAAAACTATAGACCTATATCTCTGACGTCGATCTGTTGTAGAATTTTAGAACATGTTTTTTGCTCGAGTATCATGTCGTTTTTGGAAACCCAGAATCTACTATTTAGGAATCAACATGGATTCCGGAAACAGCGATCGTGTGAGACCCAACTCGCTTTATTTGTTCATGAGACCCAGAAAATATTAGATACGGGCTCCCAGGTAGATGCTATTTTTCTTGAATTCCGGAAGGCGTTCGATACAGTTCCGCACTGTCGCCTGATAAACAAAGTAGGAGCCTACGGAATATCAGACCAGCTGTGTGGCTGGATTGAAGAGTTTTTAGCAAACAGAACACAGCATGTTGTTATCAATGGAGAGACATCTACAGACGTTAAAGTAACCTCTGGCGTGCCACAGGGGAGTGTTATGGGACCATTGCTTTTCACAATATATATAAATGACCTAGTAGATAGTGTCGGAAGTTCCATGCGGCTTTTCGCGGATGATGCTGTAGTATACAGAGAAGTTGCAGCATTAGAAAATTGTAGCGAAATGCAGGAAGATCTGCAGTGGATAGGCACTTGGTGCAGGGAGTGGCAACTGACCCTTAACATAGACAAATGTAATGTATTGCGAATACATAGAAAGAGGGATCCTTTATTGTATGATTATATGATAGCGGAACAAACACTGGTAGCAGTTATTTCTGTAAAATATCTGGGAGTATGCGTGCGGAACGATTTGAAGTGGAATGATCATATAAAATTAATTGTTGGTAAGGCGGGTACCAGGTTGAGATTCATTGGGAGAGTGCTTAGAAAATGTAGTCCATCAACAAAGGAGGAGGATTACAAAACACTCGTTCGACCTATACTTGAGTATTGCTAATCAGTGTGGGATCCGTACCAGATCGGTCTGACGGAGGAGATAGAGAAGATCCAAAGAAGAGCGGCGCGTTTCGTCACAGGGTTATTTGGTAACCGTGATAGCGTTACGGAGATGTTTAATAAACTCAAGTGGCAGACTCTGCAAGAGAGGCGCTCTGCATCGCGGTGTAGCTTGCTCGCCAGGTTTCGAGAGGGTGCGTTTCTGGATGAGGTATCGAATATATTGCTTCCCCCTACTTATACCTCCCGAGGAGATCACGAATGTAAAATTAGAGAGATTAGAGCACGCACGGAGGCTTTCAGACAGTCGTTCTTCCCGCGAACCATACGCGACTGGAACAGGAATGGGAGGTAATGACAGTGGCACGTAGAGTGCCCTCCGCCACACACCGTTGGGTGGCTTGCGGAGTGTAAATGTAGATGAATGTAGATGTAGATTCTGGCCGCACCGTACGGCCACCTCTCAGACTTCAAAATTACGTCATGCCTTAAATGTTTACCTTCACTTTATCACTTACTCCTCATCACTCCTCCTATGTGCTCCGCGCTCCTCGCGGGGGCCTCTGTGGCAGAACTGCCAAAAAATATTAATATCTTTGCTTTTTTGTACTTCGTTTTACTTACTTTGGTTGTTGACTAGTTGGTGTGAGACATTCGTCATGACTGTTACCGTGATTGTCGAAAACTATTTCTTTGTGTTTTGATTTATCTTGTGCCAATAAAATATTACATAGTGAAAGTGAATGGTGTTTTCTGTGTTATAAGTATAACACTCGCCATAACTTCAACATTATTCCGAGTGAACTTCTTCACTGTATGCCTTGGTTTCTTGTTTGACTCACCAGATGAAAATGGGGAATTCCCAAAATGATTTGTTCTTATAGTTCCAGCTCCATATTTGTTCTTCATTTACATCACTTGCAACAGTGCATATGGACAAATAATCATCCAAATGGAAGAAAATGCTAACCTTCAGTTTCACAAGTATTAATCCTATCACATTATCTGTTGTATTTTTGAATGAGCCCCATGCTGATAACATGTAGTTTCGTTTGTAACATTAGAAGGAACTATCTAATATGTAAACTGTTTTGTCTTGTTGCACTGATGTTCTTGTCTTTGAATTTAAGCAACATATAACATGCAATAACTCAACATGAAGCTCTTGTGGATTAGTATTTTCTTCTGCTTACCCATTCGTTTCATGGCCTGAAGAAGATATCCTCTTACATAGGTACAGAATGATAGAAGGAGCTAAGCCATTCAAAGCACGATATGTTAAATCTATTTTGATGCAATTGATATCTTGGGTCTTATGTCATAGCCTGAGATATTTGCTTTCAATGTATGCAACAATTGAAGTCACTTGCCATCTGTTGGCTGTGTTATGCATTACAGTGTCAGGTGAACCCTCAGAACAAACTGAGTACCTGTGTCCCAGTGTTCTCTAGTGAGGTACACAGAGGCAGTTGTCATTTGTGGACAATGTCTTCAACCAAATATAAACAATATGACATCTTAATGCAGTGAAAGTTGCAAGAGCATCCAGTTTGTTCCAAGAAGGATGTACTTTACATTGTGTTGTTGCAGATGCCAATGTTTCTCCATCAATCATACAAAGATTGTGTGCATCTACAGGAACACAGGTCTGTACACAAAGCAAATTGGACAAGATGAGCAAAGCATTACAGTCCCAGGTGAAGACTCTGGAGCTGCTGTGTCCAATCAGACTGTAAGGAACAAGTTACAAGAAAGAACATTATGACCCAGATATCCTGTTCGAGTACCCCTCTTGACATAACAACATCCTGCAACTCGCCTTCAGTTCTGCAATTCCATGTCAACTGGCAAGTTCATCACTGGCAAAATATGTTATTCACAGATAATCTCGATTTCCTACAATGCAAGGTGATACCGTGTTCATATGTGGAGATGCTGTGGTGAGGTGGTGAGTGGTAGCTACAAAATGTCGTCCAAGTAGTTGCCAGGAGGTGATAAACACTCACAGAAGTCATAAACTTGTTGAAGCTCTCAAAGTGCGATGAAGAGCACCCAGGATGAAGGAATGAATGATTGATTCCACTTTGTTTTTGAAACCTGTCAGATGTATCAGTTCTTGTTACATAAATGAACAAGAATGTAATGTTTTGTTGTGGAAGACAAAGGTGTAGTTTAATAATGTACCCAGTCCTCAATTATTGCTCACTGGAGTATGACCAACACCAAAATTCATTTTCCCCCAATTCTTTTGAAAAGATTATTTTAGTGCTGCTGCCTTTATAAAAATGAAATCGGAGGTCATACATATTTTTCCACACAAAACTAAAATCTTAATTCCTCAAGTGGAAGGCTTTTCCTTCACATGTTGTTTCAAGTTTTGTTTCCCATGAAATCGAATCATCTATCCCTTAACGCAGAATTCTTTGTACCTTGTTCTAGCTACGTCAAATACTGGTTGTGCCTTGAAAATCTGTATTGGAAACTGACTAGTCTTTCCTTAGCTGATATAAGACTGATTGAACTCATATTTTTTTCGAAGAGCATATATGCATTTGTCTTTCCAGAAATGAGTTCATAAAATTCATCTGGAATGTACTGCATATAGGGCCATAATATAAATAATTCACATGTCCCTGGCCAAATTATTAGACACACTGCACATTTTTAATGTTATTTGTAATAATTACAAGTTGAGTACTATATTTAATGCCATTAATCGGAAAATTTATGACAGTTATTCAGGGCACTTATTACATTGTTGAATTTTGTATCTATTGTTGCTATGTGACGTTGGATTGTCGACTTATTGTAGGTACCAATCTACAGAGTACAGCATACAGGAAAGGGTCTGTTCAGTGGCATTCTCGCCTGTAACTAGTGTAATACTTTGTTCACTTTGATTATCAATTTCATAATATTGACATCACAATTGATTGTTTAACAGCCAGATATTACTAACTGTGACCTTTACAAATGGGTGAAAGAGGGGACATTTCACAACATAAAAAAGCTGAGGTCAAAGCCCTCATTAATATGAAAATGTATTCCAAACAGGAAATTTCACGAAGTTTGGAAGTGTCAGAAGGTAGCGTGAGGTGCATAAAGAAGAAAATTGATTCAGGTGAAGAACTGAGCTCCAGAAGGAAGAGTAAATGTGGAAGAAAAGCGATTCACCCCAAGGTCAGAAAGATTTCTCAACAGAATTAACCTAGAAAACAGATTTGCAACAATGAAACGGATAAAATCTCAACTGGAAGAGGCTAATGTGAATGCATCTGAATGCACTCTTCACAGAAAGTTGAAGGATATTGATTTCAAGGCCTGTGGACTCACTAGAAAACCAAAGTTAATAGCCACAATGATAGCAAATTGTCTGAAGCGAGCTAAACACCAGTGTGATAAGGATGTGGACTTCTGGAGATTGGTAATTTAACTTTAATTATTATTTATGATATGATATAACCTATGTACTTTTATTCATAGTATATTAATTATGTTTCTTGATTTTTGCAGGTATGCTTCAGGGATGAAAGCACGTTTGAAATTTTAACTAATAAATCTCAGTATGAGTGCCGTCAAACAGGAGAAAAATTTCATCCTGCATTACTCAGTCTGTAAAACATGCAGCTAAGGTTATTATTTGGTCTGTTGTCTGTGGCGAGGGTACAGGATGCCTTTATGGGGTTAAAGGCATAATGAGGCAAGACCGGTACAGGGAAGCCCTACAAAAACGGTTAATACCACAGCTAAGAGAATGGTTCTCAAATGTGGAACCATTTATTTTTATGCAGGATGGAGCTCCCTGTCACATGGCCAGGTCAGTCATATCCTTGAGAACTATCAAAATACCCCTCTGTTAGACTGGCCAGGTAATAGTCCCGACATGAACCCCATAGGAAATGTATGAGGGAGGTGGCAAAAGATGTTATCACAACAAAGACACAGCTCTTAGAGATCTTCCATGTGTGGTATCATCATCCACAAATGCAGGATACAGTACAGTCCTGCATCAACAGTGTGCCACATCGTATTAAGGCTCTCATAGCTGCAAAAGGTGGCTCAACAAGATATTAAAACTAATGTTTTCACTTTCACAATTTTTTAATTTTTGTTGTAACCACTTTCTCGAACGCCTGGAATCCTTACCCAATCCATTACCCCCAGAAACCATCCTTGTAACCATTGATGCCACTTCCTTATACACAAATATCCCGCACGTCCAGGGCCTCGCTGCGATGGAGCACTTCCTTTCACGCCGATCACCTGCCACCCTACCTAAAACCTCTTTCCTCATTACCTTAGCCAGCTTCATCCTGACCCACAACTTCTTCACTTTTGAAGGCCAGACATACCAGCAATTAAAGGGAACAGCCATGGGTACCAGGATGGCCCCTTAGTACGCCAACCTATTCATGGGTCGCTTAGAGGAAGCCTTCTTGGTTACTCAGGCCTGCCAACCCAAAGTTTGGTACAGATTTATTGATGACATCTTCATGATCTGGACTCACAGTGAAGAAGAACTCCAGAATTTCCTCTCCAACCTCAACTCCTTTGGTTCCATCAGATTCACCTGGTCCTACTCCAAATCCCATGCCACTTTCCTTGATGTTGACCTCCACCTGTCCAACGGCCAACTTCACACGTCCGTCCACATCAAACCCACCAACAAGCAACAGTACCTCCATTACGACAGCTGCCACCCATTCCACATCAAACGGTCCCTTCCCTACAGCCTAGGTCTTCGTGGCAAACGAATCTGCTCCAGTCCGGAATCCCTGAAGCATTACACCAACAACCTGACAACAGCTTTCGCATCCCGCAACTACCCTCCCGACCTGGTACAGAAGCAAATAACCAGAGCAACTTCCTCATCCTCTCAAACCCAGAACCTCCCACAGAAGAACCACAAAAGTGCCCCACTTGTGACAGGATACTTTCCGGGACTGGATCAGATTCTGAATGTGGCTCTCCAGCAGGGATACGACTTCCTAAAATCCTGCCCAGAAATGAGATCCATCCTTCATGAAATCCTCCCCACTCCACCAAGAGTGTCTTTCCGCCGTCCACCTAACCTTCGTAACCTCTTAGTTCATCCCTATGAAATCCCCAAACCACCTTCCCTACCCTCTGGCTCCTACCCTTGTAACCGCCCCCGGTGTAAAACCTGTCCCATGCACCCTCCCACCACCACCTACTCCAGTCCTGTAACCCGGAAGGTGTACACGATCAAAGGCAGAGCCACGTGTGAAAGCACCCACGTGATCTACCAACTGACCTGCCTACACTGTGACGCATTCTATGTGGGAATGACCAGCAACAAACTGTCCATTCGCATGAATGGACACAGGCAGACAGTGTTTGTTGGTAATGAGGATCACCCTGTGGCTAAACATGCCTTGGTGCACGGCCAGCACATCTTGGCACAGTGTTACACCGTCCGGGTTATCTGGATACTTCCCACTAACACCAACCTATCCGAACTCCGGAGATGGGAACTTGCTCTTCAATATATCCTCTCTTCCCGTTATCCACCAGGCCTCAATCTCCGCTAATTTCAAGTTGCCGCCTGTCATTCAACAACATCTTTGCCTCTGCACTTCTGCCTCGACTGACATCTCTGCCCAAACTCTTTGTCTTTAAATATGTCTGCTTGTGTCTGTATATGTGTGGATGGATATGTGTGTGTATGCGAGTGTATACCCGTCCTTTTTTCCCCCTAAGGTAAGTCTTTCCGCTCCCGGGATTGGAATGACTCCTTACCCTCTCCCTTAAAACCCAAATCCTTTCATCTTTCCCTCTCCTTCCCTCTTTCCTGACGAGGCAACCGTTGGTTGCGAAAGCTAGAATTTTGTGTGTATGTTTGTGTTTGTTTGTGTGTCTGTCGACCTACCAGCACTTTCATTTGGTAAGTCACATCATCTTTGTTTTTAGATATATAAAAAACAAATTTTGTTAGACATCAATCAAAATTTGCTTAAAAACTGTAGTGTATCTAATAAATTGGCCAGGGACTATATATATATGACCCATGCAAGGTATCAGTGTATTATAAAATTTACCACAATCACATTCAGTTTCTAACAAATAATTCTCTAGTATAACGAAATAATAAGCAACCAGTTGCATAAAAGAAATTTTTTATTTACCGGTTTTGGGTGCTTACTGCCCTTCTTCAGAAGATTATACCTATCTCATTATTTGCGAGTGTCAAACAGTAAGATGCATACAGCAAAATCGTCTGTAAAAAAAATTTGTACAGACACTATGAACCAAATGCCCATGGCATTTTGTTGTATGCATCTTATTGTTTGATACTCGAAAATAATGTGATAGATATAACCTTCTGAAGAATGGCACTAAGTGCCTGAAAGCAGTAAGGAAATTAAATGTATTTTATGCAACTGCTTCCTTCTTATTTCATTATATACAACTACAGTTGCTGAGGATGGATAAAACACTAAATTCTCTTGTAACTCCAAAATCGATCCCACCTTGCTAGGAACAGTCCTTAGAGAGGAAGATCCTGTAAGATGAATAAATTATAATGAATTTTTCCAGAATTTCTTATAAATCTTTGCATTCTAACAACAGTGAAGCTGTAAGTATCTCTCCTTGTTTCTAAGTGTGATGCAAGATTCGACAACACCACATCACAAGATAACTATTGGAGGATATACTGTACACTTAATGTATGTCTCAGTACAAACACAATCAGCCATATGACAAATATTTAACTCATCTACTTTTTCTTGTGCCTTCATCCTGCATTGGCACAGTGTCAGATCAGTCATGACCATGTGTGGCATGATTAGTTTAAGGGTTGGCCTATCACCACCTCATCCACCTCGGGGCAGAATATGCATTAGTCAAGTGAAAGTGAGCAAAAGTTTTCTAAATGTTTAGGAATCATGTAACATGGGTGAGAATTGAGTACCTGCCTGATAATCATGTAACAGGATGTGGGAAACTGCCTGAAAACCACATCCAGGCTGACCAGTACACTGACCCTCATCGTTAATCCACTGGGAGCATTTAATTTGAAGCCAGCACACTTCCCCACCTTTTAAGTGGTGCTTTTAACATACACAACTATCTAGATGTGTTAAATATTTAATTCATCATCATCATAAGATGCCATGTAACAGAGCTAGATTCACAAATAGTAGCACATAGTATGTGTCTATAATACACCTCATGATACACTGAAACTTCATTACATGCACACATATTTGTGTTTATATCATTTTCTATTCACACTTACCTTCATATGATTCTACAATAAGTAGTTCCTAAAAGAAAATAACTAAAAGAATTTTTTTGCTGGTGAAATTGATTGTTACAATGTAAACAACTTTTGGATTATTGGTCTTCAGTATGAGTTGGAGTGGGGTGTTTTATACAAAATGAGAAAGTCTTAGCTTTAGACGCACCGGTATTACAGACAAGTATAATATTAATTTACTCTCAATGAAAAATTATATCTTCTAATATTAATTGTTAAAAATTTTCATATTGCGAAATTTAGTGTTGGAAAACTGCATTTTACAAAACAGATTACTTAAAATGTGTCTATATTCTCTGCTGCTCCTCATGTCATTTGTGAAATTATTTTTATTATCTTTTTTCCATTGTAGTTTACATATAATGTGAACTGTAATAATACATAAAATTAGGTGTATTGTCAAGATGTTACAGTATTAACTGACCATGGCTGTGATTGCTCCAGCAGTATTAGGGAGTTGTTGAGTTGTTGCGCTGAGTGGTGGATGTAAGAAGATGCTGTATGTTTGGCATGAATAAATGAAGAAAGTTATTGGGATAAGTGTGTTGGACTTTTATTATTTCAGTGGGTAAAAACCTGAAATTTACTAACAATTGCAGCTAACACCAAAGATATAACCCTTGGAATTCTGGAGTGAACAGGAATGATTTACTTCATAAATAATCATGTACACTCTCACTACTTCAGTATTAGTGCCACTTCAATAGTGTATTGTTTCCTGGGCAAAGAACTATTTTCCCATCAATTGCAGATACATCTTGTACATTTAGAGTACACACAACATCAGAAATGATATTTAAAATTATATCTTATATGTGAACAGCTTCCTGACACCTTTTCTGTCTCCATTGTACTATGTTCCAGGTCAACAGCTTCAAAATCTGATATTGTCCTCTTTTCACTTGTTTGATTCCCATTCCTATTTTCTTCTGTCCTTGCACTGTATCTTAGATAGCTGCCATTAGAATTCCTTTTCCTTGTTCCATACAGTTTTTAATTTTTTAAATTTATTTTATTTATTTAGTCCTTCTAATCGTACATGTATAGAATATATACAAGGATATTGGACATTCTTAAGTCTTTACAACCTAAAATACAGTTTGTATAGCATTCATAAGGACTAGATATTTAAGTAATTTAGCAAAGAATCATATATACAACAAACATTACAGACAACATAGTGTGGTGGATTTAGGGTAGTTTTCTCCAGAGAATACACCAACATGTTGAGAACTATATTTTATTGCACATCATGGCAGAACAACACATATGGAACTGAACTTTAACATGGCAGGAAGCAAAGAAGTCAGAGATGAAAGCAATGCAAAAATGGTTTGTTTATGTATCGATATTACTGATGACGAGTTTATTGGCGCCACATAGCCCCCCCGCCCCCCCCCCCCCCCCCACCCCTCCCCCCCGTTTGTTTACTGCTCACGTCGTGTGAGTCAGGCGGAGCAGGATTACTGCATTCAGTGTAGGTTGGCTTTTCCAAAGGAAGCCGAGGTGGCAATGTGTACCGAGAGTCAGCGTGACAAGATGGCTGCTGGCTCGAAGCGGAAACTCTGGATTCATGGAAGTTCGGTTGGGTTCGTGAAACGTTAGTAGGCACAGCGGCCATGGATGCGGCCTGTGGCAGCACGGTCTCGGTCAAAATATGTGAATTGCATTCAGGCGCGAGTGCACTGTCTGTGTAGTTCATCGAGTTCACATGGTGGCGCGCAGGAGCAGCGGTTTCACAGTTAGCAAGATCATCCACTGGGGTCAGGCCAGGCTGAAGTAAGGCGCGGCGCATATGCACAGTGGTACACAAGTCAGAGTCAACAACTGCGGCACGAGGAGGGCGTGGCACTATGGGGCTGTCAGTACATATGGCGACAGCAGTACAGGGGCCTAGTTTATACACGTCTGCGTACGACACTGTGGTGACAGCACTGTTGAAAGAGGTGATGGATGAGGAGCACACGGAAGTAGGATTGTCTGTACAGTCAATGCACTTACTAACTTGGATTTGTCCTTGTTGAAGTGTTTTTAATTTCTTGAGAGCAATGGAGAGCTTGAACTGCTTTTTGTGGATCCAGCAGGCGAGCTCGAAATTTTCGTCGCATAGGCGGGTGATCTGTCCTTGCTCGACGAAGCACTTGTGTGTAATTTCTTGCAGCGCAGTCGAAAGAGACTAGCTTGTGTGTACTAGTTGAGCATGAACAGATGCATCCAGGGAGCAAGGGCTCGATGGAGCACAGGGGAAGTGAGTGTTTGTTGGGTGATGAAACACTGTGTTGCGCACTATGTCTGAGGAAAGTTTGTGGTGGCGCAAGAAATCAATGCCTATGATAGGTTCATCAATATCACAGACGAGGAAAGTCCACTCGAGCTTGCAGTTTGGAGAGAGCATAACAGAGTGGGATGTCCAAATTAACGTGGCGTCCATGGCGTGCAGGGGGGGGGGGGGGCAAAGCTGTTGGCAGGAGGCAGGTTCAGTTTGCCGGGTGTGAAGCTCACGTTGTAGTGCAGAATGAGCTCGGTCAGTGGCGCGGATAAGTACGTCAGTTGCTTGATCTTCAAGGCAAGAGATGGCAGTTTGGACAGAAAGAGGAAGTTTCTTGATCCAGATTGACAAGAGCATGTTATCAGGCATGGCCTGGTTGTTAACGAGGAGTCGGAGACGGTGCCACAGCTGTGATGGAGTCGAGTCGCTGAGTTGTTCCTTGTAGATGAGCTGCTGGACCTTCTCAGTCGACGTCTGTGTGACACGTTCCAGTATCATCCTCTTGACAGAAGCCTGAGGAGGTGTGGTGACTAAATCATGAATCAAGTCAGCATGGTCGTAGAGATTGTTCATGAGACAAATATACCGTGAGTGGCCATCAAGCAAATAATATTGAAAGATCTGCTCGACTAAGGCGAACCAGAATTCAGGGTTCTTGATGGAGAATGCAGGCAGTTTCGGTAGTTTCACAAGTGGTGGTGGCGTGGAAGCAGCCTGCGGATGAAGTGCGGAAGCAGATGTAAGGTTCAAAGCGTAGGCGGCAGTAGCATTCTCAAGCCTTTGCGGTGCAGTTGGGGTGCTTGATGGAGCTGTGAACTGGCCCTGCAGTAGAGTGAAGGTGGCACATTGTGGTGGAGGATGATGTGTCACGTCACGGAAGGCCGACGCAGATGAGGCACTGGTTTGTGCCGAAAACGAATGCGGAAGCTCAACAGGAGCTGGCGCGGATGCAACAGGAGAGTTATGTTTCATGGAAGGTGGCACGTTGCGGATGGCTGACGTGGAAGAGGCACCCAGCCGTGTCGAAAACGGTTGTGGAAGCTCGACTGGAGCCGGCGCAGGTGCAACAGGTGAGAAATAATTCATGAAGTGTGGCGCATGTGAACACGGTGATAGCTCAACAAGAAATCTGAGCCGTAATCAACTATGTGGCAAGGAGGCAGCGGAGGTGTGGGCTGAACCAAAGCACCGTGTGTATAGTGATACCGAACATGGGGTGAGTGGTAAAAAGGTTCATTGCTCATAGTCACTCCACTCGAAATCACGTTCGGATAAGGTGAGAGCCATGGCACAGAGCACTGGGGCATAGTAGTAGAACGTGGGGTGTCGTTAGGCCCACTAGACCACTTCTTGTTCATGTTGCAGGCTGATGTGCCAAAGTCGGAAGATGTAGGACAGAAGTAGCAGCAAGCATGGATGGAAGCTGAGGTGAAAGGCCAGTGGGCCTGGCAGGGCCGACCACGTGGCTGTAGTTAACATGTGGTTGCACGGAGTAGGGCATCGAGAATTGTTGCTCCGGCAGTGGAAAGTTGTCCAATGAAACATTAATGGAGTTCGACATTGGTACCTCACTGCATCGAAAGGCGTAAGTAGTGGTGGCATGGTTGGTGGAGGTAGGCACATGAGGTGGCGGGAACAAAGGTGCTTGGTAACCAGAGTCATGCATGTTCCTAATCTCACTTGTTGTTACAGGCTTGAAAATATCGAGCGACACCAGGGGAGCCGTCGAAGGAGAAACACCGTGTTGCAATCCTGGCGGGTGTACATCGCCAGAAACACAGTGCATATTTGTCACAAAATCAGGTGGTAGGTGTGGAGCCGAAGTCATTGTTTGAACACTGTTGTGATAAAGCACACAAAAATAACCGGTGCGGTCATCGTGGGCACTGTCGGAAAGCAAAAATGAATAACGAAGAAACTCGGGGTCACCACTGTGGTGGATTCAGGGTGGTTTTCTCCAGAGAATACATCGACATGTTGAGAACTATATTTTATTGCACATCATGGCAGAACAACACATACAGAACTGAACTTTAACATGGCGGGAAGCAAAGAAGTCAGAGATAAAAAACAATGCAAAGATAGTTTGCTTATGTATCGATATTTCTGGTGACGAGTTTATCGGCACCACAATAGAGAGTAGAATATTTATAATGCATATTTATTTTTGTTGTTTGGTTTCTTGGTACTCTGTCGGACTGTAAAAGCAATGACCAATTAAATATGCCTTTAGTTCCGCCTTAAAACTACTGAGTTTACTTACTGATTTTATATGGTTAGGCAGATTATTGTAAATTTTTATCCAAATATGTAGAGTGCCTTTTTGGCACAATGATGTTCTCACCTGTTTCATATAAAGATCAGATTTTTGTCTTGTATTGTATGTATGTATATCTTCATTTTTTAATAAGATATCTGGATGTCTATCAATATATTGTTTTATGAAAACTGATGTTTCATAGATAAAAATGCAAAGAAGAGGAAGAACTGACATTTTTTTGAATGTGGCTCTTCATGATTTCCTAGTGTTTACTTCTTCGAAAATTCTTAATATTCTATTTTGAATCCTGAAAAGTTTAATATTTGTTGTTAGATTGCCCCAGAAGATTGTGCCATATTTAATTGTAAAATGCACATAGGAGTAGTATACATTTAACAGACTGGCTTCAGTGCAACAACTTTGTTTTTCTAGAAGAGTTCTTCATTCATTTATCCTTTCCATTACCTCACTGCTCCATATTTAATTACTCAATAATATCTGGATATATCTCTTGTACAAAATAATTGGCATAATAAATATATCTTAAATGCAAACTAAAATATAAACTAACATACTAACAAGTTTCTTACTATTCACTGCCATCTTCCCTTCAGACATATTTAAATTCGTTTAGGTACATGGGACAGAGCATTCAGAATTTCAAACAGCATTAGAAAGTTCCAAAGATCATATAACTCTAGTAAAGGAAATAAAAAATATCTGGGATTGTTAACAGATTCTCTTCAAACTGAGAGACAGTATACTCTACACAGGAACCAAACGGGTTAAAAGGAAAAGCCGTCCTGGAATTAAGGTGGATAGGCTCAGAGATCAAACCTGTGGTCTAAGGGGAGTGTCTTTGACTAGCAACTAAAATGTGTGGGGCATCAGGTTAGAGCCCAGCCACTGCTTAAATTTGGAATACAAATTCTGTAGGCTTTCATCATAAGTCACCATCATTCTACCAAAGGCCTTATCAAAGTGGGTGAAGGAGCAGACAGAGGTTCAAGACACTCTCTTGCCCTCATGTTGGGAAACTGCCCCTAAAGGCAGAAGAATCAGCAATGATCAATGGCACGTGGATGCAGAAGACAATGAGAAAACACTGCATTAAAGACACATAATGAGTACCCATAGAACATGTGGTCTGTTATTGAAAAAGTGTCATATTGATCTTTCCATTGGCAAAAGAGTCTAGACTAGTCCCCCATTTGGATCTCTGGGAAGGCACTGTCAAGGTGGAGGTGACCATGAGAAAAATATGGCATAATGAACAGTGGGATAACATTCTATGAGTCAGAGTTTGGAATGTCAAAAGTTCGAACATGATAGGAAAACTAGAAAATCTAAAAAGGGAAATGCAAAGGCTTAACAGATATAGCAGGTGGTCAATGAAGGGAAGCAGAGAGTAGATAAGAATTTCTGATCAAATAAATATAGGGTAGTATAAACAGCAGCAGTAAATGGTATAATGACAGTATTATTCATTATGAATAGGAAAGCAGGGCAGAGAGTGAGATATTGTGAACAGTTCAGTGATAGGGATGTGCTCATCAGTTGAAGAAAGGTAAAGGCACGAAGGAGGCTGTCCTGACATTGCACTTGATAATGGAAGCAAGACTAAAAAAAATCAAGACACGCTAATAAGATTTGCCAACATAGACAGTGTAATATGGTGCAAGATGTTTGAAATTTTGAGAAAAATAGGAATAAGCTACAGGGAAAGAAATTTAATATACACATTGACAAATCTTATGAGCTTGTCTTGATTTTTCATCTGACCTAACAGCAAACCAATGCTGACAATGATAGTTCAGGTGTAGAAGCCAGTGTCGCAAACAGAAGATGAAGAGAGAGAGCCATGGAGGACTGGAGGCCAAGAACATAGTGCTCAAAATAAAAACATTGTGAGACAGGGATGCAGTCTTTGACCCCTATTGTTCAATCTAGACATCAAAGAAGCAATAATGGAAATAAAAGAAAGGTTCAAGAGTAGGATTAAAATTCATGGTGAAAGGATACCAATGATAAGATTCACTAATGACTTTGCTGTCCTCAGTGAAAGTGAAGAAGACTTACAGGATCTGTTGAATGGATAGAACAAACTAATGAGCACAGAATAGGGATTGAGAGTAAATCAGCAAATGACAAAAGTAATGAAAAGCAGCAGAAGTGAGAACAGTGAGAAATTTATCAAAATTATTGATCACAAAGTGTATGAAGTTAAGGAACTCTGCTATGTTGGAAGAAAAATAACCCATGATGGATAAGGCAAGGAGAACATAAAAAGCAGACTAGCACAGGCAACGCGGGCATTCCTGGCCAAGCGAAGTTTATTGGTATCAGATATAGGCCTTAACTGGAAGAAGAAATTTCTGAAAATGTACATGTGGAGCACAGCATTGTATGGTAGTGAATCTTGGTACAGTGGTAAAAATGGAACAGAAGAGAATCAAAGTGTTTAAGCTGTGGTGCTACAGAAGAGTGTTGCAAATTAGGTGGATGATAAGGAATGAGGAGGTACTTGCAGAATCAGTGGATAAAGAAACATATGGAAAACACTGACATGAAGTAGGGACAGGATCATAGAACAAGTGTTAAGACATCAGGGAATAGCCTCCAAGGTACAAGAAGGAGCTGTAGAGGATAAAAACTGCAAAGGGAAACAGAGATTGGAATACATCCGACAAATAATTGAGGACATAGGATGCAAGTGTTACTCTCAGATGGAGAGGTTGGCACAGTAGACTAATTCGTGATGGGCCACATCAAAACACTCAAAAGAGTGGTGACTCAGGGGAATGAAATTCACAACTGCTAGACACATATTTCATGTACCAGTGTAACAGCCCTATGCTTTTAAGCAGTTAGCTGTAAACGATGAACTTATTGAAAAACAGTGGCTTGTGACAGGGTGTTTTAACTCTAATGAAATGTAACAGTCTTTCCCCTTTTTTGAGATGTCACTAATGTAGGAGTGCAGGCAAGGAATGCTGAAAGGAGCAATGTCAGGTGTATGAGCAAGGCGTGTGGTACACGAGTACCAGAGCTGGTGAGAGCAGTGCATGATGAAGGTGACATGAAAGCGCAGTCTGGAAGTGGGTGACAAGACAGAGAAAGGGGAACTGTTGGGTTGAAGGTGAGGGTATAGTGGGTTAGCAGAGATTGAGGCCAGGAGGATTACAGGAGTGAAGAATGCATTGCAAGGATAACTCCCATCTACATAGTTTAGAAAAGTTGGTGGTGGGAGGGAGGATCCAGGTAGTATGGGTTATAAGCAGTCATTGACCTTGAGCATGTCATGCTCAGCAACCTGGTGTGCTGCTGGGTGGGCAACTTTCTTCCTGGACACTGTCTGGCAGAGGCTGTGCTTTCTGGGGACAGCTAGTTGGTGGTCATGCCCACATAAAATGCTATGCAGTAATTGCTGCTGCTCTCACTGGTGGCCCTCCCTCTGATGGGACAGGACTGAAATAAGAAGTGCTGGGAGGCTGTATCGAGCAAGTCTTGCACCTGGATCTTCCACAGAGGCCAGGACTTTCTTTACTATATATTTGTAATACATCCATGTGATTATTTCCTAGTTCAGGTGCCTTTAGGACAACACATAAAAGTTTATTCAACATTGCATAATTGATTCAATGATGGCAGCATTCACACTTACATTTTGACTTGTTCATGATTTCTTCCACAAGTTGGAGTATGGTATTTGTTGGGCACTACATTATGAGTGTATGGATAGAACTTCCAGTGTAATACTCGAGAGTTTCCCACTTACTAAGTAATATACTGAGTGAAATACATAATGAACCACATACTGAAAAGCATCCTCCCATAATGATTAAAATAAAGATTCCAGAAAAATGTCATTGTCAACATAACCTTGTAAAAGTTTTTAGAAGTTAATGTCTACATTTACATTTACATCTATTCTCTACAAACCACTGTGAAGTGCATGGCAGAGGGCACCTTCCATTGTACCAATTATTAACACTTTATTCTATCTCATTTATGAATGGAGCGTGGGAAGAATGATAGCTTACATACCTCTTGCATGCTGTAATTAGTCAGATATTGTCTTTGAAATTGTAATACATTCTTAGGTTCATCATGTAAAGTTGGTTCTAGCAATTTTATTAGTTGGCTTTACAGACTGATTTGCATTTCCCTGATATTTTGCCAATGAACTGCAGTCTGCCACATGCTTTACCTATGACTGAGACTATGTGATCAGTCCATTTCATGTCCTCACAAATTGTTATGCACAGGTATTTGTATGAGTTGACCAATTCCAACTGTGAGTCATTGATATTATAGCCACAGGATACTACATTTTTTTAACTTTTTTATGAAGTGCGCAATTTAACATATCTGAGCACTGAAAACAAATTGCAAATGTTTGCACCACATTGAAATCTTATCAAGAGCTGACTGAATATTTCTGCAGTTTTACTGTGTTATAGATAACTACTTCATCTGCGAAAAGTCTGATGTTACTATTAATATAGTCATTGATATACAACATGAACAACAAGGGTTCCAACACACTTCCCTGGAACATACTTGAAGTTACATCTACATCTGTTGATGACTCTCCATCCCAGATAACTTTCTGTGTCCTTCCAAACAAAAAATCATCAGTTCAGTCACAAATATTCCTTGATATTACCATACAATCATACTTTTGTTAATAAGCACAGAAGTGGCACTGAGTCAAATGCTTTTTGAAAATCAAGATATGCTTCAGCACGTTATGTGTGAAGAATGGGGGTTATGTTTCACATGACTGATGTTTTCAGCATCCATATTGTTTGGTATGAAGGAGGACATTCTGTTTCAGATACCTCATTATTTTTGAGCTCAGAATATTTTCTTAGGTTCTTCAACAAATAGATGTCAAAAATAGCAGTTTTATAGATCAGTCCTGCTACACTTCTTGTAGATGAGTGTGAGCTGTGCTTTCTTTCATCTACTCAAGATGAATTTTTGTTCAAAGGATCTGTGGTGGATTAAAGTTAACAGTGGGGCTAACCAAGCCACAAATTCAGTATAGAATCTGACAGGGAGTCCATTGGGCCATGGAGCTTTGTTCAGTTTTAATGATTCTAGCCGTTTCTCAATGTCGGTGACACTAATATCTGTTTGCTCATCTTATCAGTCGTATTTGAATTAATTTGGGACAGTACTTTTGGGTTTCCCTATGTAAAGGAGTTAAGCATTTCTGCTGTTGCTTTGCTACCCTGTCTCATCTGTGAGTGTCTGGACATGAACTTTATTACCACTGATGACCTTTACATATGCCCAGAATTCCTTTGTGTTTCATGAAAGATCTTTTGACAATATTCTGCTGTGGTAGTCACTGAAGACTTCATGCCTTGCTCTCTTGACAGACAAATGTGTTTCATTTATTTATTTACTTAGCATCCTTGTATTTTTTTATTTCTTTTTTTTTTTTTTATTTATTTGCCCGTAGACAACTGTTGTGTTGTATAGGCATCGTCAGATGGTTATACAAATGATTATACATAAGGTCAGTAGGTACATAGTTATACAGATTGTGGTACAAATGATTACACAAAAGTTAACATATGGTATATGATTATACAAAAGGTCAGTATGGTTGTATGACATAAATTACTGTTTCTTTGATCACAATCACATTTATAATAATAGAGAATCATATTTTTTCATTATGTAGGAATTCATTTATGCTATAGAATGCTTTCTCTTTCAACCATGTCTCTACCACCATTTTAAATCTATTCTCTTGCAAAACCCTCATTCCATGTGATGTATTGTTATAAAATGTTTTGCCAGCATGTAAAAAATTATTTTGAATTTTACTCAAACGTGTCCAAGGAAGTCTAATGAGTTCCTATTTCTGGTTTCATATGAGTGCACATCTGACCTGCTTTCATACATGTGGGCATTCTCTTTGGCATGCATAAGTGCTTTAAGTATGTATAGACTGGGAACTGTAAGAATTTTGTGCTCAATGAAGTACTGTCTGCAAGAAGTTAAATTGCTCACACCAAAAATACATCTAATGGCTTTCTTCTGTCAGAGGAAAACATCTTTTGCCCCAGCAGAGTTTCCCCAAAGAAGTATTTCATAATGCAGATGAGTATGAAAATAGGCATGGTATGCCATAAGTATGCACTCCTTACTGACACAATCATTCAGTTTCCTAGGGAGATATAGAACTCTTGCCAACTTACTGCGCAGCTTTTCCGTGTGGGTATTCTAGCACAATTTGGTATCAAGATAAATGCCTGGCAGTTTTACTGAGTGTCTGAGTTCATTAGGTCCATCATTAATATCTCTAAGGGAAAAGAGGATGTGTTCAGTTTTATTTTTATTTAATGACAGCTTATTTTCATGGAACCACTGAGCTGCCTTTTCCATCATGGATTTGTTCATTTGTTTGACAACATTCACATCACTATGTGACGTAATAAAAGTTGTGTTGTCAGCATACATTACAGATTTATATGGTAATGTGTTGGGCAGGTCATTCACATACACCATGAATAAGAAAGGTCCCAGTACAGATCCTTGTGGGACTCCATATTTTACCTTGAGAAGGTCAGATTTGTTGTTTGAATTTATATAGACCATTTGGTTTCTGTTTGTCAAATATGATTTCAGCAGTAATAGTTCTGTTTCAGTTATTCCATATTTTTCTAGTTTCTTAATTGAAATGCTATGTGAGACAGTGTCAAATGCCTTGGTTAAATCAGCTAAAGTTGTATAGGTATGTTCCCTATTTTCAAAACCTTCTAATATTGATAAGACAACTTCCTGAACTGCTTTTATTGTTGATAGCCCAGTTCGGAATCCATACTGAGCCTTATTGAGAAGGTTGTGACGCAAAAAAAAAAATCGTTGAATTGGTCTTTCATTAATTTTTCAATAATTTTAGATAATATTGGTACTATTGCTATAGGTCTGTAGTTTTGGGGTGAATTTCTGTCTTCCTTTTAGTATATGGGCAATACAATTGTCAGTTTAAGGCAGTCTGGAAATGTTCCCTCTGTAAACATCCTATTGATTAAGTAAGACAGTGGAATGCATATAGTGTCTATTATTTTCTTTATGGTAAAATTAGAAAAACCATGGATGTCCTCAGTTCTGGAGTTGCTTAGTGATCTGATTACATCCAGTATATCCTTAGGATAAATGGTTCTCCATTCAAATTTTGGCAAGTCTCCTGTCAACTCTGTTTCCTGCAATTTGGGAAGTCTGTCCTCACTATCATCTGTCACAGCTAATTCTCCAGAATTTATGAAACTATTATTTAGTTCAACTGCACTTAGAGGAACAGGTAAATTTTCTGCAATTAGTCCTGTTTCTGCTTTAACTATTTTCCATGCTGCTTTATATTTGTTACTGGACTGATAAATATAGTTATCATTACCTTGTTTCTTTGCAGAAATGATTTCTTTTCTGTACAGCTTTTTTAAATTGGCATATGAGTGTCTATACTCATTATTCAAGCAAGATTTATCATAGTAAATTCTTAGAATCCTTAAGATATTTAAGTAAGGTGTATACCAGTCAGTTACTTTTCTTTCAAAAGCAACACTTAATGACTCATTTTCCATGACATGATCATAAGTGTGTGAGATTTGTTATATTTGATGGGTTTAACTGTCTCACTGTCCTGGGTTCTATTGGTTGAGCCTGTTCTTTTTTGAATGCCATTAATTTTAGGAAAATTCCATCATGGTCAGAAAGCATTGGTTTAACAACATTTAAGATTACATCATCTTTGCAAATGTTTGATATGACATTATCTAGGCTGGCATTCTGCCTGGTAGGCTCATAGTTAAGGCAAGCATAACTGTCTGACTTGAGGGTATCCAGCAGCAATCTACTTTTAGGATTTTGCACCAACACATCAGTATTAATGTCACCAAACATTAAAATTTTATGGTTCTTATATCTAAGTAAGTACATTAAGAGATTATCTACATGCTGGACAAAAACTTTGGCACAGGCTTGGAGGCACAGTACATGGATACTACAACAATCTTGCATTCGGGGAAGTGAATGGCAGCAATTTCAATTTCTCCTTCATGGGCTAAGTGCTTGAGATCTATTATCTTAACTGTATGGTTTAGTTCACTTTTCATTAGTATTGACACTCTTCCATTTTCCATAGCTGATCTAAAATAGCCAGTTAAAAATTTAACACCAACAGGAGTATACATCTTGGATTCATATTCTTTAACCCAGTGCTCATTTAGGCACAGAATATCACAATGCAAGTCTTCTAAAAGCAGTTCAAGTTCATGAAGTTTATTTCTCACTGACTGTATGTTTATATGAAAGAAGGACAGATAACTTTCAATTTTAGCACAGAGTACAATCATCTGACTTTGTAGTTAATGGTTAATGGTATCTCACCATTATAAAAATGATATAGGATTTGTCATACATTGTCTAACATGGAAAATAGGACATGAAAAGATTTACAATTATATGTCCATAAATAAAATATTATTACATATAACATGAAACCATATGCATAACAACATTCATAGTATGCCAAATTAGAACAATAGATGAATACAATTTAATTTTCAATGAACATTTTGGGTCATTATGATGAAGGAAATAAGCTACTGTATATTGAATGCTGATGATTTAAGTATTCCTTGACACTATAAAAACTCTTGCTAATTAACATTTTTTTAAGTTCTTTTTTGAATATATGGAATTTTGGTACACTTTTAATTTCCTTTCATAGTGCACTAAATAAGATTTTTGGCTGATAAAGAACATTTTTTTGATACATAGCTTTTGTGTGGCTTCCTCTATGAAAGTCATCTCTATTTCTCATTTTGTAGTTATGAACTTGACTGTTTAACAAAGAATGTTCCTGGTGTGCCTTCATAAAACATATACTTTCATAAATATAGATACATGGTAGAGTCATTATTTGTAGTTGCTTTAAAACTTTTTTACATGATTCTCTGTGCGGTATACCTCTGATTATCCTTATTGCCCTCTTTTGAAGCACAAACAAGTATTTGGCCTAACTGGTATTCCCCCAAAATATGGTACCATATCTTAGTGTGCTATGTATGAGTGCAAAGCATCAACACTACAGGAATTTTTTAGTATTCTAAGAACATAACAATACTGACTTAATTTTTTGTTTAACATTTGTACTTAATTTTTTGTTTAATATTTCAGTGTGTTTCTCCCACATTAAATATTCATCTAGTCACAATCCCAAAAATTTAGTATGGGGGGTTTGCTTTATCTTGCACTGCCCAAGTTCTACAGTTAGGTCAGATTTTACTCTGTTTGTTATATGTCTGAAGTTCATCCAAACTGTTTTTTCATCATTAACAATTAATTTGTTGTTGGTAAACCACATGTTTGCTTCTTCTGTGGCTACTGTGATTCCCTCCAGTTTCATTCGTAGCTTTGACTAACAGACTGGTGTCGTCGACAAACAATACTGCATCTGCTGTTGGCATATAATTTATAAATATTAAGAACAGCAATGGCCCCAGTACAGAGCCCTGCAGCACACCATACCTTACTCTTTGGTATGCCGATGAGTAGACTTTACCAGCATGCTGTATCTCTACCTTATGATACCTATTAGAAAGATAGGATTTGAACCAATCATATGCTACTCCACGAACCCTGTGGCAATATAGTTTCCTGAGCAGTAAATTATGGTAAATGATATCGAATGCCTTAGACAGGTCCAAAAATGGGCCACAGTTTAATTCATTTTTGTCTACAGAATTTATGATCAGTTTTAAAAAGCTATAAATTGCCGTGTCAGTTGACCTATTTTTCCTAAAACCATTTTGCCCATTAACTAGAATTTGATTTTTATTAAGAAAATGAGACAGTCTTTCATGCATTACCTTTCAATTACTTTCGAAAATCCAGATAACAATGATATAGGCTGGTAATTGATAACATCAGACTGGTCACCCTTCTTGTAAATAGGCTTGACAATTGATTTCTTTAGTTTTTCTGGGAAGACTCCTGTGCTAAATGACGCGTTAAACATGTCAGCAAATGGGGAATCTATGTATCTTACACTGTTCTTTATTACTTTGTCTGGAATCCTATCACAGCCACATGTCATTTTATTTTTTAAGTTATTTAAGGCATTTTGTACCTCTAATGCAGTAACAGGGTTTAGAAACATTGTATTATCATTCATCGGTAGTTGCAATCTGGAGCTGAAATCACATCTTCCTTGAATTAGTTTTGTTGCGATATTTGTGTAATGTGTGTTGAATATGTTGGCTATCTGTAGTGGGTCCTCAACTGTTTTCCCTTCACTTTTAAATACAAGAATGCTGTTTCTACTTTTTTGTTGACCTAAGCTCCTATTTATTACCTCCCAGGTCGATTTTGTTTTGTTAGTACCTTTCCTGATATATGAGTCATTATTTAGTTTCTTAGCCGCTATTATAACTTTTTTATATATTTTCCTGTAAATTTTCACATATGGTTTTAATGCAGCAGTATTTTTTGCAGATTTGTTTAAGTTTCACAGAGTATCTGCAGATTTTTTTATTCCCTGTGTTAGCCATGTCTTTGTTTTGGTTTTAATTTTGACTCATTTAATAGGAAATGTAATATCATAACAATGCCAACAACTTGCTAGGAATGACTCAAACTTTTTATCTACATCACAGGTTGCTTCTATGTCCCAAGTTATATTTTTTAACATGTGATTAAAAACCCTTATGCTGTGTTCATTCACAAACCTTTTCTCTCTATATTTTATTCAGCATCTCTCTGTCCATAGCCCTATGCTTTGTTTCACACTTATTATGCATAGGTCTCTGTTTCTTTTTAAGTTTGTTTGCAGTGACTGTATACTAAGGAGGGTCCTACCCATCATGAACTGTTCTACTGGGTACATGTCCAATGCATGGTCAGCCATTCTTTTAAATTTGAGGTTCTCCACATGCTCTTGTCTTGAACTAGAAGTTTCAAGTTCCTCATTGAGATATGACACTACTGCTTCTTTATGTGTTCTACTGAACATATAAATTTTTCTGCTTGTTTTAGTTGCCCTTTGTACTTTGATAATCATTGTTGCTACAATTTCCTCATGGTCACATTTGTCATTTTTTTGTGGACATCGGTCATGAGGGGGGTCCTGAAACATATGTTCTAGGTAGTTTTTCAGAGAAGGCTTTAGTAATATTTCTTGGGATGTAACCCAGAATAGTACTGAATGATGGTAATAATATAACTAGTAACTTGAGCTTCAGTTTCTCAAGGAAACTGAAAATGCAGTTTACAAATTCGCTGTGTAAAACAGTATATGGTTTAGATAATAAAATACCAACTTTGGTAGTTTTCAAGACCTGTCCAAGCAATTTTACTCTGTAAATTGCTGCATTCTGCTAGCAAAAATAATGATTAATAGTGGAACAAAGGCTAGATTATTAACACATTTAATAAATCTGTGCCAAATAATTCTATTAATCATGGCAGAGAAGTTTCTAACAAGGCTGCAATCATTGAGGACATTCTACAAGATTCATTATTGTCTGTACTTACGTTCCTTTGTATATGAGAATGGCCTTCCAGTTTAATATACAGCAAGCAGAACTAGACCATGTTGTGGGGACAGAAATAAAATAATCATTTGAATAATAAATCATATTTTGGCTTAATACTTAAGTTTCTACAAATGATTCCTCTCAATTGAGGTGAGGGAAAAGAAGTAAAAATAAACAGTGAGAATTCACTTTTCTGAAATAATGCGTGCAACATGAAAAGCAATATGTTAAATGGTCACTGTTATGACACAAAAAATGTAAGTAAAATTATTGTCTGAAACAGCAAATAATCAAGAAGAAGTCATTACAAAATATGTTGTTACAAAACGGTGAGCAGTAAATAAAACAAAAAACATGTGGGCCGTTAAAAGAATTGTGTAATGCTACTCAGCCTATGTTTTTATGACCATGTTTGACCATGTAGACCATGTATGACTGGTACAGAGCATTTTTGTGGAGGAGTTATTCAGTATCACTGAAAGATTACTGCATCTTGTGCACAGTCACAAGAGACAGCCTTACATTTAAAGAGATTGTTTCTAGTCTGTTGGGCCACCAGTTGCTTCACTTATTACTGATTTGGCAGTTATAAGATTTGATAAATTAAATTTTGCAGGTTTGATTTTTCATGGTTGTTTTTTGTAATTTTGACATGTCAGTTTGCTAGTTTTGTTGATGCTATCAGTGTTTTCCACAGGAGACTTGGTGGACTGTTCATCATGAGGAAACAATAGCTGTACAACTACAGCTTCCTCACGTGTGTTGATGAAAGTTACATTATTTTGGGATTTAAAATTTTTCTGGTGACTTGAATGTATAAAAAAAATTTTGAGCTTGCAGCCAGTCATTGTGAACTACACTCCACAGTATTGAGCCAGCAATGACTGTCATAGACATCCCCCATTCTGCAAGATACAGTGAATTGTGAGTATTCTGTGCATATGTCAAGATCATGGTGACAGATGGACCACACTATCTGGCACCAGCTCCCTCACTGATGGAACTCAGCTGTCATCAAAGTTGCTGCTCACTGCAACTACTGGCATACTCTGTCATCACTGATTAGAGAAAACTGTAGAGATGATAGAATTCAAAGAATCATCCAGCCAGTAGCAGCTGTCATGGTTCATTAGATTTCCTGCCAAGTGTATTTCCATGGATTCTTTTATAATGTAGCCCCAAAAAGATGTACTGTAGCCAGAATTGTTGTTTTACCATACTACATAGATTTTCACACATACCTCCAAAATACAGTTGGCTTATGGGCCATTGATTCAAGTGCTCTCTCCTCAAAGTAATCCATTAAATGCTGGTCACCAGGGAGATAGAGGGCTGCACATGGTGATGCTGTCAGTCTGCTCAATATATTCGTGATTGAACATAAAATAAGTTGAGGAAAGAACATGCTGAAACAAAGCTGTGATGTACACATGAAACTCATTACCAATGTGTGCCAAAGAACCTGTCAAAGGGACCTTTGTAAAATGAGATTCTGCATCAAAGCTAATTAAACAGTATCATGCTTATTCCATTATTAATTTGTTAATTGCATGTTCTGTAAATGAACTGCATCATTTCTGTTGAAATGAATCACATTACTGGCAATGTAAACATGAGTTGATTGTGTATGGTGGCATCCTGGCTATTGACAGATTACTCAGTGCTGTAACTTCAATAAAAGTGAACACCTTAGTCTTTGTCACTAATCTGTGATACAGATGATATATAAATTTAATAACAAATCAAACAAATTTGTGTACTGTAGTACACATGCTACCAGTGATTGGTTAAGTATTTGTTGATAGAACGTTGTTGTTGTGGTCTTCAGTCCAGAGACTGGTTTGATACAGCTCTGCATGCTATTCTATACCGTGCAAGCTTCTTCATCTCCCAGTACCTACTGCAACCTACATCCTTCTGAATCTGTTTAGTATATTCATCTCTTGGTCTCCCTCTACAATTTTTACCCTCCACGCTGCCCTCCAGTATTACATTGGTCATCTCTTGATGCCTCAGAATATGTCCTACCAAGGGATCCCTTCTCCTAGTCAAGTTGTGCCACAAATTTCTCTTCTCCCTAATTCTATTCAATACCTCCTCATTAGTAATGTGATTTACCCAGCTAATCTTCAGCATTCTTCTGTAGAACCACATTTCGAAAGCTTCTATTCTCTTCTTGTCTAAACTATTTATCATCCATGTTTCACTTCCATACATGGCTACACTCCATACAAATACTTACAGAAGTGACTTCCTGACACTTAAATCTATACTCAATGTTAAAAAAATTTCTCTTCTTTGGTAACACTTTCCTTGTCATTGCCAGTATACATTTTATATCCTCTCTACTTCGACCGTCATCAGTTATTTTGCTCCCCAAATAGTAAAACTCATTTACTACCTTAAGCATCTCATTTCCTAATCTAATTCCCTCAGCATCACCTGATTTAATTCGACTACATTCCATTATCCTCATTTTGCTTTTGTTGATGTTCATCTTATATCCTCCTTTCAAGACACTGTCCATTCCGTTCAGCTGCTCTTCCGGATCCTTTGCTGTCTCTGACAAAATTACAAAGTGATCGGCGAACCTCAAAGTTTTTATTTCATCTCCATGGATTTTAATTCCTACTCTGAATTTTTCTTTTGTTTGCTTTACTGCTTGCTCAATATACAGATTGAATAATATCAGGGATAGGCTACAACCCTGTCTCACTCCCTTCCCAACCACTGCTTCCCTTTCAAGCCCCTCGACTCTTATAACTGCCATGTGGTTTCTGAACAAATTGTAAATAGCCTTTCACACCCTGTATTTTACCCCTGCCACCTTCAGAACTTGAAAGAGAGTATTCCAGTCAACATTGTCAAATTTTTTTTCTAAATCTACAAATGTTAGAAATGTAGGTTTGCCTTTCCTTAATCTATTTTCTAAGATAAGTCATAGGGTCAGTATTGTCTCACATGTTCCAATATTTCTACGGAGTCCAAACTTATCTTCCCCGAGGTCGGCTTCTTCCAGTTTTTCCATTTGTCTGTAAAGAATTCGTTTTAGTATTTTGCAGCCATGGCTTATTAAACTGATAGTTCTGTAATTTTCACATATCTCAACACCTGCTTTCTTTGGGATTGGAATTATTATATTCTTCTTGAAGTCTGAGGGTACGTCGCCTGCCTTGCATATCTTGCTCACCAGATGGTATAGTTTTGTCAGGGCTGGCTCTCCCATGGCTATCAGTAGTTCTAATGGAATATTGTCTACTCCCGGGGCCTTGTTTTGACTGAGGTCTTTCAGTGCTCTGTCAAACTCTTCACGCAGTGTTGTATCTCCCATTTCATCTTCATCTACATTCTCTTCCATTTCCATACTATTGTCCTCAAGAACATCGCCCTTGTATAGACCCTCTATATACTCCTTCCACCTTTCTGATTTCCCTTCTTTGCCTAGAACTGCGTTTCCATCTGAACGCTTGATATTCATGCAAGTGGTTCTCTTTTCTCCAAAGGTCTCTTTAATTTTCCTGTAGGCAGTATCTATCTTACCCCTAGTAATATACACCTCTACATCCTTACATTTGTCCTCTAGCCATCCCTGCTTAGCCATTTTGCGCTTCCTGTCGATCTCATTTTTGAGACGTTTGTATTCCTTTTTGCCTGCTTCATTTACTGCATTTTTGTATTTTCTCCTTTCATCAAATAAGTTCAATATCTCTTCTGTTACCAAAGGATTTCTGTTGGCCCTCATCTTTTTACCTACTTGATCCTCTGCTGCTTTCACTACTTCATCCTGCAAAGCTACCCATTCCTCTTCTACTGTATTTCTTTCCCCCATTCTTGTCAATTGTTCCCCTATGCTCTCCCTGAAACTCTGTACAATCTCTGGCTTAGTCAGTTTATCCAGGTCCCATCTCCTTAAATTCCCACCTTTTTGCAGTTTCTTCAGTTTTAATCTACAGTTCATAACCAATAGATTGTGGTCAGAGTCCACATCTGCTCCTGGAAATGTCTTACAATTTAAAACCTGGTCCCAAAATCTCTGTCTTACTATTATATAATCTATCTGAAACCTGTCAGTATCTCCAGGCTTCTTCCATGTATACAACCTTCTTTCGTGATTCTTGAACCAAGTGTTAGCTATGATTAAGTTGTGCTCTGTGCAAAATTCCACCAAGCGGCTTCCTCTTTCATTTCTTACCCCCAATCCATATTCACCTACTACGTTTCCTTCTCTTCCTTTTCCTACTATCGAATTCCAGTCACCCATGACTATTAAATTTCCGTCTCCCTTCACTATCTGAATAATTTCTTTTATCTCATCATACGTTTCATCAATCTCTTTGTCATCTGTGGAGCTAGTTGGCATATAAACTTGTACTACTGTGGTAGGTGTGGGCTTCATATCTATCTTATCCACAATAATGCATTCACTATGCTGTTTGTAGCAGCTTACCCACATTCCTATTTTTTTAAATTCATTATTAAACCTACTCCTGCATTACCCCTATTTGATTTTTTATTTATAACCCTGTATTCACCTGACCAGAAGTCTTGTTTCTCCTGCCACCTAACTTCACTAATTCCCACTATATCTAACTTTAACCTATCCATTTCCCTTTTTAAATTTCTAACCTACCTGCCCAATTATGGGATCTGACATTCCAGGCTCCAACCCGTAGAACGCCAGTTTTCTTTCTCTTGATAACAACGTCCTCCTGAGTAGTCCCCACCCAGAGATCTGAATAGGGGACTATTTGACCTCCAGAATGTTTTACCCAAGAGGATGCCATCATCATTTAACAATACAGTAAAGCTGCATACCCTCAGGAAAAATTACGGCTGTAGTTTCCCCTTGCCTTCAGCCGTTCGCAGTACCAGCACAGCAAGGCCATTTTGGTTAGTGTTACAAGGCCAGATCAGTCAATCATCCAGACTGTTGCCCCTGCAACAACTGAAAAGAATAGAATACAACTACTTAAACTGAGAACTCCCAGTCTGTTGATAACATTGGCTGAGTTTTGTACATGGTGTGAACATTTGCCCACCAAAGGTCTCAGCAAGGAAGCACGATGTTTGGCTGAATCACACATGGAGGACATCAGTGTTACTTACTATTGGTAGTAAAGAACTGTGTTAATGAATTTTAGGAAGACCCCCAGCTAGCACTCAAGCTTATTTCAAGGTGGATATTGAGTTTAGGTTCAGTTGAAAATTCAAGATTGAAAAATCAACCTGTTACACAGCTTATTTCAAGTTGGATATTGAGTTTAGGTTCAGTTGAAAATTCAAGACTGAAAAATCAACCTGTTACACAGTTTACATCAAGCTGTAAAAATTTAGCTTGAATTAAAATAATTTTCCCAAGCTTGAAATAAACTGTAATTTCCCTGGAAGGCTGTACAGCGGATGCACGCACAGCATAGCTTTCATAGACGTCCACGGGAAGCGCCACAAGCGTTTATAAGCCTTGCAGTTGCACTGACTCTGCTAGGTTTACGGCCATTTTATTTTTGTGACGTGCGTTAATGATTGTTGACTATTGTGAAGTTTGTTTTATACTGGAAAATAGTTTGGAAAGTGTGTGGCGTCCCCTGCCTTACTGCTACACCGGGTCTGAAGAAGATATATAATGTATTACAGGTATGCTGGTGCATTTTTTCTCTAGTGGTACGTTAATATTACAAACGTTAAATATTATTACGTAATGTAAAGAAATATCATATTCTTTTATGTAGAAAAATTGAACCTGGATGAAAGTGAAATGGATTACCAGCTAAGAAAACATATTACAAGTTGTTCAGCAAAAAGAGGTCATTTTAAACTAGCTCTCTAGTACGTGGCACCAATAAATTAAAACTTAATGTTATTTTACCTTTTTAAAATCTTGCCTTTTTATACATATTGCCCTATTACATTTGTTTACTTGTAAATACTCGCGTGTGTCACACCATGAATGAATAATCGTGAAGTGTGAAAAGTTTCTTTGCTAATACAAATAGTAATGACATGGTGAACGGGAAAAGTGCATCAAGAACCAGTCACTACATAGGTGTCAGTCTTTTTTATTTACGTAGCTTTGACTGGTCTTCAATTGCTCTTAATTTTGTTGTTCCCTAGGTGAGATAATACTGCAAGGCCTACTGGTACTTCTTACTTTTATTGTTATTTGTAATGTGGCTGAAATCTAATAAAAGGCAATATTAAAATATGACAAGGAGAACATTTTTTATTTTTACATTTCAGTTCCACTGAACTGGTAATTTCTTAAATTCATTTCGATTTCATCTTTTATTTCATTTTGATTCAGTTTTACTCACTAAAATATAATTGTGGATAGAATAAAAGTCTACATTTTTCTAAACAGTAGTTTCCTTATAAGCTTACAGTATGAGGTGTAAATGATTTCAAGTAATTGTTTCTTCATAATTCAGATTAAATGGCCCTGAAACTGTTAGAAATAGTGATGTGTGGCTTCTTCATGAAGTCATCGCAAAATTACCCAAATGTCATCTTTACTTTCAAAATTTCAAACAAAAAGTTATTTCAAATTACTTTAAAAACTCTTTGGAATGAAGTCACCAGAAGCAGCTGATTACTCAGTGATGTTTATACTAGTTAATGATTCTTACTACATCAGTGAGTTTGAAGTTATTTTGCTAATCTGGGGCATAAATTATATTTAGGTTGATCAGTTTCAACTTTTTACATTTTTTATGTTTAGGTATGGCTAACATTTTCTTTTACCTGTTACAGGATCATTATACCAGCAGAAGTCAGCGATATTTGATCCTGCTCTGGTCTGTGTGCTGGGGCTGGAGGGGCTTCAGAATAATTAAATTTTAAAATAAAACATAAAACACTTTGAAAATAAAATTTTTTAAACATACATGTCTTGATAATTTTTTTCACACCATTTCCATTCTGATATTTATTTAATTAACTAGGTTCAATAAATTCAGATTAATAATTATGTAGCTTAAAACAAGCTGTAAATACCAGGCTGTATTCCACGTGTGTAGATACAGCTGGAGCCAAACTTGATAAGTCAAGCTTGACTTATAGCTTGAACTCTGCCAACTTTGTGTTTGTTTCAAGCTTGAATCCAACTAACAGGCCTGAATATTCCAGCTTTGATCAAGCTTATATACTTGAACTTTACATCTGGAAACAAGTTTGAAACCGGCTTACTGTGCTATCTGGGCCACACTCTCCTGATGATACACAACCATGCGGTCCTGACACCTTGATGGTCTGTTGAGGAAACAATAAACAATTCAGAAGTTAAACCACAAATATTGTGAGTAGACTGGTGATACTGCCATCATTTCCTAGTGGTCATCATTTTTATGGAGGACTTTAAGAACAGAACATTTGAATCTAACCATCTGTATTCTGGAGGTACGTGGCTGATACTTTCATGCTGTGACCATATGGAGAACACCAGTTAATGAATTGTCACATCACCTCAGCTCCATTCGCAAGAACATCCTGTTCATTTTGGAATACTGGATGTTTTGGTCAGGTGGGAGAATGATCGCGCTCTGGGGTATTCACTTCATTGGAAGCCCAGTTACACTGATTTGTATTTACAATCATCAAGTTTTCATCACCTATCGCACTAGGAGTGTGCTTAATGCACTTTTAGACAGAGATAATATGGTCTCAGAGGCAGATAGCTTGCCTAAACAGCTCGCCCACCTAAGGACAGTGATCAAGGCAAATGGATGTTCAGCTGGCAGATTAACAGGACACTATCAGTTTAAACTGAGCATCAGGAAGTGGATAAAGATGAGACCACACCAGCAAAAACTTTAGTTTTTCTTCCCTATGTTGGCAATATTTCATTTAAAATGGCAAGTATCCTGCATAATTTTCAGATGAAAGTGGTTTTCCACCTACCATCTAAGGTTGCTGATCTACTGGGGATCTGTAAAGGATAATTCAATTTGTTATTGTGGAAGTCTGGAATTTACAAAAAATTTTGAAATTGTGATGTGGCTTACATAGGCCAGAGCACACGCACCATGGAAGGGCGCTGCATCAACCAAGAACCCTGTAGTTGGCTTCTGCAACCAAACAAGTCTGCTATTTGCTGAACATTTTATCTGCACCAGACATTCAATAGAGTATAATAAAACAGTAATTTTGACCACAGCAACATCTTTTTGGTACTCCATTATTAAAGTATTTGTGAAAATACATGTGGCAGAAAATCTCATGAACTTTGAGGGCAGCTACCAGCTGACTAATGCATGGAATCCCATCATCTCCACAATTTTCTCTAAATGAAGATGGCAGACTACACTACTACCCACATAGAGCAGCAACGCTGAGGACAACTGAGTTCTGCAGTTCCACCAATGAGGGCACTGTTGCCAGGTAGTGTGGTCCATCTGTCACCATGATCTTGATGCATGCACAGAATACTTGCGGCAAACTATATCATGCGGAATGGAGGATATCTCCGTCAGTCTTTGCTGGCTTACCTGAGGAAGACTGGCAGGTACACAGTCGAAACATCTTGGAGTGCAGTTAATGAAGAATGGCTGCAAGCCCAAAATTTCTTTGATCTGTTACATTATTATTATTATTATTATTATTATTATTATTATTATTAAGGGCACCAATAAAGTGGCAGATTATGATTTGTACATAGTAAAGCTTGTCAGGAATGAAAAAAATTCTCATTTAGCAGAACATCTGCTGTAAAAAGACATGATGAATAATCACATGGCCTGCAAGAGGAGGCACTGGATTCACATTGAGGACAATCCCTATCTAGCAGTGCAGATTTACGGTTTCCCCAAAAAAGTTTAAGCTCAATTCCAGAATTGTTCCTATTAAACTGATAGTGGTTCCTTCCCTGATGAGCTTATGCTCCTTCTTTAGTAATCCCATCAACAACAGAACATTAAACCACAATTCCTCTCCAGTCTTCCTCATTAACACCCTCCAGTGATTTATTACATTGAATTGCACTCCATTCTACTGCCCTCACTCTAATTTAAGTTCCCTGAATGCCACAGCAAACTAGCATGCTTGCAGGCCTCCTCAGCAATCAAGATTTCCATATTCATGTATTGTTTGTCAAACTTTAGTTGGTCATAGGGTACCTTAGTTCTGAACTGTTCTCAATTAGCAGAAGTTGAAAGACTTCTGGTCACTAGCAAGTTTTGGTGGGCCACTGTCAATCTTGCAGATCTAAAAATCATTGTAGTAGCATTCTCAAACTGAAAGCTATGTTGGTTTGTTTCTTTATAAATGTGCTATCATGAGGCAAAAGCCATTATTGAAAATTAACATGTTAATAAGGCAATCTTATAAAACATTTAACTGCTCATTGTCCCTGTGTGTCATCTATGTTGTAGTACTAATTCTCATAGAGAAACACAAAGCATGTAAGTAGTACCAGCAAGACCACCTTCCTCCACAACAGCTGACGTGCAGACAGGAGCTTGCTTCAGGTTGTCTGGTTGGTTGATTTGGAGGAGGGGACCAAACAGCGAGGTCATTGGTCCCACCTGATTAGAGAAGGATGGGGAAGGAAGTCAGTCATGACCTTTCGAAGGAACTGTTCTGACATTTGCCTGAAGCGATTTAGGGAAATCGCAGAAAACTTAAATCAGAATGGCTGGCCCCAGGTTTGAACCTTCGTCCTCCCGAACTGTTAATGATCACTCAGAGAAGGAGGTGGAAGCACTTGAAGCACACGAAGCAAGCTCCACCCATCACTCACACTGCTACAGAGGGAAGGGAGTAAATGAGAAGTTCTGTCCTCATCACATAGTGATGGTACATTATGGGTTTACTGTGTGTTTCATATCAGGCAGATGTCTGCATAAGTAGAAGTGACAGCCAGATGTAATACAGTTCATAAAATTGTTTTATTGACATGTCCATTTTCAATAATGGAGCTTACTGCTAAATTTTGTATCATTTATCAAACACAAAATGAAATTAAAGAACATTAAGATTAGTTTGTTCTTAAAATTACATCATGATGACAGAAGAGGAGCAACATCTTTGTAACACTTATTGATGTATCACTAATAAATCATACCAGTTAATCACCTCCACCATCATCATCATCATCTTCTGTGATTCCTCATCACTACTCACAGAATCTGTTTTGTTAATGATATTTCAATAAATTGTAATTTCTTGACAATTCATATTTGAGCTGTTTGGCCTTTCTGCAATATCCTTCCCAGTCTTTTATGGTAACTGACAGAAGGGAATCACTTGCAAGTTTCAACAGATTTCAACTCAACATACTGCCTGAGGCACTGCACACATTAAATTAACTCTTAACTCTGGCCCATGACTGTTCCATAGCATTCATGTCACAGTTGTAAGCCAGACGCAGTATGGCCTTTTTGTTTTAGCCTTCTGCCAACTATGTAAAATTTCTTGTTGGGTTTATTATCTTGGATTAAAGCCCACAGGGCTTCATCCTCATGCTTCCATCACAGGGGACCTGTCTCCATAGCAGCCATTCAACCACCCTTACCTTAGTAAAATAATGATAAGATATTTCATCACTCTACCTATTTTGATATGGAGTCTTGTTTATGACTGTAATAGTCTGGGGTGGAAAATGTGGAAGAACTATTTTGTCAAACCATTTCTTAAAATTGCCAGAATTCATCTGCCCATAGTAGTTGCTACCCAGGACTGGAGCTGAGCCTTCTTTGAGGCTCACTTCCTATTGTTATCAGTCTTTTGGAGGCCTCTCTACATGCTGTGCCATCCATATCATCATCTACCCACTAGCATTTACCTAAGGGTTGATCACTGTCTGTCAAGGACTATGAAGATAGAACATATCAGTATCTGCTACCCTAATGTTATTCATTTGTACAATGAAATGAGACTGCCAATGTACAAAGTCTGCATGCTCCAATAACACTGTTGATTTACCCTGTATGGTTTTTCATGTGAAGCTCATAGGCAACAAATCTTTCCTCAGACTGCCAGTTCACCATCTCCAGCCTATCCTTTATCAAAGAAATGGTTGAAGCTTCTGCAGATTGGATAAAATCTTCCAATATATGTAAAACTGTTCAGATTACCTCTTCTGAAGTCATCCCATATGACTTTCCCAGTGGTTCTTAACCTAGGAGGAAGAGAACAATAATAATAAAAGAAGATTCAAAGGAAAGTTTCTATACTGTGAACCTAACTTTCAGAACATGGAAATAATACACAAATAGTTCTGGTTGATGTTAAGAGTAGACTAAATGCCATCTGGGATGCCTTGTTACTAACACTCTTGTGTTAGCAGTGAGTTAGTTCATTACATCTTAGTAACCTGTAAGAGAGAAGAAAACAGGTAACATATTTTTATAGTTGAAATTATAATCTTTCTGTCTAGTTTGGAGATTTCTGTAGTGTGTTAGTCATAGTTTATTTGGTGACAGTTCTATTAAACAGAGCTTATATGGAACAGAACAGCTAGGTTTTGAGGCAGTTGAGGATTCAAGATTTAGTATGAAAGGGAGAAAGTTTTGGAGAAGCCATGGGCTGATATCTCTGAAGGACAGTAAGACTGTGACTGATAGAGTTTAGTGCAGGTGTTGTAAAAGCAGGAATGTATGAAGATGTCCTGTATGAAAGGGGTCATGATTCATTCATACTAGGTTAAAAATGGGGATAGTTATGCAGTTTATTTATTGATAGGTTTATAACTGCTACAATGAATTCTGGTTTCGTAAGTTGGGCATATCAAAATCAATTACTGTTAAGATAATTTTGAAGAGAAGTTTCAAAGATATTCTTGATGAATAATAAGAAATGAGATGAGCAAAAAGTCGTTGACAATGATAAATCTTAATTTGGTAAGAGAAAATTCAGCAGAGGCAACTAAGTGACTGGGTGGTAGGAGTTTTCTGGGGCTTTAGGGAATCCTACAGATGCTTCTTCCATGCTGTGCTTTACACATCAAAAGCTGTCCCACTAACTAGTTCAGGGTGAGCAAAATAAAGCTGCCTCAGAAAATATTTGCAATAACACTTATGTGAAATTCATCTTGACAACAAACATCTCAGAAAATACTGGAAATGGCCACCAATGGTATTGATATAGCACTATGCTCAATTTATTGAACTGTGAAATGCACATGGCAGTTGTGCCTGAGAGATAGCAGCCTCTGCTGTAGCTCTTCCTACATGTGAGGATTATTTAATGTCACCTAACCATTAAATTTGTCCCATAGTTAAAAATCACAGGGAGAGACATTAGCCAGTTGTGGTGGCCAGGAGATTGTATTGCCTCTGCTGACTGTCCTCTCCTCCCCAAATACCTCACCCACTTGTGACAAGGTTGTCAAGGTGGTGTGTGCCGTTGCTCCATCTTGCTGAAAATATCCATATAGTCTTTCATCCTCCATCAGTTGATCCACATATGGATTAAATAGTTTCTGGACATACCAGTTAGCATTAACAGTTTAGTGAAAGACTTGTGTCATGATGTGGATACCAGACACTGCGCACCAAATGCCAGTCTTGAGAATATGCATTTGCTGTTCAGAGTACTGATTGGGATTTTCTGATGCATAGGTGCATGTTCTGTGAGTTCACACACCCTGAACGGCTGAACCAGGTCCTCTCTGAATAAATGAAAGACGAGGCCCCAAAAGTTAGGATTCCATTTCACTAAGAATCTGCTGGCACAATTCAGCATGTGAAAGTTCACCTTGATGCTGTAAATCAGGCATTTGTAATGATACAGATCCAGGTCCTTTTTTATAATGTTTTGACATGCATCCATTGTGTCAATATTTTGTAGATCAGTTTTATTTTGCTCACCCTGTACTAAGGAGAATGTTTCACCAAACACTGTAATCATTCTCAGTTGTTTCATATTGTACAGATGTTTGTCTCACAAATGTTCCAGCAATGTGTGACTTTCTTTGATAATTATGTGTCTGAATATGTTTGATGCAAACAATCTCAGAATATTTCAACAGTTCCCTTTCACCTTATGAGAACTGTGCATAGATGTATGTAACGGAAAACAGTGTTCACTAGGCTGAGAGCTGTGGCATACTTTAATACTTTGATTTAGAAATGTTCCTCCACTGTGATTTGTGACACTATGATGTTGACACACTACATCCACATTTCCACTACTTAACACTGTGTGCTCACAACTTACTGGTCAAAAGCACATCTGTTGTTTGTGATTCATAGTTCAAATTGCCACTTTAGTTATCGCACCGATTTCGCTTGTGCACCAGGAATGAAATCAGTCACAGAACTTTTTGAATGGATGGTGGATGTTTTAATATCCACATCATTTGTATCTTTCATCCTCACTCACCTCCCCCCCCCCCCCCCCCCCACACACACACACATACACACACTTATTCCTCCCAACCAGCACTTCTAAGATATCCATGTGGGGTCTGTCATTCCAGAACATCCAACAATCCCTATATTCATGCAGTTTTATGGTTGTTACATCTGTCTATGTGTCAACCATTACTCAGATGCAGGTGAGTGGCTGCCTTTCTAAGAATTTCTCTCTCTGTAATAATTCTAGATACTCATGATCATGAAAGATAACCCAACATCAAATTTCCTGTGTACATTGATACGCCAAATGTGCCTACAAGTTATTTCTTCAGAATCTGATGTGCTCCATCATGGTAGACTGTGCATGACAAGTGAATGGGTATAAATCTTTTAGCATGAATCCTAGTGGAAAGGTTATTTCAACTAAATCACCATCTAGTCCATGAGGTGAATTAAAACATTATGAAGATCAGTGTACATGATGGCACCCATAGTTGGACTCAAAATGAATAAAATTTTGAAGTGAAGCCGTGCAGTTTTCTTTCATTGTTTTAAAATTGTCAATATTACACACAGTAACTGCAAGATTTTATTCTCAATGTAGATCAGATGTAAATCCACATATGCTGAAGATTATGTTAGTATTCACAAATTGTTTCATTTGTGGTACACATTTTCCCTGAAACCAGTTACAGCAATGTTGTAGGCATTCCTTACCACCTATAATGTCACTGCTTCACTAAATTTTCTTGTTACTGACAAAATGTGCAAGCATGCATAACACTTATATACAGCTCCAGAGATATCACTATCGTATAAATTTTCAGCTCTATATACTGATTGTGGTAACATAACCAACATAAGCGAACAGAAAATCAATGACAAAAATTGTGGAAAAAATTCAAAGATGCATCAAAGGGCTCCATCATATGCCAACAGTTGTGGAAAAGATCTCTCCATACACATTTAAAAAATTATCCATTCAAAACATTCCAATTTCATGAAGCTTAAGCCTGGTGCTATGTTAAGTGAAGTGGTGGATAACATTATAACAGAGATAAGACAAGTAAAAAAAATGATCTTGTGGTGATTACAGGCAGGGAAACAATATACATCAAAACAAAAGCAAGAAGTTCTGCAATGTTTCCAAAACTTATTGCCGTAAGTATTTAACACAAACATTGTCATTGCAAATGTGCCAGTGCTACATGTTCTGACACAGTGGTCTTTAGCAAATAAAAAAGTACAGTTCTACAATTCCAAACTATAAAAACCATGTGATAAATTTAAGTAGCTCAATTTGCTAGCTCAAAGTAAAATGATCTATAAAGAACACACAAGCCATGAATTGCACATAAACAGAAAGAGAAAGATCTAGCTAATTTCCCAGGTAAGTGAAGTGTGCAAGAGGAGACAGTTGATCTAGATTACAACCATGAGTATATTTTAGGATAAAGAAGCTTCACACTAGTGTTCAGGGATGTAGCTCAGGTGTGCCCGAGTCCTATTCACATAATTCGTATATGCTTCACACAGACTTAAATTCACATGAGAGTAATCTATTATTTTTGTGTTATAATGTACAGGGCTTAAGAAAAAAATAGACAAGTTTTAAACTTTCATCACACAATTCACTCCACATGTAGCAGCTGTCACAGAACACCAGAAATCAATCAATAACATTCACTATTTCTAAAAGGGAGATTGTAGCCTAGCAACCTATTATCTTAGAGTGCATAATAAAGGTGGGGGGGTTGCCACATTCTTGAGGAAATTTAAACTTACAACCACCATGGAAAAAGTGCTGTGGGTGAACAAGTTTTGTGTTGACTAGTTTTGTGTTGCAATTGTCAAGTTTGTATTTCATACTGTTCCTTTCCTTGCTGCAGGCATATATAGATCCCTCTCTGGAAATTCTGATACTGGTACTTTCGTGAAATCACTTGATAGAGTTTTGAGTAAATTGATATCAGGTTGTATAGTGTAAATCTCATCATACCTGGAGACTTTAGCATGGGGCTAATGATCTTCTTGGACTAATACCCATTATAACAGTTAACACACATATCAATCAAGAGGAGTAAGAGCAGATTCAATCCTAAATTTTTAATCCCTTTATTGCATGTCGATTTCAGCTAGTGTGCAGCTATCTTTGGTGCAGTTATATTCAAATCATGATGACTCATTGTGAATGAAATTGCACATGTACCACTTTTAGCTATTCATTATCTGTAATGTCAGCTGGTACTATGTGCGATTTCATTTATGATGAGTCATTATGATTTGAATGTAACTGCACGAAGATGAAAGGAGGTGCATAGATTGGTGCAAAGTCATGCACACCTCTGATTTGTGTGCAGAGGCCACTATGCATAAGCAGAGGAGTCTCCCCATCCCAGACATAGAGACACGTGCAACAGTTATGTGCCTGTCTGTGGTTCTACTGGAGGGAGGAGGGGGAGTAGCTACCTTAGCAGCACACGTCTCCAGTTACTACCAGAACTGTGTATCCATAAAGTACTTTCTGTTTAGTAAATGGAATCAGAAACCCAACATTATTTCTTCATTAGCTGCCAGCCAGACCTTTTATGTTGCAGATCCATATACCACAGAAACTGCTGCCCTCTGTGCTTCACAAATTTCAATCCCCAGCCTATCTGGCCCTTAGCCAGCAAACTGAATTCATCAGAGCATCAATGAAATGTCCAGACATTTCAGATTATTTCTAATACTTCAGTCTATGAGGTCTCCACATGAAGCAAAAATATACATTCATAATATCAACTGAAGGGCTAAACAAGCAGTTTGATTTGATAGTTTTTCCTTTTTCGATATTATTAAGTTTTCTCATATTTAGAATTCATCATTATGATAACACATTTTGCAAGATAAATAAAGTACATGTACTTGCAAATTCTTGATCACATAGACTATTTTATATTCTGCGCAACCGCAGCTGTTGAAAGCCACAACATTAGGAAGAACTCCGCTAACCACAGGTAACATTGTTGTTTATTAAAACAAAACTGGTTTTGGGATCTAAAGCTGCATCATAGGCATACCCGTTGCTCCTAGTCAAAATTACTATTCAGTGAATAGTACTATTCAGTGAATAGAGTCTAAAGCTGCATCATCAGGTGCGACAATGTTAAAAGATCATAGACATACCCATTGCTCCTGGTCAAAATTTAATATTCAGTGAATATTACTATTCACTGAATAGTCACTATTCATTGAAAAGTAAGTTTTGACTAGGAATAATGGATATGTCTATGATCTTTTAATGTTGTTGCACCTGATGATACAGTTTTAGACCCTGAAACTGGTTGTGTTTTAATAAATAACAATATTATCAGCTGCTAGCAGGGTTCTTCCTAAAATCATATTCTTGATCTGTTCATTATAAATATTATCCAGCAAGTGTTTTGTTCCTCACAGGAAGCCTTATATGTAATGTTGCGTGGCAGTCAGCCTGCCTTTAATAAGACATGGTTATGCTGCAGTCTCACAGGTGCACATTGCCGACACACTTGGCTGGCTCTGATAAACAAACCCATTGCCCACTGGCCATCCACACAGGAGAATTTAACCTTGAAGCTGCAATTTGATATAATTACTGGAGTAGTGTGTTTGCTTCTCTCTAGGTGTGAAAGTAATCACTCATATGCACGTGTTAAAAAAAAGAGGCATGCATCTAAACGCGCGTCTCTACTAGTGTGTGGTATAAAAAGCACCTTTAATTTGTTGTTGTTGTGGTCTTCAGTCCAGAGACCAGTTTGATGCAGCTCTCCATGCTACTCTATCTTGTGCAAGCTTCTTCATCTCCCAGTACCTACTGCAACATACAGCCTTCTGAATCTGTTTAGTGTATTCATCTCTTGGTCTCCCTCTACGATTTTTACCCTCCTCGCTGCCCTCCAATACTAAATTGGTGATCCCTTGATGCCTCAGAATATGCCCTACCAACTGATCCCTTCTTCTTGTCAAGTTGTGACACAAATTTCTCATCACTCCAATTCTGTTCAATATCTCCTCATTAGTTATGTGATCTACCCAGCTAACCTTCAGCATTCTTCTGTAGCACCACATTTCGAAAGCTTCTATTCTCTTCTTGTCTAAACTGTTTATCGTTCATGTTTCACTTCCATACATGGCTATACTCCATACAAATAATTTTAGAAACGACTTCCTGACACTTAAATCTATACTCGATGTTAACAAATTTCTCTTCTTCAGAAACGCTTTCCTTGCCATTGCTAGTCTACATTTTATATCTTCTCTACTTTGACCATCATCAGTTATTTTACTCCCTAAATAGCAAAACTCCTTTACTACTTTAAGCATCTCATTTTCTAACCCGATTTAATTTGACTACATTCCATTATCCTCATTTTGCTTCTGTTGATGTTCATCTTATATCCTCCTTTCAAGACACTATCCATTCCGTTCAACTGCTCTTCCAGGTCCTTTGCTGTCTCTGACAGAATTACAATGTCATAGGTGAACCTCGAAGTTTTTATTTCTTCTCCATGGATTTTAATTCCTACTCCGAATTTTTCTTTTGTTTCCTTTACTGCTTGCTCAATATACAGATTGAATAATATCAGGGATAGGCTACAACCCTGTCTCACTCCCTTCCCAACCACCGCTTCCCTTTCATGCCCCTCAACTCTTATAACTGCCATCTGGTTTCTGTACAAATTGTAAAAAGCCTTTTGCTCCCTGTATTTTATCCCTGCCACCTTCAGAATATGAAAGGGAGTATTCCAGTCAACATTGTTGAAAGCTTTAATTTAAGCTGCTTAGAAACTTCCCAAGTAGCTCAGAATAACAAAGTCAGAATAACTCTTTGGTGTAGTGAATAGCAGCTTGCTTTAAAAATGCTTATGTGTAAGAGAATGTACACAAGAAGGAAGAAATATCTAACAATTCCTGAGTACACAGTTAGGTGCTTGCCACTTGACTTAGTCACATTGTTTTAATTCCTACGGGTAATGTCATTTCCTATGAGGTCCAGTGGATCAGTTTTAAGAAAAGGAAATGGACTACTTAACAACGGAAAATCCAGGATGGAATGTAACAATATTATGAAAAGGATAGTTGTTACTCATCATATAGTGGAGATGGTGAGTCACAAGTTGGCAAAACAAAGAGACTATCAAAAAGTGAGCTTTTAGCCACACACACACACCCACACACACACACACACACACACACACACACACACACACACACACACACACCACATGCATGCATGCATGCACAAACATGACACACACATACATGACCACAGTCTCTGACGGCTGAAGCGAGACTGACAGCAGCAGCGCATATAGAGGCAACCGGGTGGTGAGGGTAAGAAGGAGGCCGGGCTTGGGAGAGGGAGGGAGGGGTAACCGGGTATGGGTAGGGGACAGAAAATGCTGCTTGTCGGAGCATACAGGGACAAAGTGGAGAGGGTAGGGCAGCCAGGTGCAGTCGGGAGGTTAGACAGAGGGTGGGTTGAGGGGGGGGGGGGGGGGGAGAGGGGGGGCACCGTTGTGGAAAAGAGAAAAGTAAAAAGTCGAAGGATGCATTGATGGAATGGAGGGCTGATTATTGCTGGAATTTGGAAAGGGAAGGGACTAGATGGGTAAGGACAATGACTAATGAAGCTTGAGGCCAGGAGGGTTATGGGAATGTAGGATATATTGCAGGAAGCATTCCCACCTGTGCAATTCAGTAAAGCTGGTGTTGGTGGGAAGGATCCAGATGGCACAGACTGTGAAGCTGTCATTGAAATTAAGAATGTTGTGTTGGGCTGTGTGCTCAACAATGGGGTAGTCCAACTCTTTCTTGGCCACAGTTTGTTTGTCACCATTCATGCAGACAGACAGCTTGTTTGCCCATGTAGAATGCAGCACAGTGGTTGCAGCTTAGCTTGTAAATCACATGGCTGGTTTCACAGGTAGCCCTGCCTTTGATGGGATAGGTGATGCTTGTGACCAGACTGGAGTGGGTAGTGGTGATGGGAGGATGTATGGAACAGGTCTTGCGTCTAAGTCTACTACAGGGATATGAGCCATGAGGCAAGGGATTGGGAGCAGGGGTTGTGTAGGGATGGACAAGGATATTTTGTAGGTTCGTCGGGTGGTGGAATACTACTGTGGGAGGTGTGGGTAGGGTAGTGGGTACGACATTTCTCATTTCGGAGCATGACAAGAGATAGTCGAAACCCTGTCAGAGAATGTAATTCAGTTGCCCCAGTGCTGGATGATACTGAGTCATGAGAGGTATGCTCCTCTGTGGCTGGACAGTGGGAATTTGGCAGATGGTGAGTGACTGGAAAGATAAGGCACAGGAGATCTGTTTTTGTAAGAGATTTGGAGGATAACTGCAATCTGTGAAGGTCTCAGTGAGACCCTCAGTATTTTTTGAGGAGGACTGTTTGTCACTACAGATGCAATGCCCATGGGTGGCTGGACGGTATGGAAGGGACTTCTTGGTACAGAATGGGTGGCAGTTCTCAGTTGTTAGGTTTGATATGGACAGAGGTACTGATGAAGCCATCTTTGAGATAGAGGTCAAAGTTGAGGAAGAAGGTTTGTAGTGTCGAGTAGGACCAGGTGAAGTGAATGGGGGAGAAGGTGTGGTGGTTCTGGAGGAATTTGGATAGAATGTCCTCACCTTCAAACCAGATCACGAAGATGTTATCAATGAATCTAAACCAGAAAAGGAGTTTGGGATTCTGGGCGTTTAGGAAGGATTCCTCTAGATGGCCCATGAATATGTTGGTATAGGATTGTGCCATCTGGTGCCCATAGCCATACCTCAGATTTGTTTGTAGGTTGTTGTTGTTGTTGTGGTCTTCAGTCCAGAGACTGATTTGATGCAGCTCTCCATGCTACTCTATCTTGTGCAAGCTTCTTCATCTCCCAGTACCTGCTGCAACGTACATCCTTCTGAATCTGTTTAGTGTATTCATCTCTTGGTCTTCCTCTATGATTTTTACCCTCCATGCTGCCCACCATTACTAAATTGGTGATCCCTTGATGCCTCAGAATATGCCCTACCAACCGATCCCTTCTTCTAGTCAAGTTGTGCCACAAATTTCTCTTCTCCCCAATTCTGTTTAATACCTACTCATTAGTTATGTGATCTACCCATCTAATCTTCAGTATTCTTCTGTAGCACCACATTTCGAAAGCTTCTGTTCTCTACACTATTTATTGTCCACGTTTCACTTCCATATATGGCTACACTCCATACAAATACTTTCAGAAAAGACTTCCTGACACTTAAATCTATACTTGATGTTAATAAATTTCTCTTCTTCAGAAACGATTTCCTTGCCATTTCCAGTCTACATATTATATATCCTCTCTACTTCAACCATCATGAGTTATTTTGCTCCCCAAATAGCAAAACTCATCTACTACTTTAAGCATCTCATTTCCTAATCTAATTCCCTCAGCATCACCTGATTTAATTCTACTACATTCCATTATCCTTGTTTTGCTTTTGTTGGTGTTCATCTTATATCCTCCTTTCAAGAGACTGTTCACTCCGTTCAACTGCTCTTCCAGGTCCTTTGCTGTCTCTGAAAGAATTACAATGTCATTGGCGAACCTCAAAGTTTTTATTTCTTCTCCATCGATTTTAATTCCTACTCCGAATTTTTCTGTTGTTTCCTTTACTGCTTGCTCAATATACAGATTGAATAACATCGGGGATAGGCTACAACCTTGTATCACTCCCTTCCCGAGCACTGCTTTCCTTTCATCTTTCATGCCCCTCGACTCTTATAACTGCCATCTGGTTTCTGTACATATTGTAAATAGCCTTTCACTCCCTGTATTTTACCCCTGCCACCTTCAGAATATGAAAGAGAGCATTCCAATCAACACTGTGAAAAGCTTTCTCTAAGCCTACAAATGCTAGAAATGTAGGCTTGCCTTTCCTTAATCTATTCTCTAAGATAAGTCATAGGGTCAGTATTGCCTCATGTGTTTCAACATTTCTACGGAATCCAAAGTGATCTTCCCCGAGGTCGGCTTCTTCCAGTTTTTCCATTCGTCTGTAAAGAATTCGTGTTAGTATTTTGCAGGTAACACCTTGAAAGGAGAAACAACTGTGTGAGGATAAAGTTGGCAATGGTGACCACCTAAAAACTGATCCCAATCTTACAATCCTTGCTGCTGACAAAGGCTCCACCACTGTTGTTTAAAAACGCGAAGGTTAACTGGCAGAAGGACTCCACCAGCTGTCAGATTCAGCCACCTACAAACCCAGCCAGTGACCCCATTCCAGAAATCCAGCAGGATCTCCAGTCTCTCCTCAAATCCTTAGGCCCATCCAAGAACATCTCCCTGGAGTCCACTCTCTCCCCACACCTACCACTCCCTGCATTCCTATTTTTTACATGCTTCCTGAACTCCATAAACACAACCACCTAGGTTGCCCCATTGTGGATGGTTACTGTGCCCCCACTGAGAGAATATCTGCTATCATAGACAAACACTATCAGCCTATTACCTGAAACCTACACTCCTATATTACAGATACCAACCATTTCCTCCTCTGACTCTCCGCACTTCCTGTTCCTTTACCACGTGCTGCCCTGCTAGTCACTATTGATGTCACCTTCCTTTATGATAATGTCCCTAATGTCTATGGCCTTATCACTATTGAACACTACCCATCCCAACAGATTCCAAACCTACAACCTCCTTCCTTGTCGCCATCACCAACTATATCCTCACACACAGCTACTTCTCCTTTGAAGGCATTATCTACAAATAAATTTGGGGTACAGCTATGGGCCAACCAAGGCTACATAGAGAAATCCTTCCTACACATCCAAAATCTCTCACTTGGTTTAGATTCACTGATGACATGTTCGTGATCTGGATCAAGGCTGAGGACACCCTGTCCACATTCCTCCAGAACCTCAACACCGTCTCCCCCATTCACTTCACTTGGTCCTACTCAACCCAACAAGCCACCTTCCTTGATGTTTAACTCCACTTCAAAGATGACTTCATCATTCCCTCTGTCCATATGAAATCTACCAACCACCACTTTGACAGCTGTCACCGCTTCCATACAAGGAAGTCCATTCCATACAGCCCAGCCACCCATGACCGTCACATCTGTTGTAACAAGCAGTCCCTCTTTAAATATACTGAGGGTCTTGCTGAGGCCTTAAAGACTGTAATTACCCTCCCAACCTTGCACAAAACTGGATCTCCCATGCTTTATCTTTCCAGACACTCACCACCTTTCAAATTCACACTGTCCAGCCACTGGAGCAACTGAATTAGATTCTCCACCAGAGTTTTGACTACCTCTCATCTTGCCGTGAAATGGGAAATGTCCTACCCACTATCCTCCCCATGCGTCCCACAGTGTTATTCTGCTGCCTACTGAACCTATGTAATGTCCTCGTCCATTCCTACATAACTCTTACTCCCAACCCCTTGACTGATGGCTCATATCCCTGTAGTAGATCTAGATGCAAGATCTGTCCCATACATCCTCTTACCACCACCCACTCCAGTCCAGGCACAAATGTCAGCTATCCCATCAAAGGCAGGGCTGTCTGTGAAACCAGCCATAACCACTCTGCTGCATTCTAGGTGAGCATGACAATCAACAAGTCCGTTCACATGAATGGCCACCAACAAACTGTGGCCAAGGAAACAGTTGGACCACCTTGTTACTAAGCATACTGCCCAACACAAAATTCTTCATTTCAATGACAGATTCAGAGCCTGTGCCATCTGGATCCTTCCCACAAAAACCAGTTTTTCTGAACTGCACAGGTGGGGATGCTCCCTGCAATACATCCTACATTCCCGTAACCCTCCTGGCCTTGGGCTTCATTATTCATAGTCCTTACCCATCTAGCCCCTTCTCTGTTCCCATTCCAGTACTACATAGACCTCCATTTCACTAATGCACCTTCAGTCTTTTTTACTTCTTCCCTTTTCTGCAACCCAACTCTGCCCCAAACTCCGTCTAACTTTCAGACTGCACCCAGCTGCCCTACCATCACTCCACTTCTCTCTGTGTGCTCCCACAAGAAGCACCTTTCATCCCTATCCCTACCCTGCTACCCCCCCCCCCCCCTCCCCCCCCCCCCCCCCCCCCCCTCTGCCACACTCTCTTCCTTACCTCCACCACCCGGTTGCCTCTCCTATCATGTGCTACTGCTCGCAGTCTGGCTTCAGCCACCAGAGAGTGTGGTTTTGTGTGCAAGTTGTGTTTGTGTGTGTTTTTTGTATAATTTCAAAGAAGGCTTTGTTGGCCAAAAACTCACCTCTCACTTTCCGACAGTCTTTTTGTTATGCCTATCTGCAGCTGAGCATCTCCACTATATGGTTAGTAACAACAATCCTTTTCATAATATGGACACTAAATTTTTTAAAATTTTTTTTTTTTTTACAATTTTGTTGAAGTGTAGTGTCTCCATGGAGAAAGATGCAAACATTAGCCTTGTGTGAGATATTCGTGAGTGTTGCTTAAGTATTCTGGATCCTCAGAGGTCTGATTAAATATGGAGACAAAGAATTCAGCATGTGCTTGATTTATAATGAGGCAGTTCAGCAAGTATAACAATGTTACAAAGATGTGAAGGCATCTTTGAAGAAAAGAATACATTCTTTTCACAAAAGGGTCTTACAAAAATTTGAAAACCAATGCTTGAAACTGTCCACAGAAGAACCGTGAGCAGAAGATTAAAGATGCTAGGATGCATATGGAGGTTTACATGTGGTCATTTTTCCTGCAAATGGAATTCAGTGCCTATGGAACATGGAAGGGTAGAACAGATAACAGTGCAGTGCATCCTTGTCTCCTTGTTTGTTGGACATTTATGAACATGCAGTGAAATGAATCGTTCAAACATGTAATTCCTATAATATACAAGTTGATTGACAAATTTGCAAAAGACACAGTAGTATATGGCAAAGGGGTTGACTTACATTCAAGAAGATAACTGTAAGTTTAAAGGTTGTTCAAAAAGAATTCAGAGAAAAGCTAAAATGCTGCTTTAGAAACACGTTTTGACTGTAATAGAATATGCCAGTCTAAAATAATTAACATTTATGTACAAGACTGAAAACTCTTATAGATTTCAGATGAATCCTTTTCTGAACAGTAGTACACAAGGTTGTGTGTGTGTGTGTGTGTGTGTGTACACACACCCAATTATGCTCATGCTCATGCTCATAAAAGCACAATCTGTTCACCTACATCATCCTTGCTGAATACACAATCCTGCGACTGCAGTTTTGTAGACTGGCTGGAAAGAGTGGTTGAGTCAGGTGGAGTAGGTGAGGGGGAAAAGGAAGCAGGCAGTAGAAGTGAGGGTTGAGGAAGGGTGGCTGATGGCTCAGAGGGAGGCATCAGGTGTGTGGGCTAGGAAGGTGGAGCAGCTGCATGGGGTAGGAATGCAAAACACAGGCATCGGTGATTTCATGCAGTGCACAGAGATGATGATGGTGAGCGGAAGTAGGATTCAAGATGTGTGACAGAATAGAGGATGGGGAGACTGTGGGGAAGAGGGTGTAGGTACAGATTCAGTAAATTTAGGTTCCTGGGGTAAGGTGGAGAAGGATGTGTGGCAGGGGGCTACCAGAGATTGAGGCAGATGGATTACAGGAATGAAGGATTTGTTGCAAGGACAACTCACATCTAAACAGTTCAAAGAAACTGTTGTTGGGAGAAAGGATCCAGATGATATGGGTTGTGCAACAGCGATTAAAATTGAGCTCGTTGTGGTCAGTAGCATGCTCTGAACAAAACATGCTCTATTTCAACTGCTGCTTCAGAATCTGGGCCATTTGGATCCTTCCTCCAGTCATCAGCCTTTCTAGATTACATAAATGGATTTGTCCTAATATCAAATCCTTCACACCCACAATCCCCCTGGCCTCAATCTCTACTAGCTCCCTGCCACATGCCAATCTCCACCTTGCCCCAGGACCCTAACTTCACTGATCTTGCTCCCAAACTCTCTTCACCACAGTTTCCCCTTCCTCTATACTTTCACACCCCTCCAAACAAGTGTCAAGTCATCGTCACTATGCACTGCACGAATTCACCGGTGCTGGCTCAAGTGTGTTACATTGCTATCCCATGCAGCTGCTACCTCTCCCTTCTACATTTCTCCCCTGTATACCTTCTGCCTCCCCCCAAGCCATCAGCCATCCTTTCCCAACCCTCCCTCCCACTCCCCACCTCCTTTTTCCCACTCCACCCGACACAAAAGCCTCACTTCAGTTTACCTGCAGAACTGAATCTCAGCAGTGTCTTGCTGCTCATAGGTGCCACAGAATGTGATTGATGATTACCACCAAGCGTGTGACTGGCATATCATGTGGCCAAAACTCTCTCAGCAATGGAGACAAGGCAGGCAGCCATGATTTAGTCTAGTAGAGTTTGTTGCATGAGCAATCAATTGTGCCATTCTGCTAATTGGATATTGACCCTGTATTGCAACTGGACATTCTTGTTCTCATTATTGACTTGCACTCTCTGTTCTGGTCTAAACGAACTTGGCTTTGTTTATGGATTATGCATTCTTATCAGGAGACAACAGAAAAAATAAGAAAGTTTACAGTCTTGTCTCATGTGTCTGTCAACTACTCAATGCCTGCACTATTTGATGAGATCCCACCTATACTCTTAAATTAATTAATCCAACCACAATTTTTCCCCCTCATTAGACTGTACTTTATCTAGACATATGCAGTTGCTGGCAGTGGGATATTGCTGTGGCCAGCTGACTCACCGCCCCCCCCCCCCCCCCCCCCCCTGGTTGACTGCTCTGCATGTGCTCCAATATTGCCCACTGCTATATATCACTTAGTCAGTGTATTTAACTTGCTCTGTTGTGCTTGCTCAGTCACTCCAGTAACATTCTAAAATCAAAGTGCATAAAGTTTTCACTTGTCATGTACAGTGGGTAAAGTAACTAGATATTTCAGTAAAAGACTTAAAAATTAAGACCTGCATCATTGAAGTAGTCTCAAAAGCACGTGGTAAAATGAAGAAAACAGATGGGAAAAATTATTCATAATTTGGAACACAGACATTTAAAAAGCCATTAGTGAAAAACAAGTAGCTTATTTGAAGTTATTCAGACAAAAACATCAGAGAGATAGGAAATGTACTAAACGAAAAGAAACACTGGAAAAAAATAGTGCACAAAGCACATCAAGAGCCATGGGACTCTTTCATAAACATCTTAGGACATGTTGTAGAGCAGCATAATTCGTATAATTTCAGACAGTGGGGTTACCTTCACAGCCTAAGATGTTATCAAATTTAGCATACATTACAATTCAGGAGTAAGTAAGAAACATGTATTTATTTGTTCTCTCCAAAAAAATTCCTACGCTGAGATACAGGCTTCCAATGACGACACTGCAAACACCATTCGGAAGATGTGAATTTCAGAAAAAATTTTAAAATGCAGTATCTCTGTAACAGCTCTAGATATTTTGTTAGAATTTTTTTTATTTGAAAGATAATTGCTTTATAATTACAAAGGTATCCTCCATTTGGACATGTGTGTCAAAATTCTGTTACTGTTGCCTTTTGAATTTTTTTTTATAATTTACAGAAATTTAAAAAAAAAAAAAAAACAACGTCAATCCAGAAAAGTTATATTTTTTTCTGTTGATTAGTACTGTACTCTCTGTAAAGGAGAGCTTCCACTTTTAAGCTGGGCACATTTTATTTTAAAACAATAATTGTTTTTAACTTTCGAGGGTAATATATGCCTTCACTGAAATTGTTTCCAACTAATTTCTTTGTTACAATGTTTATTTCTATTGTCTTTGTTGCAGTTATTTCTTGTTACTTTCTTTGTTGCAGTTATTTCTTTTCACTTTCATTGTTGCAGATATTTCTTACACTTTACTATAGTTTCTTGTCAGTTTCTTTGTCGTGGTTGCTCACTGCAGGTTTCTGTATTGTTCTTGTTCAGTGCTAATTTGTTTACTGAAGACGCTTCTAAGAAATCTGAGACCATCCAGTGAGTTCTGAGTTTTCATGAGGAATTTGCCACTTTTCTGTAAAGGACTGTTCGAAATGTCTTCTGACTGGGGCCACAGGAGAGTGATGTGTGCTGACTATTTGCTTATCCATAAAAGAGTGATATATAAGACAAACAAAAAAGCAGACTTTGTTCAGGTTGGGAATAAGTGTTCTCCTTTGAAGACTCTGTTTCAAAGTGAAGATGTTTCCAGTGATGACTTTTTGTGTTCTAAAAGTTTTGACAGAACAACAACCATGATAGTATCTGAACAAGGTGAATCCTCCCACGGTGCAGATGATGCAGATTTTGCGTCAATAGAGGAAGAATTAAATACTTTGAATCAGTCAGCTACAGAGGGAGGTGTTAGTCCTGTTAAGAAACTGTGGTCAGTGAAGTCAAGTCATAAGCTCTATGCACCGAGAAAGTGCATAGAAATTACTAAAGCGATGGATGAATGCACTACTATAAAACTGAGCACACTCTTCAAAGTAGAAATTCCATCTTCAGAAGAAAATGAACCAAAGCACTCTTGCACCTGGGATTTTTCACAAATATCAAGTCAGCTGTTGAATATTGTGCATCCTACAGTGAAAATGTGCAAGTTTTAACTATGATTCAAGAGACATTTTCAAAGAAAACGATTTTGAACCATATTCTATCAGTATCAAAGTACATGGTAGACAAATCAAGAAATGTGAGGTCTGTAAAAGGAGTCTTTAGAAGACCAGATCCCTATTATAGTCATCATTTGAAAGCAGCTTAAGTTCAAATAGTGCAGTCATTTTACCTGGAAGATAAATGGAACTGTTCTCACCAGAGTGCTAGCAAAAAAGACACTATAACTGTAACAGTTGAACGACAAAAAGTTGTGAAAGTGAAGAGGTACATGACTCGCAATATTAAAGAAACTTTTGATTGACCGTCCAGTCATTCCGACATTAACTTTTCCACATGTGCATGGTATACAGTATATTCCTGACATTGCAAGTGGGTCCCTTTTCTCCTTTGCCGACCTAAGACACTCTTTGATCTTCCTTGTCAGTTTGAAAATCATTTATAAGCCGTGTTTGCGCAATATACAGCTGATTCTCTCCATCACTCTGGGAATGTATGGCAGAAAGATGGTACTCAACATTTCTTTTTCTGCAAACATGGCATAAAGATGATTTTCAAACCGACATGGAAGATCAAAGAGTGTCTTAGATCAGCAAAAGAGAAAAGGGACCCACTTGCAATGTCAGGAATATACCGTATACCATGCACATGTGGAAAAGTTTATGTCGGAATGACTGGACGATCAATCACCACCAGGATCAAAAAACATAAGCGACATTGCAGGGTGGGGCAGGTGGAGAAATTGGCCATGGCAGAACACGAACTGAGTGAGACCAACCACATAATAAAATTCGACGACATGGAAGTTCTGGCTGTAGAGAAGCACTATCACACACGTTTGTTCAGAGAAGCTGAAGAAATACAAAAACATGTGAACAGCTTCAACAAGAAAGAGGAAAGCCTTAAGGTAAATGGATCCTGGCTTCCTGTACTGCAGCGAACGACTGTTGCAGGTAGCAAGAGGAGAACCGCACCGGAAATGACCGCGGAGAAGCCCTCGGACATTGGCGCACCAGGTACATATAGTCTGCGCCCACGAGCTCGGCTCCAGTTCACCACCGGCAATGGAGGGTGAAGCTTTGACAATGCCAGCCACTTGTGCTGATGAAACATCAGTAAAATCATTAGATGAATGTCGGCCGAAGAACCTGAGACAGAAGCCAATAGGCGGTTTGTCAACAAGTGGCCACAAAAGCCTTAAAAAATTTTATAAGAACAATTATACAACTTCACATATTGGAAGATCAAAATTTTATGTACTACAACCTAAGTGGATAGTTCCACACCCACCTAGAGATGTCTGTTTATGTGTGTACTGTGCAAATTTTGAACTTTGTGTAGTAACTTTGAAGAACTTACTGGAGCACATGACATATGACACCTTGGTTAGGCGTGTGAAGTCATTAGCAGTCTGTGACATAAAGCAAGAGACTTGTTTGTATCAAGAATGTGGTGACTGCTCTGGAAAGGGATGACTGTCTTTACAGACACTTGACCTGGAAGATGTAGTAGATAACTCTGCCAGAAATTACAAGTGTGACATGGGAGGAATAAAAACTAATTAAGAAAACTGTTGCCTTTGACAGTTTCATTGATGAACTTGGTAAATAGTCAATGAAAGCAGTAACACACCAGCATCTGAAGAAATTGCAACAACAACACATTGTGGAAGTGTAAGGGTGTGTACAGGCTGAAGAACTATGATTAGTGCTTCACTTTGATTTTACTGAGTACTGGTCTGTAATTCTCCCACATGAAGTACAAGGGAATCATTGGAGTAATAACCAGGTTTCAATGTTTACAGGAGTGATGTATTTTCAAAACAAGAACACAAGTGTTGCAGTTATAAGTATGACACAGGACATGACTCAGCACATGCTTTGCTAGCAATGCACAAAATTCTTCAACAGCAAATAGGGGCAGATAAGATCACCATTATTTCTGGTGGTGCTCCTAGTCATTTTAAAAATCATTACCAGCTGCTTGGATTGAGAAGTCACTTGTACCAACTGACTGGGTCACAGGAAGGGGCCTTGTGATGGTGTAGGAGGCCTGCTGAGGCACCATGCTACAAAACATAATCTTTCCAGACCAAATACAGCTGCAATTCAGAATGCTGAGGATTTTACAAGAGTTGTGAAATCTTACACATCCACAGCCTTCATTCTTTTGTCCAAAGAGGAAATCAAAGAATTCTGTGAGCAGGAAAAAGAAGGAGGGTCCAAACAAACTACTGTGAAAGGAATTCAAAGGACACATTTTTGAACTCAGAGTGATTGGCAAACTCATATTGCTTGCACTTTATAGAGCAAGACAGAAGAAATTCAGTTTGTTTGGCCAACATCTCAGAAGCAGCAGGATAATATTCAGATTCACAACCTGAGAAGGGGGATATTTGTAGCATGTCTGTATGACTGTGACTGGTGGAGTGCAGAGGTTATACGTAGACACCAGTTAAGAGTTAAACGAAATTGTGATGAACTTTATGCTGCACATAGACCAGCTGCTGGATATAGGTTTCCAGCTGAATGACAGCAACAATGCCATCAGTGCTCATTTCCTGTTCACAATGATTTGAAGATTGTAAGTGCTCCAGTTCCTATTGGTTCAACAGGAAGGCATCACTCTATATCAAAGGAAGATACTGAAGCAGTGGAACACATTTTTAGTTCATTGACTGGCTAATTTCAGTACAAAACAGAGTGCACAGAAGTTGTATAAATCGAAACCTTTAAGTCTTTGGACCTTTCACCTACATTTTGGACCCACTTAAAATGCTTGAAAAATGAGTCTCTTACTCATCTTTCAAAACTAAAATTATGTTAAATAAGGCTAGGTTTTGATTTTTAGGAGCCTGTTATGTGATAATGTGGTAATAAAACAGGTTTTATGTATGACAAAAATTTCAATTGTTTATAAAAGCTGTTCAACCAAAAAGTGGAAGTCCTCCTTTTCAGAGGATTGTAGAACTATGTGGTTCTAATCAACAGAAAAAAAATCAAAATTTTATGGATTGGCGTTTTTGAAAAAAAAAAATCCAAAATTATAAAAAAAAGTTCAGAACGCTCTAGTAAAAGAACTTTGGCAGATTAGTCCAAATGGAGGATTTCTTTGAAATCATATAGCAATTATCCTTAAAATAAAAAAAAACAACAAAATATCTAGAACTGTTCCAGAGAAACAGCATTTAAAATTTTTTTTCAAAATTCTCATCTTCAGAATGGAATGTACAGTGTCATTTTTGGAGGGATGTATCTCGGAGCAGAAATTTTTTTGGAGAAAACAAAAAAATGCATGTTCCTTACTTAGTTCTTCGCTTTATCATATGCTAAATTCAATAACATCTGAGATTATGAAATTAAGGTTTTTTCTAGCCTGCCTGAATTGATAAGGACTATGCCACACAATAGACATCAATGTGCCTAAAAAGTCATGAAAGCCCTGAAATAGGAAGAAAAAGATACTGCCTCACTGAATATTATACCCAGTGAATGATGGATAAATCATTATACAGACTTGCAATATACACAGAAGACCACAGATGACACTAGGGAAAGTATGTACAATGAAGCAGTAGATCCATTTACTATGGCAGACCTACTAGAGGCTTTGAAAGCTACTGGAGTAGATGGAATAAATGCAGAACTAATGAAATATGGAGGATTACCAACAGATAAAAAAGACTTTTACTATTAATAAATGAATGTTGGATGAACTTCAAGATCCCAGATACTTGGTATACAGCAGAAGTACGTGTAAAAATTACCGTGGCATCAGTCTTCTAAACACTGGCTACCAACTACACTTGAAGATAACCAATAACTGCTTGAGAAATATCACAGACACTATTATTTCTAGAGAACAAAATGGATTTAGATTAGGTCATTCATACAGAGACAACGTGTTTGTAATAAAAAACATTACAGAAAAACATGGAGAATTTAATATGGAAACGCATATGGCCTTTGTCAACCTTGAGAAGGCTTTTGACAGTTTCAATCATGATAGTCAATTGAAGATTATGTCTGAATGTGGATATCCTTATCACCAATTACAGGTAGTGAAAAGTCCTCACAAAAATGTAATAAACACATGTAGGAATCAATAAGATGGTATAACTACTAACCAAAATGTAAGACAAGGGCATGGACTATCACATACATTTTTTTGATATTTACATTAACTTCATTCTGCATAATTCGACACGTAAAGTAAACAAAAGAATCAAGATAATGAATGACGAGTATCTGAATGTGCTTTTGTTCGCAGATGATATCATTTCTGTACAAAAGAATGAAGATGACATCCAACCAGCAGAACGAAATACACAATAAATACAACTTTAAAATTTCTAGTAATAAAATGAAAATAATGGCATTATGAGGAAACTATCCAGTCATATCAAACATTGTTTTGCATAATTCAATTTTAGAACACGTCTCTCAAATCTCTTAGGTAGGCTGTGCTATACGTTTTGATTTTGATCTTGATATTGAAAATAAAATACACAAATTCCAATCCATCTGTGGTATCATTAGCAGAATATTAAGCAACAAAGTACTAAAGGAGACCTAAAAAAATTAAACAGAAGAAATCAGGTTCCTAAGGAAGACAAAGGGCTGCACAAGAAGAGACATGATTATAAATGAAGAAACTGGAGTCAACACCTAATAGGAATGCCAGGTCAGATAGTGAACTACAAGATGAATGGGAAAAGAGATACTGGAAGACATCAAAAAAGAAGGGAATAGTTTTGTTTGTGAGTGTGGAACAGGCAGCAGCCTAATCCCTGAAAGGAAGATGGTGATGATGATGATGATGATGATTATGACGACCACCTGTAAACAAAAACTAGACAAGAAGCTGAAAAATGCCTACTGCTGCCAATGGAAACAGTTTAAATGGAGTCACCATTGCCTGCTTCATCAGCACCACTTCATCTTCTTCTACTGATGACGTCAAAGAAGGTGATAAACAGTGGCCAGATTGTTTGATTTATTAACAAAAGATCAAGTTTTGTAAAATATACAATTGGCTTATTGTACACAACAAAAAATTTGGCTGCGAGATTTGCAGAAAAGTTGGATCTCTGGGCACTGAAAAACAAAAACTAATATGAAATGCATAAGGTAGTAATGGACTGTATGTGATATCATTAGTTTCAGGGAAACTCAAGCCCAGCAACAAAAAGCATTGAGAAAAAAAGATATTTTATCACAAGGACAGTGCTGTGGATGGAGCAGCTGTAAAAATTTTACCAGAGTTCCAAAGAGAAACACTGGAAAACCTTTGTTTGAAAACCATATCTACAGAGAAAGGAGTTACAGTGAGAATCTTTCACACCGCCTATAAGTCTGGAAAAGGGAACCAATCTTTCAACAACTCTGAATAAGAAGCCAGTGTTCAAGAGCTCAATGGATTAAATATGGATTGAGTGCTACATTCCACTAAGGCATTTATTAATATCATTAACCACATCAGTGCAGAAATAAGAAAATATATTGTGCAGGAAATAGTAAGAGGGACATCCAATAACTAATGCAAAACATTTTTTTTCTCAGTGAATTTTGGTTGAAAAAATGCAGAATTTGTTGTGGGACATTGTGGAACATTCCCACTTCAGCCCATACAGATTCACGAAGTTCTGAAACGTGGCGGGCTATATGTGGTCAACAAAAGACATCTGTAATGGAGGTACATTCCAGAGAGCCGAGAGCCATGTTTTGGTTTCTTTTGGCAGAAAACCAGAGCATTGCAGATATGCCTGCAGAAGCCTACGGAGAGCTGGCAGCAAACAAAAGCGTGGTGAGTTGTTTCGCGGAGCACCTATCATCATCACGACGAGGTTGCACAAACCCGTCTGGTTTCCCACGTGCCAGTCGGCTACACACAGCCGTAACTCCTGCAGTGTTAGAATGTGCAGAGACTTTCATTTGAGGTGTTTGGCAGATCACAAACACCTCACAGCACAACTGGATGTCTCTGTTAGTAGTGCTGACACACTCATCCACCAGTTGGGGTACTCAGAGGTGTTTGCCTACTGCGTTCCTTGCCACCTAACAGAAGACCGTAAAGAGCAAGGACCATCTGTCCAGAATTGCTTGCATGTTATGATTCAGATCATGACTTTTTGTTTAACTTTGTCACAGGTCAACATGGGTTCATCATGTCAAACTGGAAATGAAACAGCAATCCGTAGAGTGGCGCCACACTACCTCTCATTCGAACAAAAAGTTCAAAGCCACACCCTATGCCAGTAAAGTTATGGTGATGGTCTGATACTGAAGGGGTTACTCTGATGTTCTCCCTCATAGTGCAATGATCAACTCTGAAGTGTATAGTGCTACTCCTCATCCACCCTATGGCCCAGGTCTCGTACCGTCCGATTTCCAGCTGTCTGGCTCAATGAAGGATGCACCCTGCGGGAAGCACTACATGAATAATGGGGAGATTATTTACGATTCAGCAGGATGTTGACTCTGACATCGGCCAGTAGAGTGGTACCAGGTGGGCCTACAGGCCCTCCCAGTAAGGTGGTGTAAGACCATCATGTTGAATGGAGATTGTGTTGAAAAATTGTGTATTGTAACAAAAGAGTGGGGAATAATATGGTGTATTGGGATCCTGAATAAAACCAATCTGCTGTCAGAAAAAAAATATTTTGTTGTTCTCACTGAATGCCCTTTGTAAAAGTGGACAATAAGTTTGCAATCATCATCAACAAATCAGCTACTTTAACGAAGCAATCAACTCTAATTTTGTACATTAGAGTTTGTCTTACAAAACTGATTATGGGACCCCTTGTAAATTTATTTTAGGACCTAGATGAACTCAAAAGTGTGTTGTCTCTCTGTACTTTTCATGCTGTGATTCAATGTCTTGACAGCTACAAATTAGATGAAAAATTTTACAAAGTAGACTAATTTCTGTGGCATGTGACAGAGCTTCAGTGACAGCTGGACAAAAATCAGGAGTTGGAGCTCTTTAGAAAGACAAGTTTCGGTCTATTTCTGTTTGGGACTGCTGTAATCATAGGCCTGAATTTTGTGTAAGTGACACAGTAAAGAAAGTGACCAATATCAACTGATTTAAAGTACTCATTGAAAAACTTTGTGTTCTATGCCATGCCTCACCAACTTGGTATTCAACTGTTGAAAACTGGAAGGGTGTAAAGCACAAGATGGGCAGTGTCAGTTTTCATACTGTTTCAGTAGTTTATGATAACTATGAGGTTCTTACAAATAATTTTGTAGCAGCTAAAGAAGACCCAACATGAGATGCTTTGGGCAGATGCAAGTATGAACGCCCACTCAGGAAACTAACATCCAAATGCTTTGTTTTATATTTGGCGTTAATGTGTGATGCACTTCAGGAACTTTCAGAAGTTAGTGAGGAACTGTAACACCAAGATGTAGACTTATTATGGGCTAATAAAAAACTTCAGATGATGTTTAAAGGTTGGGAAGGTAGTTGGGAGCAGGCTGTGACACCTGTCAACAATAAAAGACTTATTGGAATCAAACTGCCCATTAATCAAGTTAAGTTTTTATGACAACCTTTCACAAGCACTGGAAAGAGAATGCTGAATAGGAAAGATGCAGCTTTGGCCAATTCAATTCCTACTGTTGACACATGCACTTGGCTCAAAGACTTTAAAGACAATCCTTTTGTGGAAAGAGATGTCGAGTCACTTGCAGTTCACTTTCAGTTGAGCAAATGAGATGCAATTAAAAAATTTCATGAGTGTGTTTCTGATAATTGTGAGAACTTTGGTGGAAATTTTGAAAAAAAAAAAAAAAAAAGTTCCCCGAAAGTTGCGTCCATCAATAACTACCATCAAGGCAATTTATGTCATCCACTGAATGTGAAAGAAAGTTTTCCCAAATGGCTCAGATCAATACCAATGACATAGCCTCTCTGTTAACAAAAACTGTTTCTTCACTACCTTTTCTAAAGTTGACTGGCCCACCACTGACTCATTTTGACCCTTCAAAGTACATGGACTCTAGGCTGCTTCGTGGACAGCACTCTGCTATGGACACCGAGAGCAAGAAAATAATATGAGGAGGGACATACAATGAAAACATTTCAGAGCTTTAAACAGTTTTATAAACTGTAAGCTAAACGATTTAAGTTTTTCCTCTTTTTCAGTATATTACAGTCCTAATTTAAGTGTGACCACCTTATTGATATTTCTTTTTTGTAACAAATCATGTACTGAGAAATATATTGAACTTAATTAGTAAAATATCTAATAAAAGATTGTTGGTACACTTGGGAGTTTCATTTTTTACTGCTACAAATGCGGTAATTACTCTTTTAAAATACCCAGAAAAGCATTAAAATAATTCCTTAAGAAATCTAAATTTCAAAAACAACCCCTGGAAGGTCACAGTACTGGATTGTATTTTTTTGTTTTGTTTTTTCTATTGTTTTTACAAATCAAGTAGTATTTATATGTATTTATTTAATTTATAACAATGAAAATAATCAATTATTGATAATGTAAATGGATAGATAAAATATATACTCACCAAGCGGCAGCAGGGGAACACATATACACACAAAAGGATTTACCTTTTACAAGATTTTGGAGCCAGTGGCTCCTTCTTCTGACAGAAGAGTTGAAGGGAAAGGAAGAGGTGTGGAGGAAAAGGACTGGAGAAGTTTAGGAAAAGGGGTACAGTTCAGAAAAATCACCCAAAACCCTGGGTCAGGGGAGACTCACTGGACGGGATGAGGAGTAAAGACTGATTGTTGGGGACTGACTGTCTTTCCTTCTCATCCCATATGGTAAGTCTCCCCTGACCCAGGGTTTTCCGGTGACTTTTCTGAACTATATCCCTTTCCCCAAACCTCTCCAGTCCTTTTCCTTCACCCCTCTTGCTTCCCCATAAACTCTTTTGCCAGAAGAAGGAGCAACTGGCCCCGAAGGCTTGTAAAAGTTAAATTCTTTTGTGTGTATGTGTTCCCCTGCCACCACTTGGTGAGTACATTTTTTATCAATCCATTTACATTATATTCATTTCATTTGTTTGCTATTACTAGTTTCTTAGTATGAGTTATTTTACAAACTTTGTGGCTTAGTGTAATTATATGTATATATGTTTACTGTATCAAAATGCAATTTTCATCTGCAGTGTGTATTGATATATGTGAAAAAAATATTTAAACAGTATGTCCCTTTGAATTAAATTTAAATATATATACACATTTTATAACTACCATATCACTTCTCCTACTTCTATGTCTATCAACACACAGCACAATTTTTGGGAGCAATAAAAATCTAATTTAATTTATTCAGGTTCCATAAGGTGATATTGAAAGTAATGTGCTTAAAGAAATACACTGTTTAAGAACAAAAAAATGATCTGATCTGATCTGATCTATTTGTGTTTTCCTGCATTTATTTTTCTTGTTAATTTATTCTTGGCTTACAAAGTCACTATCACATTAAAAGTGACTACTGTATTCTAAGATCATTATCAGTTGTCTCTGGATGGCCTCTAAGCCGATAAGCAGTTAACAGGAAAAAGAAATGCAGCAGGGCATTCAATGTATTTTCTATAATTAAATGCAAAACGTCTGTGCCAGTTGATGCAAGAAGAAGCATTTAATATGAAATGTACCTTTTTTGAACATTTATAATTGTAAAGCTTTATGATCTGGTTCCTAGCCAATTCTTTGTCAGTAAACTTTGAAAAAACACACTACATGCAGTTCAGAACTTGTAAGGCATGTCCCATGAGTACATGCCTAACATACAATACAAGCAGACAGAAGAAGTGGACAGTGTTAAATTCTTGGGATTACAGCTTGATAATAAATTCAACTGGGAGGTGCACACCACAGAGAACTGCTGAAGCGTCTTAACAAATCTCTATTTGCAATGCAAATTGTGTCAGACATAGGGGATATATAAATTAAAAATCTGGCATACTATGCTTACTTCCATTCCATAATGTCATATGGGATTATTTTTTGGGATAATTCATCAAGCCAAGCTGAAGTTTTCTGGGCACAAAAATGTGCAGTAAGAGTTATATGTGGTGTGAACTCAAGAACATCCTGCAGAAGCCTGTTTAGGGAACTAGGGATACTAACTATTGCTTCCCAATATATTTATTCCTTAATGAAATTTGTCATTAAAAATATATCACTTTTTCAAACCAACAGCTCAATTCATGGAATCAACACTGGAAATAAGAATAATCTTCACAAGGATTTAAAGTCACTTACTCTTTTACATAAAGGTCTGCATTATTCAGGAACACAAATTTTCAGTAACTTGCCAGCAGTCATAAAAAGATTAACAACCAATGAAATTCAGTTTAAGAGAAGCCTAAGGATTTATTGGTGGCCAACTCCTACTCCATTGATGAATTTCTCAGTGGAACCATCTGTACAATTACAGTGCAGTAATGTGTTCATTGTAAATAAGTGTGTGTGTGTGTGTGTGTGTGTGTGTGTGTGAGAGAGAGAGAGAGAGAGAGAGAGAGAGAGAGAGAGAGAGAGAGAGAAAGTACAATCTAAATTCCGTACTATTTCAGTGCAGTAATATGTTCATTGTAAATAAGTATGATAGTAGTTCTATTACATGTTTATTACCTTATAAATAAAAAACTTTTTTATTTTAAATTCAGTGCATTAGTGTTTGTAAAATGATTCTTTCATATAGTGTTCATTAAAAAAAATGATGATCATTCCACTTGGGACCTGTGGAAGGTACATTAGCTTATTTGTTTCAGTTGTAAATATTTGTCATGTATTATTGTTTTTCTGACATGTTCTACATCCTGGAGGACCTCCTCACTACAGATCAATTGGAATGAAAGTTAATCTAATCTAATACCTTTTAAAGGCGTGGCAGCAATATTTTTCAAAATCAAAATAAATCAACATTGTAAATAGTTTTGTGAGATCATTATTTGCTCCAATGACCAATTACAGCAATTACATATTGAAATATATATATAACTTTTATTGCAAATATTTTATGTTCCATCATCAGTCCTGACAGGAATACCTGAATGTGTCTGTTTTGGAAGCCAGACAATTTTATTTATATTATCAAAGTTCTGCAACTAGAATTAGTACAAAAAAGTGACTTTTACCTCAGAATTGATACAGGATCTTGTACTTTCTGTGTCTCAATCACAGTTAATAGGCCCATTACATTGTAATTTCAACTATTAGCTATATATTATATCCTGCTTATTGATCTACTTAAAATACACATCATAGTCTTATTGTCCTACTATCAAATACTTTTATACTTAAAGACATCTGGTAAACACAATTCCTGCATGTATTCTGTCATCAAGAGATAAAAATTCCAAAAAGAGAAACATTTGTATCTAATTAAAAATCTCCTTTATTACTCTGAGAAAAATCATTCAGAAACCAAATGTCAGTAAGTGCAGATAGCAGATACAATGTTCCTGCCAGTTATCAGTCATATTGCTTTCCAGTGAAAGAATGTGCAAAGACAGCATATTTACAAATGTTTACACTGTTCAAAATTGTCCAGTAATCACTATCATCACTTTGGACCGAAGATAGAAAAAAATCTCACTTTGTAATTGATCAAATATAAAGTTCAGACAAATGCTTTATGTAAAGCATTATCATTCAGACAAAGGATAAGAATTTGTGCTATTCCATTCTAACTTTATTTACACAATCTGCTTCTACTGAGCATGACTAGAAATTAGGATGATAAATACATTACTATTGTTGATTCAAGCTCATCATTCAGTTGCATACTCACAATTCACACTTTTTAATCTTTTTTCTTTTACATATTTACCAAGAATTGACACAAATGGTTACTTTAGCAAACTTATGATATCACAGTCTGGGTGTTATTATTGACAGTCCATTGATATGTGGGGTTGCCCTCTATGAGTGACTGTTTTTAGCTGCTATCCAAGATGAACAAGATGATAATTTTGAAAAATATGGTGATATGTATTGCAAAGATGTTTTCTATTATTTACAGAGTACATCATAGCATTAGCTTTGATTGTCTTGCTAACTCATACTGTTCATTAAAAATATTGTTGACTGTGATTTACAACATAATAGTTTATTCCACAAAACAATTATGCCACTTAAAGCAGATGACTTTTTTTCATATTTCTACGACATAATTTGTCGAGAATGAAAAATACTTCATATTTTCAATATTAGTATAATAGAGTCAGGGTAAGGTGATCCATGATAGTTACAGGAGGCTGGGCACAACTGCTTTGCACATCCACTTCAACCAATCACACAACACGGTTTTGTAAATGTCTCTGTGGCAATGCCTCACTGTTGTCACAGCTCTATTGGTGGCTATTGTTTTCACCTGCAGCCATCTGCACCTAGCAGTTGAAAGCACTCTTAGCTGTCAGGGATCATCTTATGCTGCCTTGACTATTAACACTGGATACTCACTCCTCAGAATGTAAACTTTATTTATGGGGAGCTACACAAGGGAAGTTTTGAAACAAAGCAGTCACTTGAGTTTTGAATGTTATTTCTCTAAACTGCCCCAGCTTAGTAGAGGGAAACTTACATTACAATAACTAAGTATGCTGATGATTACAAAATCATCTCAGAACTTTTGTAAAAGCTTAGTTCCAGCATATTTATTTCATAGTTTGTTGCTGTGGTCTTCTGTCAAATAGTGAAAGCAACAGAAATTACCTGAAATACAGATGGCTTTTATATGGTATTTTGTTATCATCTTTGTAGTAATAGCTCAAAAGTCACATCATTAGAGAAAAACTCTACACTATCGGTGGAACTGTCTAACAAAGATAGTTTTAATGAAATTTATACTCAGAAAATAACGTATCTCCTCACTCTTTTCAAACATTCAGAAAATGGCCTCTGAGACTTTTGCATGTTCTCTCAAAAGAACTTCCAAAAGCCTTTCTTATGTTCCTGTCTCTGCTTTCATCAGAGCTGTTATCAAACTTCCAGAACAAAAATTAAGTTTTATCATCACTGGCATAACAATGCAAACATTCTCAGACATTTTGTGTACAATCATTTGTCACTGAGACTTTTTGCACAAAAGTTCCACTGCTTCAGCTGGAGAGTGAAGGATAAGAGAATGAAGGAAAATATTATCTTCTCACAGAGCAGTCCGTTCATCATACACTATTACTGCTTCATTATCAACCAAAGAATCTGTGTCTTTGTGTAAATACTGACTCCTTGATTTACTGAGAGCAATGATGGCAGCCTCATCATTTCTCATTCTGTTTTTTCTCTTCTTGCTGAAGTTCACCTGAAAGACAAAAACAAATGAAAATTAGTAATATAATCAATTAAGCTCATAATAATTTAAGTTAAATGTGATAACTCATTATCCCACATATAATAGGGGCATACGTGAAAAATTTAAGATCAAACATATGCTTAATGTTATATGGCCTCCATTGTTACACATCATTTTATATGTTATTTCTCGTGTGCTGTATAGTACATGAGGGCATTGACAATGTTCAGTGTGTTGCTTTTCCAAAGCCAATGTATGGTTTCCTATTAATTGTGTCATCTGAGTCAGGATACAGGTTTACACTGGTATGAGACATGTACAGATAGTAGTGTTTACGCTAAATCCACATGTTTATACAGATTTAAAATTCTTTCATTTCAAGTAAAACAAATATATATATAATTCCAGTTTTTCTTTATTTCCCTTAATCAAAGATGTGAAGAAAGTTCAAACTGAACAGCTAATGGTATAAAACATTCACAGGTCCTTTAAGTACATTAGTAATATATATTTTCAGAGTAATTTTTCACTATTCAGTGGTGTGTGCACACTATGCTGTGGAGTGTGCATTTATCTGAAACCTCCGGGCATACTAGAGCTGTGTGCCAGACAGGGCCAGGTTTGAGTCACAGCCCAGCACACAGTTTAACTTGCCATGAAGTTTCAGATCAGAGCATATTTTGTTGCACAGTTAAAATTCATTCTGGAAATGCATTATCCTTTCTTCCACATGTGCTAGGCCTACAGAATGTGTTAAGAGAACTTTGGTGAAGATTGGAAGGTAGGAGAGAGGCGCTGTCAGAAGTGAAGCTGTGAGGGTGGGTCATGAGTCATGCTTGGATATCTCAGTTGAAAACTCATTTGCTTATGAAAGAGAAAGGTCTCAGGTTTGAGTCCCAGTCCAACACACAGTTTTGATCTGCCAAGATGTTTCAGTAATATACACTATGTGATCAAAAGTATCTGGACACCCCCTAAAACATACATTTTTCATATTAGATGCATTGTGCTGCCACCTACTGCCAGGTACTCCATATCAGCGACCTCAGTAGTTATTAGACATCATGAGAGAGCAGAATGGGGTGATCCGCAGAACTGATGGACTTCGAACATGGTCAGGTGCCTGGGTGTCACTTGTGTCATACGTTTGTACGCGAGATTTCCACACTCCTAAACATCCCAAGATCCACTGTTTCCCACTTGATAGTGAAGTGGCAATGTGAATGGACATGTACAACACAAAGGTGTACAGGCCAACCTCATCTGTTGACTGACAGTGACTGCCGACAGTTGAAGAGGGTCGTAATGTGTAATAGGCAGACATCTATCCAGACCATCACACAGGAATTACAAACTGCATCAGGATCCACTGCAAGTACTATGACAGTTAGGTGGGAGATGAGAAAACTTGGATTTCATGATCAAGAAGCTGCTCAAAAGCCACACATGATGCCAGTAAATGCCAAATGATGCCTCCCTTGGTGTAAGCAGCGTATCAGGCCTCACCGACCAACATTGATACCTCTCCTCAGTGCAGCACTCCATGAAGAATGGGCTGCCATTCCCTAAGAAACCTTCCAGCACTTGACTGAATGTATGTCTGCAAGAGTGGAAGCTGTCATCAAGGCTAAGGGTGGCCCAATACCATACTGAATTCTAGCATTACCAATGATCACGTACTGTATATAAACTAAAACTCCAGTAGGTGTTCCACAGTAGGATGGCATTTGTCACATTTTTCTGCATTATAATTGAGAATGATCAGATGAGAAAAACATGGTTCAAATATTTTAAAGTTAATATTATCTTTGTGCAAAATTTGCAGTGCCGTATATATCCCAAAACAATTTTTATGATAAATGGGTGACCTTACAATATGTTCAACAGGTGCCCCGAAAGAGGAGATTCTATAGAGATGTGAAATGTGTGGGTTATGAAAATCACCCGATACTATTCTAGTCGGATTGGTTTCACATTATACTGATTCCATACTGCAAAGATACTTTTTACACATAGTCCCTGCAGAGAACCTTGCATTAATCTCCCCATTACAACCAAAGAAATTATTTCCACAACTTTTCTTGGAATGGGAAATGATTAAGCGTTACTTAAACACACCTGTGATCTTAGAGCACTTGTGACTCTAAGATATGCATGACAGTGATATATGTGAAGGTTGCAAATTGAGCGTAATTCTGCTCTGAGAAGTTCAGTTACCACAAAAGTCTCTGAGCAAGTAAAAAAGTATTGTATTGTATTGTATTGGTCCTGTTGTCTACAAAAGCACCTTGTGCATAAGACATTCGACAGGTCAAGTTATAAGTACACTTCTGAACGTGATTTTAAATGTACTTATTTAAGGTTACAATAAAACACTTTAGACATTAAGAATTTATAAAAACACTTAATAAATTTAAATATTCTTCAATTGAGTAAAAGCAGTGATGCTGTAAATTTGACTTTACAGATTTTCCAAAGGTTTTGACCTCAATAATTGCTTTAATATTTTCAGGAAGTTTGTTATCAAGTTTAACTTCCATGTGGAAGTACCTTTTTGGCACAGAGATATGCTGATTTGGTTTATACGTGAATTTTTGTTTTGTCTGGTAAAGTGATCATGTATATCACAGTATTTTTGTAGTCTCCAGTCCTTGCCTATTACACTTATTTTAAAGAATTTAAGGGTTTCCATGATGTATACACAAGGCAATGGAGGAATAATAGAAATCTTTAACAGAGGTTTGCAAGAGTCTCTAGATTTGAATCCAAACATGATTCTAATGGCCCTTTTTTTGTAGTTTGACAGTGATATTAGCTATTTTAGAGTTTCTTCAGAAAGTGACTCCATATTTAAGGCAAGAGTGGAAATACATTCATTGCTGTTTTCTCACTACAGCATGATTTTAGTGAGCAAAGAAGGTAACATGTCATGCTAAGTTCTGTATTAGGGTATTCAGTACGCTTATTCCATTTTACATGGTTCTGCTACCAGAGTCCTAGGAATTTGGTTTCAGTACTGTTACTAACTAGTTCATCATTGATAGAGACCAATGGGATAAATGTATCCTTGTTTGGAGCATTGTGAAATTGTAGTGCAATGGGTTTTTTTACTCTTTATTACAAATTGAGTATTACATGGCCTTCTGCTAAGTTGTTTTGTGACAGTGTTTACTGACTGCTGTAATTTTTCTTTGCTGTCTCCTTTTAGTAGAACTGTGGTGTCTTCTGCAAATATTATTGTTTTATATGCATCCGCATTTAACCTGAGATCATTTGTATACAGAATGAACAGAAGGGGTCCCATTACTGATCTTTGAGGTACACCATATTTAATTTGTTTATAGTCTGATAAATGTTCAGATACAGTTTTTAGATGGATATTTGTGTGCTTAATGCACAGGGCCTGCTTATGATAGCTCAGGAAGGAACTGATCCAGTTGTTGAACAGATCTTGAATTACACATTTTTCAAGCTTTGACAACAGAGTCTAATGGTTCACCATGTCAAAATCTTATAACAGGTCAATAAGTATTCCCATTGAGTCCTGTTTCTTGTCCATTAGGCTTAATATGGAATTGATGAACTCATAAATAGCACTTGTTGTTGACATCTTATTTCTGAACCAATGTTGTTCATAGTGTAGGATATTGTTTTTATTTACAAATTTCATAAGTTTGTCATACATAACTTTTTCTAATATTTTTGAAATGCAAGAGGAAGTTCTGATGTGTCTGTAGTTACTTACATTATCTTTCTCACCTTTTCTTATGTAATAGAGTGACTTAAGGTGTTTTCGAAGGAAAGTGCCTGCATGCAGTGTGCAGTCATGTAAGAGTGTAAGTATTTCAGTTAGTTCTGATGCACTCTTCTGTAAGATTGTTGCACGGACACCATCAGTGTCTGCAGAGTTGGAATTTTCTGGTTCTTTTATTCCATTAGCTACTTCATTATGTGAGACAGAACTGACATATGTCGATCCTCTACAAGCACTTATTTTGTATTCACTGGCTTGGGTGCTCTTATGTAAGTTTGACTGTGTCATATTATCAGCAACACATGTGATAAAATTGTTAGAAGAGTTGGCTACTTTTAATGGGTTTGTCACCTTTTTATTTTTTATGATAGTGTTATATTTTTGCAGGATAGTCTGTGTTCACTAAATTCTTTTTTAAAGCACTCCAAACAGCCTTGAGTTTATTAGCAAAATTATAAATGTATTTGTCATTATGGATTATTTTTGCTGCTCTTATTACTTTTCTTAGTATTCTGGAGTATTTTTTATAGTATACGTGTATTTCAAGCGAGGAATTTTTTAATTTACTCATTTCATGAAGTAGTCTTTTATTATGGCCTGAAAGCCTTATTCCCCCTTGTGACCCAGCTGTTTGTTCTAGAACTCCCTCTTATGGTTACAGGTCTCAGTGGGAAGGCAATCTGAAAGAAATGGGTTAACCGTTAATGTATCGATGAAAGTGTTGAATTTTTCATCGATACCATTAATTTTATACATGTGTGACCATTTTTCTTTCTGAGATAAGCTGTTGAAGTAGTTTATAATATCCTGATTATACCTCCAATACCCACAATATCCTGATTATACCTCCTCTTACAGACATGTTGTTTACAGTACTGCCTTTCATTTTTAAGCTTACTATTTGAGCAAGATGGTCACTAAAACCTGCATCTTCTTCTGTCTCTCTCCTACATTCAGCAGAGTTTAACTGTCTCTAAATTGGCTAAGAACTCTATACTGTTGCACCACACAATATAAAATTTCAGGCTGAATAATTAAGTTAAAATGGGAAGCTCAACAAATGAATAAATTGAATGTATTTTAATTACAATATTAGTGCATATTCCACTTCTCTCGCAGGAAAGGAGTAGCACAGAAAATTATATAAAATTCTAAACAGTATTAACTGCAGACTTAAGTATCTGCACATTTTTTACACATTATATGGAGAGAAACATAGTTTTAGCTTCTCCTTTGCAGGTTGTCCAGTATAATTCTTTCATTCTGCTATCTTCACAAAATTCCTCTCATTCTAACAGCAACAAACCACAGACTTAGTTCTCTATATTGATTATACTTATACCCTTGTTAAAATGCACAAGCATCACATCTTACTAATGACAATACCTGAAGGATCTATCAAATACAGAATAAAACCAGCAGTATCATTTTGCATTGTACTTTTTTTCATGTATTTAGCCAATAACAGTACTATTTCACACAAGTGAAAGGCACAAATAAATCTAGCTGCAAAGTCAACATCATTTTATGGCAAATTTTTATGATAAGATTGTTCCATCACAACAGTACACAGAGAGTGATTTCAAAATCACTATCCCTCTGTATTATAATGATAAAAGACAACATAGCAATAAATGCAAAGCCCACCACCTGTGAAGAGAATCAAGGCAAACCTTAGCGTAAAGCTCAGCAAGATTATCTTCTGTGGAGAGAGGCCGAGATCTCGACCTGACCCAGGCGGGGAGGCTCCTCGTCTTGAGCACAGTAGGGCCAGGGGGTGGATCACCCCCACGTGTGCCAACCTCATCCAGAACTGTAAACAAATATGAGACTATGTCACATTAGGTCAAATGTGTAAAAGAATAACACACTGAGCTATTTAATTTTCTTATTAATCACAGTTTCACATTGGCTAACACAGAGAAATCTTTGAAATAGTTATGTGGCAGCTGGAATGTTTGCAGTCTTGGAAGGAGTACTTTCTACTTTGAATATAAACAATTATTTAAAATTATAATGCACTCAAAATGAACTTCTTATAAAATTACCCATTTTACAGTTGCTCTTGGAGAACCCAATACTATCTACCTATTTTATATATTTATTTTCTCAGGTCCCATAGGGACAACTGAGTCAAAGCTGCTTGCTCATGCAACAAGTCAGTAAACATATAGTTTATGGAATACCGATCTCGGAAACAAAAGAAAAGAAAAAATCGAAAGAGTAGCTGGTGGGGGGGATAGACATCAAAGGGAGGAAGGGGGCGATGGAGGGGGGGGGGGGGGGGAGGGGGGAGAGAGAGAAAATATTTGTAGCAATATGTGTACTACATAATAAAAGGAGAACTTACTATGAGGATATCTTGCAAATAATTTTTTAAAAATGTGTTCTGGAATGGAGCCTTTCAATTTAGTTTTAAATTTCAAGGTTTACTGCTCATAATTTTTTCATTTCTGGTAGAAGCTTATTGAAAATTAAACCTGCACATCTCTCTATATACAATAAACCTTTAACTGCTAATCTCAATGACTATGTTAATCATGTATACTTTGTCAACAACTATGAAGTGCATAGCAGAAGATACTTAGGACTGTATCAGATGCTAGGTTTTCTTCCTGTTCCATTAGCAAATGAACACTGGAAAATGACTGCTCAAATGATTCTGAGTGCACTATAATTAGTTTCATCTTGACTTTGTGGTTCATAGGAGGGCAAACACATAGGCGGTGGAAGTATATTTCTAGATACTTTACTTAATACTCAATTTTGAAACTTTGTAAGTAGGCTTTCATGGGATACTTTGTACATCTACCTTCAGACATCTACCATTTTAAGTTTTTCCAGCATTTCTGTGCCATTCTCACATCAAATACCAAATTACCGACAGTTAGTACTCCTTAACTGTACACATTCAATATTAATAACACAATATCCCCTGTTAGCCCTATAAGGTATGGGTCCCACACACTTGAGCAATATTCTAAGATGGGACACACATATGTTTTGTAAGAAGTCTCTTTTGTAGACTAAATTCTGCATTTTCCCCGGTATCCTACCAATGAACCAAAATCTGCCATTGGCTTTACCTACCTGCTTATTTCCCTTGCACACACACTGTTTTCATTTGCCCTGTATGAGCAGTTTATAATTTTTTTCTCCCATAAAACTCTTCATTTACTTATCAAATCATTGTCTGACTTCACTGATAATTTACTCGTCTAGTGACAGCAAAACATTGCTCTTAATGACAGAAACTGTGTGTACAACCCCCTCCCCCCTCTCTGTTTCCATCCTCCCCTCCCTCCCTCCCTCCCACCCCCCCCCCCCCCCCCCCCCCTCTCTCTCTCTCTCTCTCTCTCTCTCTCTCTCTCTCTCTCTCTCTCTCTCTCTGTTTTTCCACTGTCTCATTTTCAGTTTTTAACTGCATCAGTCATCTGACTTCTCATGTCTCTTCTTCTATCCATCCTTTGTTTCTCACTTTGTTCTCACCTCACAACTGAATCTTACACAGTCCTTACTGGTAAACCATCCCACACTGTCTGTTATCTCCCCCTTCATCTCTGTTTCCTCTCATTTTCACAACTGGTTGATTCCTCATCCTGAAGACTGAGTGACTCACCATTCCTTTCTAACCTCCCCAATCTATCCATTTTGCCACTGATGAAGCAACTATTAGTTCCAAAATGTAGCTACTGTGTCACTTTTACTTTTATGTGTCTATTGGCATTACTAACATTTCACCTCCTGAGGGTTGAGTTCCAGCCAGCAATTCTGTCTCATAATTTGTTAGTTTCCTTGATTTGATTTTCTTTTGATACAGTTTACAACATCAGTGTTATGTCTTTTGTTTCAGACACCATACACAACATTTTCTGATATACTGCAAGATTGCGTTTGCAGATGGCTTGTAACTTAATAACATTAATTTTTGCTTATTATCTCATATTTTTGCAATTATAATTTAAAATCAGTTATATACTGTATACTTTTTCACTAAAACTGCTGATCAACTGTCAATAATTATGAATGGAAAAGTTGATGTTAGTTCTGGATGATATATTGACATGATTTACAATATCGTTTGTTAGTATTAGCTGAAAGCTTATTATTTCCGTCCTCCCATGACCTTTTCCAAAGTCATATTGCTAATCAAAGAGTAATTATATGCAGTATAAATGTTTATGAGGAGATAATGTGAATGTGATGTAACAAAGTATAAATGTCATGCCTTCAGCATTGAGAGAAAAGTGATTATATCATTTTTTATTGTTAATTTAATTATTTTCTCACAATAAAAATAATAGCAAATAGTCACAATTCAAAGATAAACAAAAGGGTTCCTCATTTATTGGAATGGTCACTTTGTCATAGTTCACTGTTAATTTGACTTTTAAAATTCTGCAAGGTTTATGAAAAACATCAAAGTTAACAGTTATTCCCTCTTCTTCTTCTTCTTCTTCTTCTTCTTCTTCTTCTTCTTAAAAACAATTCAGTAATGTTTGTTGCAGAAGTACAGAAACAAAATTGTGCTTGCCTGCTTCATTTTTTCATTGAAGCCATTAGCTACATTTCAAGAAAAAAATCTGTTAATGATTTTGAATGAATATACAGAAACTAGTCTTAAATATTGTCCTTTGAGGACTGGGGACCGTAGTGTTTAGCAAATAGAATGTTTTTTCACAGAAAAATCTGGAGGGTAAGATGGTTGACCTATACTGTGTCTCATCCCAGTACTGAACACAAGCACTGTGGTTTATTGGATGCCCCTGAGTTGTTAAGGTAATGATTACAGTAATAAGTGTGGTACAAGGGGTGACTAAATAGTTCTCATCCCACCTGTGAAATACGTCTCATTCCCGAATGTCGGCTTAACACCTAAACTTTTTTGTTAAGGGTGTTCTTTTCCCCAGTTACTGGAGTTTGAAGTGCCACAGGTGTACACATTTTGAAAAATGGATAGAGAGAGCAAGTGTGCCATCATCCAGTACCTGCTGAAAAAGGACACAAGCGCACAGCAGGTCCATAATGGTATGATGGAAACATTAGAGGAAGATTCCCCTTTCTACAGTGGAAGACCGGTAAAGCCAGTAGGAAGGAGAGGGTCACTGCGATCCAGGATATCAACATGGCAGACCACTGTGTGACAGAACACTACATTGCACAGAGACACTTCGTAAGAGTTTTGCTTGACACGCACAAGGTCTCATGTTGACAGCAGAAAAAAAGGCCAGAGATATATCATGTCCATTGAAAACCTGACCTATTCTGAGGCAGACTTTGTGACTTTTCTCAAATGTTTTGGGAAAAGGGATTTCATGGGTTCACTATTTTCAATCCAAATCCAAGGTTCAACTGGAACAGTGGAAACAACCCTCTTCATAGGCCCCCAAGAAGTTCAAGTCAGTCACACCACATGGCAAAGTTGTGGTCTCTTGTTCTTTGGGATTTTAGGGGTGTTATCCTGGTCAAATACCTCAAAAAAGGTGAAAAAGTGAGTGGGAGCATATTAAACTGCCCAGCTAACACATCCGAGGGAGTCCATCAAAGTGGAATGCATCAGGATGTTGACAAAACATGTGCTCTTCAATCAGGACAGTGCACCCATGCACATAACTATTACTGTAATGTCTGCCATAGACTCCTCTGGCTTCAAACTGCTTCAGCACCCACCATATTCACGTGACTTGGTTCCACATAACTTTCATCTCATCTCTGAGCTCAATAAATATCTAGCTGGAACCCATTTTTGATCAGATGATAATGTCATGGTTGTGGTAAGACAAGGAGGGTACAATGGGCCTGCATCACTGGTGACAAAAGTGTGTGGCCCTAAAATGGGACTATGCTGAAAAACAACCATAAAAATTTCGACTACAGACAACATTTATTGGGTGGGCCGAGATCTTTTCAATCAACTCTTGCATATTCTAAAAGTGATTATGAAAAAGACTCATGCTAATAAGCATGTAGCATTACATAAATGCAAGCAGCTCATGCATGTGTAAAGGCATGACAAGGCACAGGGAAGTTAAATTCTTGTTCAGAACCACAAAAAGCATGTGTTACACTTGCCTTCCTGGAGAAACATAAAAATTAAAACTTGAAATCTTGTTCAAAATTAAAATTTTAAAAGGGTCGTGTGTTACAAGCTGCTTGTACAGTGGCACTGAACTGATCAATTTTAATCAAACTGGTCACAGATTAAAAACATGATTTAACAGGGGGGGGGGGGGGGGGGGGGGGGGAGTAAACGGCAAACAGTCATTCACTAACATGCCATCCACAAAAGTTCCTTAGTAACGTAAACAGTTTCATTTGTTTTGTGTTAAGATAGTGTGAACAGTATAAAATGCTTTGTTAAAACAAGTAAGATATCATTCGCCCTCGGCTTCTTGGCTGCATAGTGGGCTGCAGAACTGTAGGACCCACCTTCACAGGTTTGAGGTGCACTGCACAGATGCAGCAACTACTTCGGTAGCAGAGTACAATGGGTGCATATGGTGTTTTTTTTAGGCTGAGCAATCGTTTGAGCCCTCTGGTGAAAACTTGGCAATCAATACACAATGAGTGAAATAAGATCACATACAAAATAAAGACACACTGACTGTCAAATTTTTTACAGTAAACTGCCACAACATTCTTAACAAAGTTCCTCATTTTACTGCAATCAGGAAAGTTGTAAATATTTAAACATGCATGGAATGTATATCAAAAAGACAGAGTACTTGCCATGGAGGGGGAGCGTTCATTGCTGTTGACAAAAATATTGTGTCTATAGATGTTGAAATTCAGTGTAACTGTGAAATTATCTGGATGTTAGTAACCAAACTAGGTGAACTCAAGTTAATGAATGGATGTTTTTACCAGCCATCTGATTCCACAGTTCCATTTGTGGAGCCATTCAAAAAAAGTTAACGCTCAGTAGTGTTGAAGTATCTTGATACTAGCAATCAGAGGCCACTTTAAACTGCATAGAATAGACTGGGATGTCTATGGATTCACTGCAGGTGGCAGGGACAGAAAATCTGGCGAATTAGTTCTGAATATGTTTCCCAAAAGCTGAGCAGCCAATTCAATAGTCCACACGCAATGTAAATATTTTAGATCTCATAGTTACCAGAAATTGTGACCTTTCTGGCAGTGTCAGTATAGGGTTTAGCAAACAAGATATCATCATAGGCACCACAATTACTGAAGTTAAGAAATCCACCAACAAGAGGAGTAGAGTATTTATGCTAGAAAGAGCAGATATGTAATTGTTATCATCCTATTTAAACAATTAATGGACATCATTTCCAATATTATGGACATGGGGGAGTTATGGGCAAAGTTTACATTGATTGTAATTCATGCTCTGGAGAACTATGAGCTGTGTAAATGGATTAATGATGAAAAAGACAAAACAAAATTTGGAAAATGCTGAGAAAGCAGAGATTGTCAGACTTTAGTGGAAGACCTTGCCAAGAATATGAGAAAATTCTGGTTCGACATAAAATCTATAAGCAGGTTGAAGGCTTCTGTCCAGTCATTCATCAAACCAATCTTGTGTGGCAATAGAAGGCAGTGAGAGGAAAGAAGATTTTCAAATTTTGTGTTCAAAAACTCACTCACACAGATGAATTGTACAGGTATACCATTTTTTCACCATAGCACATACTCTCACATGAAGGACATAGAAACAGAAATCCCAAAAGTTGAGAAGCAACTAAAAGAGATGAAAACAAATAAGTTGCCAGGTATGGATGGAATCCCATTTCAGTTTTACAGAGAGTACTCTTTGGCACTGGCCCCTTACTTAGCATGTATTTATTGTGAATCTCTCACCAATGCAATGTCCCAAGCATCTGGGAAAAAGGGTAAATGAATGAAAGAATGGACCTCCAAACTTACAGACCTCTATCCTTGGAAAACACAGAATGGCATGTAACAATTTTGTGAAAAGGAAATTTGCTACAGACCATATAGTGGAGATTCTGAGTCGCAGATAGGCACAACAAAAAGACTGTCACAAATAATAGCTTTCGGCTAGTAAGGCCTTTGTCAGAATTAGACAGCAAACACACACATACACATTCACGCAAACACAACTCACACACACGACTGCAGTCTCAGGCAACTGTCGCAATGTGGCCTCAGTTGCCTGAGACTGCAGTTGTGTGAGTGAGTTGTTGTATTTGCATGAGTGTGTATGTGTGTGTTTGCTGTCTAATTTTGACAAAGGCCTTACTGGCAGAAAGCTATTATTTGTGACAGTCTTTTTGTTGTGCCTATCTGTGACTCAGCATCTCCACTATATGGTGAGTAGCAACTTTCCTTTTCACAATATTGTTACAGACCTTTATCCTTAACATTTGTTTGCTGCAGAAGTCTTGAGCACATTTTCTGCTTAAATAGAATAAATTTTCTTGAGACAGAAAAGTTTCTGTTCACAAATCAGCACAGATTTAGAAAGCATTGCTTGTGTGAAACTCAGTTTGTCCTTCAATATCCTGTGAACCACGGATGAATGGCAACAGGTAAATTACATATTTCTAGATTTCCAGAAAGCATTTGACACAGTGCTACACTGCAGACAGCTAAGGAAGGTCCAAGCATGTGGAACAGGTTCCTAGATATATGAGTGGCAAAAAAACTTCTTAAGCAGTGGCACCCAGAGCATTGTCATGGAAGGCAAGTGTTCATCAGAAACAACAATATGATCAGGAGTGCCACAAGCAAGTGTGATAGGACCACTCTTGTTCTCTAAATACATGAATGATCTGATAGATAGGGTGAGCAGCAATCTCTGACTGTTGGCTGATGATGCTGTAGTATACAGGAAAGTGTCTTTACTGAGTGGTTGTAGTTGGACAGAATTTCTATTTGGTGTGATGAATGGCAGTTTGCTGTAAAAAAAAATGTGGGTTAATGCATACAAGTAGGAAACACAGTCCTGTGATGTTCAAATATAGTATTAGACATTTGCTGCTTGACACAGTCACGTCAATTAAATATCTAGCCGTAATGTTGCAAAGTTACATGAAATCCAATGAACACATTAATTCAGCACTAGGGAAGACAAATGGTCAGCTGTACTTTATTGGTAGAATTTTAAGAAAGTGTAGCTCATCTACAAAGGACACCATATATAAAACACTAGTGCAGCCCATTCTCGAGTACTGCTTGAGTGTTTTGGATCCCACAGTGTCAAACTACAGGAATATACTGAAACAATTCAGCTGTGTGCTGCCAGATTTGTTAACAGTAAGTCTGATCAGCATGAGAAAATTTTGGAGCTGCTTGGGATCTCATTTGGGAATCCATGGACAGAAGACAATTTGTTTTCATGAAACACCACTGAAAAAATTCAGCAAACTGTCATTTGCACCTGACTGCAAAACTATTCTACTGCCACAAATGAACATTTTGAATAAGGACTGTGAAGACAAGATAAGAGAAATCGTGAGTGGAACAGGAAAGAGATTGACTAGTAGTCATACAAAGTACCCTCTGCCATATGGAGTAGGTGCGCAGATTTAACATAGAAAGTGCCTCAGACACAGAACCATAATATGCATTTTCTGATGATGAAGTTTTCCTGAATTCATACTATGAGTGATTTTATATTATATCTTCCAAAATGTTTGACCAATTTTTACTTAACTTCAGTGGAAACTAGCAGCACTTGAAAGACACACTGCACAGGTGGCAAGGTACAGACTAGATAGGTATTCACTTATCATCTTAAGTGTATGTAATGTTTCATGTGCTTAACTCTTTATTAATTTGATAACTGAGTCAGTCTTGTTTTCTGTAGTTGAATTCATTGTAAATGTCTTGAAAAACCTGCTTTTAAAAGCTATGTACGCTTGCTTGTACCACAAAAACTTTTATGCAACTTGCCACCTATTAAAAGAAAATGATTATTAAATACACTCCTGGAAATTGAAATAAGAACACCGTGAATTCATTGTCCCAGGAAGGGGAAACTTTATTGACACATTCCTGGGGTCAGATACATCACATGATCACACTGACAGAACCACAGGCACGTAGACACAGGCAACAGAGCATGCACAATGTCGGCACTAGTACAGTGTATATCCACCTTTCGCAGCAATGCAGGCTGCTATTCTCCCATGGAGACGATCGTAGAGATGCTGGATGTAGTCCTGTGGAACGGCTTGCCATGCTATTTCCACCTGGCGCCTCAGTTGGACCAGCGTTCGTGCTGGACGTGCAGACCGCGTGAGACGACGCTTCATCCAGTCCCAAACATGCTCAATGGGGGACAGATCCGGAGATCTTGCTGGCCAGGGTAGTTGACTTACAACTTCTAGAGCACGTTGGGTGGCACGGGATACATGCGGACGTGCATTGTCCTGCTGGAACAGCAAGTTCCCTTGCCGGTCTAGGAATGGTAGAACGATGGGTTCGATGACGGTTTGGATGTACCGTGCACTATTCAGTGTCCCCTCGACGATCACCAGTGGTGTACGGCCAGTGTAGGAGATCGCTCCCCACACCATGATGCCAGGTGTTGGCCCTGCGTGCCTCAGTCGTATGCAGTCCTCATTGTGGCGCTCACCTGCACGGCGCCAAACACGCATACGACCATTATTGGCACCAAGGCAGAAGCGACTCTCATCGCTGAAGACGACACGTCTACATTCGTCCCTCCATTCACGCCTGTCGCGACACCACTGGAGGCGGGCTGCACGATGTTGGGGCATGAGCGGAAGACGGCCTAACGGTGTGCGGGACCGTAGCCCAGCTTCAAGGAGACGGTTGCGAATGGTCCTCGCCGATACCCCAGGAGCAACAGTGTCCCTAATTTGCTGGGAAGTGGCGGTGCGGTCCCCTACGGCACTGCATAGGATCCTACGGTCTTGGCGTGCGTCCATGCGTCGCTGCGGTCCGGTCCCAGGTCGACGGGCACGTGCACCTTCCGCCGACCACAGGCGACAACATCGATGTACTGTGGAGACCTCACGCCCCACGTGTTGAGCAATTCGGTGGTACGTCCACCCGGCCTCCCGCATGCCCACTATACGCCCTCGCTCAAAGTCCGTCAACTGCACATACGGTTCACGTCCACGCTGTCGCGGCATGCTACCAGTGTTAAAGACTGCGATGGAGCTCCGTATGCCACGGCAAACTGGCTGACACTGACGGCGGCGGCGCACAAATGCTGCGCAGCTAGCGCCATTCGACGGCCAACACCGCGGTTCCTGGTGTGTTCGCTGTGCCGTGCGTGTGATCATTGCTTGTACAGCCCTCTCGCAGTGTCCGGAGCAAGTATGGTGGGTCTGACACACCGGTGTCAATGTGTTCTTTTTTCCATTTCCAGGAGTGTATTTTGCATATGCCTAGTGAACCAGTAATACATCGAGTTTTCCACACTAGGGACGTAATATCTTGAGCACCCTTTTTCTGCCTTGACAGTGTTTCACAAATGATTATAAAGTTGAAATTTTTTTCTTGTATAATTTTGGCTTTATGATGATGTTCTTCATCATTTTGTTATGAACTACTGCAACTTTTCTGTGAGTGTCATATACCATTTTCTTCTATTTGATATCCTGATACCACGGGTTACTTAGAGAGGTAGGTCCTTGGTATTGCACGTGACTTTTTTTTGTGGGAAAGAGCTATGAAAGAAAGTGAAGCAGGTTTGTAGAAAAGTATTACATTTGGTTGAACAAAATACTTTTTTTTTTCTTCAGTGATATTTGAAGGTGTGTTGTACATTAAATCTTTCATTTGCCATCTTGGAACATCACTCTGCCAAGTTTCCATCAGTGTTGGTTTTATTGTATCACTATATGGCAGTGAACACCTAAGTTAATTGTTACTGTTTAAAACAATGAAAACTCCAGGTAGGAATATCAACAGTGTAGGAATGTTACCCTTCCCTGTTTTCTTGTTAGAAAGTGCACTGTCTGTACTAAGTTGTAGGAATTGAGCAGACCTATAGGCCTTCTTCCATGTAAATTAAAAATAAGGAAACTGCTTAATCCGTAAAAGTTCATTTGAAAAAGCCTGAGTTTCCAGAATTTATTTCCATTTTGAATGCTGAAACTCTTGCATTTCCTTCCACACATAGGAGCAAACTTTCAGTGATAGATCTATCATTAATTATGAATAAAATTAAGTCCAAACATTCTTTTCCCTTGATAACTTATTAAAAAGTTAATAATACAGTTCTTATCCAAAATTAACATATTTCTTATGAACTAAGCTTAGTACAGTATTAAGTCTAGTGAGAAAAATACATACAAAAGGATAATAACTAAGTTGATGGAAAAAGTTCTTCTGACACCCACACATGTATACACATGAGAGAGAGAGAGAGAGAGAGAGAGAGAGAGAGAGAGAGAGAGAGTGAACAACACCAAGCCTCTTATATCTGGTAAGTAATGGTCTGTCAGACAGAGTCTACCCTCACATGTGTAATTATTTTATGAATTAGTGATAAGAAGCTTTTTTCTGTTCAGAAAAGCTCAAGGAAATTAGAGAATAACATTATGTTAGTAATATGCAAATAGTTTACTAATACAAAATTACTTGTTTGTCATAATGATACTCACTGCTGCTCGAGGCATATTGGCTACTGTGTGCATTGAACTCTGAAATTTCTGGCAAATGGTTTCCCCTCGGTTCTCCACCAGTTGCAACATCACAAGGACCAAACCTGATTGGTTGGCTTATTGGTCTGCGCCTCTTGTCTGCACAACTCTGAGGCTGAAACATTGACCAGACTTCTTATAGCATATGATAACAAGTGAAACATTATTTAAAAAATTACAAAAAATATCTATTTTAATGTGAATCCTTCTGCAATGAAACATCTGTGTTACATTCAAAGCCAAAAACTTGGAGTTCCACTTCTTGCTTTAATATATCTTCCAGTAATTTATTTTGCACTAAACCTGAAAGCAGAATATTCATTTTTTGATATATAAAAACAGTCACACAGCTTTTTCCTCAATATTTCATCTATCACTTATTATTTTATTATCCTAATCTGTACACTGCTCTATCAAGGGTTATCTTTGATGAATCCATACAAAGGAAAATTTTTTTGCCAATTCTTATCTTTGGGAGGCACATCTTGTGCAGCCAACAGAAGTATACAACATAACGCATTGTGGGAGACAGGAGGGAATGTCATGGAAGTGGGGAGGTGGTGGGGGGGGGGGGGGGGGGGGGGGGGGGGGGGGGGGGGGGGGGGTGGGGGGGAGGGGAGTGGACTAGGTCATCCATAACCCAAATTTTGAGATGAATGAAATGTCTTAACTTAGATTCTGACTGATGTACATCCCACCCCTCCTACATTTACTATTTTAGTTATTTTATTGGGCAGTTTTTGTGATGTCGCATTGGCATTGTCTCTCATACAGCCCATAATATTAAATACAGTTAAACAGTACGTAACAATATAATGAACTTCCAAAATTTATGACCTGCAGCTGTTAGGAATAAACAAGCTTTCTACATCACAAAGCAATTTCCCTTTCTGAAAGTTACAACAGACATATGAACAGATATTCCTAATTCCTATTTAAAATGTGGAGAGTAACTTTGTTGAGAGAACCATACTTACGACTTGGTTTTGGTCCTGCATACAGCTGACAGATCTTGGCAAGGGACAGGGGTCTAGTCGTTCAAGGTTGTTAGGACTGAGCACCCTGCTGTTGTAGAACCAGTGGGAACCAGTGACAATAGGAGCCACTGCTGCTGCTGCAGCAGGGTTTGCAGGTACTACCAGACGGCTGCTGTATGCCCACTGCCCACTTTTTGGGGCTGCGTACACAGCAGAGTGGCTGCAATCAGAAAACATAACAACTGAAACATGTGTTTGAAAGCAGAGAATGCAATATAAGAACTAGTTTATTAGTTATTAACTTCATTTGTAGAAAAGTAATTCAAACAGTGTCAGAGCAGACGAGGATGATGCAAACACCGACATAACATTGTGTAGGGGCACATTTGGCAGGATCCTTGTGATGACAGACTTATAAGCATTGAATACGGCAGTCAGTGGAGTTTTATATTATTTTCCTTAAAGAAACTGTTCCCATAATTTGAGAGATGCTCAAGGAGTATAATGGGCTCTTAAGTGTATTTCCAATTCAGATCACAGTCGCTTCACAATATTAAATTCCAGCCTCTCAGAAGATGAGAGACAGTGTGTTATTCCATCCATATCAAAACAATCTTGGGCAATTATAGCTACACAAGTGGGGTACTGTAATCTTATATGGTGTAACCCCCTTCTGAGAACAATGTTCAAGCTACTGAGTAAACTTTATGGCATTGAACGGTTTCACTTAATTTTGCTTTCAGTGAGACCATGAAACTCACTGAAAACCACTATATGCACAACCTATTAGAGGATATCAAGTGTGCTTTGTAGTGTAAAGAAGAGATTTTTATCTTACACTTCCCTGGTACTTTTCACCTTTTGTGATAGGCAACAATATGAAAGAAAATTTGTCAGATGATGTTACATGTTTACACCAGTTGGTTGTCCATGTTCTGTTCTCTTGCAGCACCGAAGCCTCCTTTTGCATTCACTTGGTTTAAAAAATGAGGGAGGTAGCTGCTGCTCTTCTTCTTTCTTCTCAAAGCCACTCTATGATTATTATTTTCTTTGTTCAGCAGACATTAACCTGTGTTCTGCAGACACATACAGTAATTTCAGCAGTCTTGCCAGTAGTCTTTATATACACTCCTGGAAATGGAAAAAAGAACACATTGACACCGGTGTGTCAGAGCCACCATACTTGCTCCGGACACTGCGAGAGGGCTGTACAAGCAATGATCACACGCACGGCACAGCGGACACACCAGGAACCGCGGTGTTGGCCGTCGAATGGCGCTAGCTGCTCAGCATTTGTGCACCGCCGCCGTCAGTGTCAGCCAGTTTGCCGTGGCATACGGAGCTCCATCGCAGTCTTTAACACTGGTAGCATGCCGCGACAGCGTGGACGTGAACCGTATGTGCAGTTGACGGACTTTGAGCGAGGGCGTATAGTGGGCATGCGGGAGGCCGGGTGGACGTACCGCCGAATTGCTCAACACGTGGGGCGTGAGGTCTCCACAGTACATCGATGTTGTCGCCAGTGGTCGGCGGAAGGTGCACGTGCCCGTCGACCTGGGACCGGACCGCAGCGACGCACGGATGCACGCCAAGACCGTAGGATCCTACGCAGTGCCGTAGGGGACCGCACCGCCACTTCCCAGCAAATTAGGGACACTGTTGCTCCTGGGGTATCGGCGAGGACCATTCGCAACCGTCTCCATGAAGCTGGGCTACGGTCCCGCACACCGTTAGGCCGTCTTCCGCTCACGCCCCAACATCGTGCAGCCCGCCTCCAGTGGTGTCGCGACAGGCGTGAATGGAGGGACGAATGGAGACGTGTCGTCTTCAGCGATGAGAGTCGCTTCTGCCTTGGTGCCAATGATGGTCGTATGCGTGTTTGGCGCCGTGCAGGTGAGCGCCACAATCAGGACTGCATACGACCGAGGCACACAGGGCCAACACCCGGCATCATGGTGTGGGGAGCGATCTCCTACACTGGCCGTACACCACTGGTGATCGTCGAGGGGACACTGAATAGTGCACGGTACATCCAAACCGTCATCGAACCCATCGTTCTACCATTCCTAGACCGGCAAGGGAACTTGCTGTTCCAACAGGACAATGCACGTCCGCATGTATCCCGTGCCACCCAACGTGCTCTAGAAGGTGTAAGTCAACTACCCTGGCCAGCAAGATCTCCGGATCTGTCCCCCATTGAGCATGTTTGGGACTGGATGAAGCGTCGTCCCACGCAGTCTGCACGTCCAGCACGAACGCTGGTCCAACTGAGGCGCCAGGTGGAAATGGCATGGCAAGCCGTTCCACAGGACTACATCCAGCATCTCTACGATCGTCTCCATGGGAGAATAGCAGCCTGCATTGCTGCGAAAGGTGGATATACACTGTACTAGTGCCGACATTGTGCATGCTCTGTTGCCTGTGTCTATGTGCCTGTGGTTCTGTCAATGTGATCATGTGATGTATCTGACCCCAGGAATGTGTCAATAAAGTTTCCCCTTCCTGGGACAATGAATTCACGGTGTTCTTATTTCAATTTCCAGGAGTGTAAGAGACAAGAATGGCTTTAATGGCTATGAATTGCAGCAGGGAGGGGGCAGAAACCTTCCACACTGCCAAGCACTATGAAATATTGCCATGGAGGACAATGAATAAAGCTGTATCACCATGGAACTATAGCCACGTTGTAGTCTGGGGGGAGCTGATATTGTCGTACTAGATGTGTGACAGATGTAACAGTAAGTGTCAATACAAGTTGCCCTCATTGGAAGTCCTCATATAAAATGAGCTTAGAGTGAAACAGTGCAACTGTGATCATAGATATAATGGCAGTTCAGGACACTTCCAAAGAAGGGTAAGATGTAACTGTACAAAAGATAAATCAGAAAACACACCTTAGAAATAAGGTGTTTGTACCAAAGTGTCCCTATAACTTTGCCCAACTCCTGTACATAATTATTTGCTGGTTACTACTAAATATTTCTGTTTGATAACTCATCTGTGGATGTAGAAGGAGTTATTACAAAAAATACTATTTGTATCTATGTTTAAACATGTTTAAATTGTCTGACAGACTTTTTTTTATTTCCCTGGAGTGATTATTAATGGGCTTTAGCAATGAACTACACTCCTTTCTAAGCATAATACGTAATCATAGTATTAAAAATTGCATACACTATTCTTTGTTGTATCTATTTGTGAATTATTATCACTGAATCTATTTTGCAACATCACCATCGTTCTCAGAATAGTAGGCACTACTGATAAATTTCATCACAGAACATAAGAAGTGTGAGACTACTGCACATAACTGTTTAAACAGATACCTGAAATGCATATCTCTGAATCCCATAAATAATTTCTTATAATTTTTGCCATTATCAAATTTCCTTTTTTGCTACAAACCATCAGTGGGTGAAATAATATATAAGCTAACCAGTTTCCATACCCAAACCACAAATCATTCTATAGCAAAACCTATTCATTCTACAAGTCCACAAAATAATTTCTCCAATTCATGTTGTAATAAATATCTACCATCCAAAACATACTAGCCTATATGCTGTGCTGGCACGCTACATGATTTCTTAAACAAACAACTGAGCAAATTGACCCTTTCTGTTGGTCAATGTTAACCTGGAAGACTATTAACAATTTTCACAAATTATCATTTTAAATTATCTCAGCTGATGTACTAACTTTACAATAAAACTTGCATCATCAACAAATGAGTAATTATGTTCTGCTGCACTTATGAGTCTGGACACTTTTTAAAATGAAGTGGTTATATGGTGCCACGGGGATAGCAAGACTTACTTAAGCTAGATGTATTTTTTCCTACTTTGTAAAATTAGAGTATTTTATGAACTACAAAATGATGTGTAATCATGTTAATGACTAGGATTAATGTTCATGAGAATATCTGCAAGATAAAATATTTATAAAATGGTTGTGGGAAAAATCAAAATCTCAAATTAAAAACTATACTGTCAGATAATACAGACAAAATCACTGAAAAGAGAAACAGAGAGAGAGAGAGAGAGAGAGAGAGAGAACCACCATGCAATGGATGTGTATATTACCTTGGCATAACAGGTACACCACTTCTTTGTCTTGCTGCCATCTCTTCTCTTGCACCTAATAACAAAAGAAATTTTTTTATTATATTTGTTCACTGGAATACATATTCCATAGATCAATTTTTGTGTCATAACACATGGATGTAGAATGTGTCAAAATATTTAATTCATCATTATATCTGTATCATTAAGCACCATAAAGAGAAATCAAGAATACAAATTAGAAAATAATAATTAAAAAACCAATCAGTAATTTCTAATTATACTCACAGAGGTTAAGATAAAATTTTCAGATATTATCTAAACAGTTATTTATAAAGCAAAAAAGAATTGAAGCACCATGCTACATTAAAGTTGGAATACACAGAAATACATGGGAAATAATCTTCTCTCTCTCTGCTACAGAACTCACCTAGAAGGAAATCAACAGTGGTAGTGGTACAGAACACTGAACTTATGAGTACACGAGAATATTTTGTATTTGAGAAAACAGATTTTTGGTTATACTGAAAGACAAACAATGGAAAGTCCTCTGGCTTCAGCTGGCCATGTGTGTGCGAGTTGCATTTGTGCGAGTGTATGTGTTTATGTTGCATATTTTCAACAAAAGCCTTGTTGGCCGAGAGACCACTTTCCGGCAGTCTTTTTGATTGTGCCTATCTGCAACTCATCATCTCCACTATATGGTGAAAAGCTACTATACTTTTCATAATATAAAAACACGATAATTTAGAAGTAAAGATAACAGCTCACCAAATAGTTGACTCCTCAACAGGCATATAAATAAGACTGAAACCTTCACTCTCTTTTGGAAGAATCCTTTTACAAGCTACAATGGGTGGGACACACACACACACACACACACACACACACACACACACACACACACACACACACACACACACACATACCTTTACAGCTAGATTGTGCCAACTGAGTAAGCAATGCTGGTACTACAATTCTGAATCAGCTTGCGGTACTGCTGCAGTTCTAGCTTTGTGCACAATGTAGCTGTAACGATTATTTTCTCTCTCTCTCTCTCTCTCTCTCTCTCTCTCTCTCTCTCTCTCTGTGTGTGTGTGTGTGTGTGTGTGTGTGTGTGTGTGTGTGTGTGTGTGTGTGTCAGAAGACTTATGGGCACAGAGCATTATTCAGTGACTAGTAGACACATGTTGACAAATCCATTGACACTTGTACACAGCCCAGTATGCTGCGGAGGGATTAGTGCACCAGTATCAGCTCCCTCTTCCATTCCATCTGCATACGATTGCAGGTGTAGTGACTGTAAATAAATGTCTGTATAATAAAAATGCTTTAGAATATTAACTGAATTTTTCACTGGTTCTTGGCAGAACGCGTCAACAATAACAATTAGAAAACACTTCCTACTGATCTGCAAAATTATATTTATTTAGTCACAAACCAGCTTCTGATTTCTTAGACCACTAATCAGCGACAACTGATTATCAAAAAAATAGATAAATGATGTGTGTCTGACACAGGTATGGAAATTTTTGTATCTTCTTCATAAATAATAACATTGTCCTCAAGAACATCGCCCTTGTATAGACCCTCTATATACTCCTTCCACCTTTCTGCTTTCCCTTATTCTTTTCTTAGAACTGCGTTTCCAGCTGAGCTCTTGATAAACATACAAGTGGTTCTCTTCTCTCCAAAGGTCTCTTTAATTTTCCTGTAGGCAGTATCTATCTTACCCGCCTTGTGAGATAAGCCTCTACATCCTTACATTTGTCCTCTAGCCATCCCTGCTTAGCCATTTTGCACTTCCTGTCGATCTCATTTTTGAGACATTTGTATTCCTTTTTGACTGCTTCATTTACTGCATTTTTATATTTTCTCCTTTCATCAATCAAATTCAATATTTCTTCTGTTACCTAAGGATTTCGACTAGCCTTCGTCTTTTTACCTACTTGATCCTCTGCTGCCTTCACTACTTCACCCTTCAGAGCTACGCATTCTTCTTCTACTGTACTTCTTTCCCCCATTCCTGTCAATTATTCCCTTATGCTCTCCCTGAAACTCTGTGCAACCTCTGGTTTAGTCATTTTATCCAGGTCTCATCTCCTTAAATTCCCACCTTTTTGCAGTTTCTTCAGTTTTAATCTACAGTTCATAACCAATACATTGTGGTCAGAGTCCACATCTGCCCCATGTAGAGTGTTTCCATATGAAAGTATTACTTTTTTTTTTTTTTTTTTTTTTTTTTTACGTAACACAGAATTAGTTACGTTAACTGAAAAGGGAAACTATGTTTTTATGTACATTTCATAAATGATGAAAAATAAAGTTGAATTTACAATTTTAATCTAGCATTTCTAATTAAAACTTTTAAACAGAGGGGAAAAAGGAAATTAAGTTTGGTCACTAACTGCTATCAGCAGGATGATCTTTCCGCTTTTCTTAACATAATATAAAAATCCACATTCTACATCACAAGAGTTGTTTTCTGTTGAAAGATGGTCAGCAGATGTTGAATCATTCTTTTTCAGTCTCCAGATTCTCTCACATTCAGATAACTTGAACTGACAACTCTGCATTACTGACTAATATATACTTTTCTGCAGTGCTTGCATGTGATTCTAAGCACTTCACTCTGTGTGAAAAGTGCAGTTTATCTTTATTATGAACTGAAATTTTTGATTTACTGTTTGAATGTAGTTGTGTCACTAACTTTTTTGTCTGCTACTATATAGGACAATGCATCAGTTTTTGTAACTAATGACTGGTTTCTGCTGGCCATCATATGGAAGTTGTGTATTTTTACACCTTTTCTTCTTTCATAGTACATTATGAACCAGTTCTCAGATGACAGTGGGGAAATAGTGTCTGTTGTCTTCTGAGGGCACAAAATTGCTAGAATGTTCTCTAATATATGACTCTGGCAAAGCTTTACAGCAGTAATGTGATCTGTGTATGCAAAACTTACAAATCTATCTCTCTCTCTCTCTCTCCCTCCCCTGCCCCTCTTTCTTTGCTAAAATAGCCACGGAATAATCTTATGCACTTTAGAAATTAAAGGAAGTATAAAACTTTTTTCACATACTTAAGGGCGTTATCATTTACGATCTGTGGAAGGAGCACAGCCAAACCCGTTCTTTTGTAAATGTGTATTACATAGCCAATATTTTCTGATATATTCCATGTCCTGAGGATTTCCTCATTGCAGGTCTTTGGACTGGACAGTGTATCTAATCTAATCTGAAAAGTCAAAGGACCTGATTGGCTAACATAATGTGTTTTATTACAGTGTCCTTCTGGAACTGCATACTTATCCATGCAAGTAGTTATTTTAGAGGACCTTCCAAACAATTTCTTTTAATTATGTGCCACTGACATCTCTGATCTGAAGATACACCTTTCTGCTGACTGCCAGGGCAGAAGCCTGTAGTGAGGTTCGTGCCAACCAATACAGGTGAGTACTCAATTGTGCACAACAACACTGTGTGTACTTTATACAAACCTGAACTGACCTCTCTCAGTGCTGTGGTAAGCATCATAGTGAGTAAACCAGTGTAATGCAGGAAGCAGATTTTGGTACTTACAATAGGCCTTGTCTCGTCGTGGCATAACACAGCAGCGCCAGACAATGAGGGCGATGAGGACGAGCAGGAGGAGCGCACCGCCGCACACCGCCCCCACCAGCAGCGGCAGGTACTCACTCGGAATGCGCCAGCTGCCCCACTTCCAGCCACCCGCAGAACTCGGAGGCACTGTGCCGCTGTCCTGTTTGGACATTAGATCTGTGTCATAATGGCACTAGAAAATTATAAGGTTTTCACCACCAATAACGATTCTTAGCAGAGCACCAAGCTTTATGAAACTTCTTCCACTTAAACATCAACATACTGACACGGTAATAGAACTAATGTTTGGACAAACACTGTGACAGTATAGAAATGTATTGCCTGCCATGGCAATTTTATAGAAAATTAGTAGAATGAAGTTCTTTCTCCCCTTTTTACCTCACTTTGTGAATAATTTTGATCTGGTCATAAACAGAAACAAATAAGACTTAAATTATTCTTTCATTAACCTTCATTGACACCAAGAAGGACAACCAAAGAAATGTGGATTGATTCAAGGTATGCATAAAAAAAAAACAAGCAAATGACAGGAACTTAATCTGTATATTTTGTGGACAATAAATTATCACTATATTGCTTAATGCTAAGTTTAATACTTACTTAATTTCAATGGCATTTTTCAAAGGAAATAGGTATGCAAATCAGTAAACATAGGATTCCTGTTTATAATATATTTTTACAGGCTATGAAGCTTTACGATTAACACAGCTTCTTGCCATGTAGCTAAAAGAACTTTTCAATTCTTGAATCTAGCTATTCAAATACTTTGTAGAAAGAGTGATCGATAAAGTATGATACTTTCTAGCAGATTAAATCTACTAAATCTTTGTACCTGAATGGGACTCCCAACCCACGACCCTTGCCTTTCGCAGGCTAGTGCAACTGAGCTACCCAAGCATGACTCACGATCCATCCTCACAGCTTTACTTTCCACCAGTACCTCATCTTCTACCTTCCAAATTTCAAAGGAGTTCTCTTGTGTAACTCATGGGAGTAGCACTCCTGGGAGAAAGTACAGGGTGTCCATAAAGTCCCTTTACAACTTCCAAATTTTATTACAACGGCAGTTGTTGAAATATTTTAACAACATTTCTTTTGTCGTAATCAGTGTTTATAAAATTTTTTTTTGACAGTGTTTAGTAGACTTCTGTATGGGCGCCTTTAGTTGCATCAAGCACATCAAGATGGTACTCGATTACTTGCCATGTTCGCTATAGCATAGCATCATCAATGGTGGCAATGGCATTACGATGTTTTCCTCGGATGTTCTTGGTTGCCTGCTCCTCCCTTTATCCAACACTGTCCCTGTCTCCATAAATTTTTTGTGCCATGCACGGATTGAAGGGTGTGATGGTGGATCTCTCCCATACTTCATACTGAAGTTTCATTGAGTCTGAACATCCAATTTTGTCTCAATAAACCAGGACACACATTGTGCCTTCTATTGAGGAGTTGCCATTTTATAGAGGTTCAGTTCCATCCACCCATCAAGTATCTGAAACACGAAATTTTAGTATATATAAAAACTTTAGTAAACAGTGATTACAATAAAAGAAATTTTGTTGAAATACTTCAACAACTGCCATTGTAATAAAATTTTGAAGTTGTAAAGGGACTTTATGGACACCCTGTATACTGTGGGGACATGACTTAGCCACAGTTGGGGGAATTGTTTCCATAGTGAATTTTTACTCTACAGTAGTGGTATGTGTGGTGATATGAAACTTCCTGGCAGCTGAAAATTGTGTGCTGGACCAGAACTCAAACTCAGAACCTTTGCCTTTCACAGGTAAGTGCTCTAACAATTCAGCTACGTGAGCATGCCTCAAAACTCATCCTCATAGCTTTATTTCCACCAGTACCTCATCTCCTATCTTCAAAACTTCAAAAAATTCTCCTCTGTAACTTGCAGTCACAAAAGAAAGGATACTGCACAGAGAGGGTGTGGTAGGAGAGGTATGCTTGTAATTTTCTTTTGAAATGGTAGGAATTCACAATGCTACAGTATATAACTCCACCCTGAATACTTGACAATGAGGCAAAGTCCATATCAAAATAATTTTTCAGTCTTGCAATGTTATTGAAACTGATTTTTATGGTCAGTAACAAAAATCAGTAATGGGAAATGTACTGGGAAGTGAGTGAAAGAATTCCAAAATCATTAAAGAGATCTCTGCAATATTTGCAGCTATCTACCTCATACAATATTCATTATAGCTGACACATCTGTCATGAGATAATTCAGCAATTGTGTTGCTATTAAAAATTTTTGTAGTTTATGTAGCTCTGTAATGTAACCTCTATGGATTACTTACACAATTACATAGATCTGAAGATGATCATGTGTGACCAAAACTAGTCATACAATTTAAAAAATGGGCAACTGAGACAGAAAAATGAATGATATTATATTTTTTTACACAGTATTCTTACTAGTCACATCTATTGAATAACCACATTATTTATTGTAGGTAACCTGCCCCATAAGGTAATTCCGTAAGATAACAGGAACTGTAGTGAAAATAGAAAAACAAGTCTGCAATTTTGTCTTCAGGTCAGTACAGCAAAAGATACTTCTAAGAGCAAAACATACTCCAGTGTTCTTATTGAGTTATTTATCTATTTGTTGATCTAATTAGAACTTGTTTTTCCACATGGACCACAAGGAATTTCACACAGTGTGTTTCATTTAGTGCACAACTGTTGAAATCTATTTCTGGTGCTAACATGTAACTATTGCTTCTTTGAGATCACATTATCTCAGTATTTGAGAGATTAAGTCTTAAAGTGTAATCTGTGAACAACTTGTAGGCCCATTTGGCTAACATATGCACTGTGTCTCCAAACGTTGTGTTTGGACCCTCTGTTAGTAAGCTTGTGTCATGAGCAAATATTACAGTTTTTGAAATGGCATTTGAAGTCATTGGATGATCATTATGTTTGTTAAAAACAAGAGCGAGCACAGAATCAATCCTTTTGAGACCCCACATGTTACATTTCCACAGATTTGAGGTCACTTTCACATTTGTGACACTGTCTGTAAATGAGACCGTCTGCTTTCTCTTTTGAAATTAACACCCCTTCCATGCCATTAATGCCATAATACTTAAGCTTGCCAAGCAGAATTTTGTGATCCATACAAATCATGTTACTAATGAGGAGGTACTGAATAGAACTGGAGAGGAAAGAAATTTGTGGCACGACTTGACTAAAAGAAGGGATTTGAATGATAGGATACATTCTGAGTCATCAAGGGATCACCAATGTAGTATTGGGGTTAAGTGTGAGGGGTAAAAATCATAGAGGGAGACAGAGAGATGAATACAGTAAGCAGTTTCAAAAGGATGTAAGTTGCAGAGATGAAGAGGCTTGCACATGACAGAGTAGCATGGAGAGCTGCATCAAACCAGTCTTCTGACTGAAGAAAAAACACAACACAAAGACTTTGGTAACATCACAAAACATACCGTCATGATAATACCTCTTGTTTAGCTCTGGCAGCACACCATTTGTAATTTCTTGCATTGTTTTTTCTGTGGAGAATCCTTTACAAAAACCAAACTGAGAGGTCATTTGACAAGTTCACCTCTATTATATGAATTAGTGCTGTATTTTAGGCCACTTTCTCAAACACTTTTGAAAAGATTATGGTGAGAGAATTACATCCATAATTAGAGGTGATTTGCTTATCTTCAGGTCTACGGACACGTTTTACAACAGCATATTTGAATATGTCAGGAAATGTAACAGAAGACATCAAATGATTACAATGGCAGCTTAAGGACAGTCCTATCAATTCTGCACAAAACGTTAATATTTTGCTAAAAACACCCTCACAGTGAGTAGAATTATTACTTTTAGCACACTGATGAATCCTTTGGGGTTGTATTTGATACACTAATGTGTGTTGTTGATGCATGCTGTGTTCGCACAAGTAAATCTTGCATCTTTTATGTGGTTGTTTACTTTGGAGTGCAGCATTTTCTGCCACTGGGAGGAAGTAATCATTGAATCTGAAGGCTAATAATTTGCAAGTGTTGCCACCTTTGCAAGACTTTTTTTTCCTGAGGACCAAATTTCATTATGGTCACTATTTTTGTTTGCATCTTTTTTAATAATATTCCAAACTGTTTTTGCCTTATTCCTGCACACAGTGACTGCATGCACATACTTCAAAAGGCTGCACGGGTGCCTCAGACTTTTGTGTGTGTGTGTGTGTGTGTGTGTGTGTGTGTGTGTGTGTGTGAGAGAGAGAGAGAGAGAGAGAGAGAGAGAGAGAGAGAGAGAGAGAGGGGTCACCATCAGAGTTCGCCACAGGCCCCAGTCTATTTAAGGTTAGCTGAGCTATGCTCAGCTTCAGTTCTCTATGTGTATTGCTAGAGCTCCTTGACACCCGTACTGCAGAACGCAGACAAACTGGCGGCTGCATGATTATGCTCTGTATTTAATTCATTCCTGCTAGATGTTACTTAAATACTGTGTTCAAGTTGTTAATACTTCTGCGGGATAAAGTTGTGTTCAGTCTGCTGGTCACATTGTACCTACCTACAACACTACTGGTGACAACTATGGTCTTGTCCTCCATGCAAATTTCAACTTTGGTTGGTCCTCTGTTTATTCTCATGATGGCTGATGGTGTTACAGAGGACATTTTATGTTGATTGGTCTAACAGCAAGAGTCATTCACCATGGGATTGCACCATCAATCACAGGCACTGGACAATCAAACTCAGGTACTTCAATCATTGGCTTTGGTTTTGTCTAGTTGGCATCCTCCTCAGTCTGTGTTACCTGCTGTCTTTCCACCGTGGCTCTCATGGTTTATCTGACTCCCTTTTCTACATACAATGAGTCCATTGAGGAATGGGATGCATATAAGAAACGTCTGAAACAACACTTCCAAGTTTTGGGATTATTGGTGCTATTTTACACTGTACCTTTTTCCTTTCTTGGATATGGCCAAGAATGTATCAAGTCTTAGGACAATTTGCCCCTTTGCGGAATCTGTCTTCTTTAATATTTGACCAATATGTGAACTTCTTTCAAAATACTACTGTAAGTGCACCCATGTTACTGCATCTTGCATTGAGTTTTATCACTGCAGGAAGTAACCACATCACTCCTATTGAGCGTGGGGAGCTGAACTGCATGGGTTAAAACATTGTTGTAATGTTACATCTGACGCACATAAAGAGCCGTATGCTGATCAGATGGTGAGAGATGCTAACATTCATTTAGTCCCACATTGTTAGGTGCGAGAGCATGCCCTTCAGGGTGAAAATCCATCCCTCTCTGAGGATTTGGCTATTGCATAATTGTTCGAGGTGGTGTGAGCTGTGGGTAACCAAACTGAGTCATGTTGTGAGGTATCAGCAATCCAACCCACTCCTCCACACCAAGCTTCAGATAGTTTTCAGGGGCAAGACATGATTGGGACAGTCTCCATATGATCACAGTGTCAAGGCTCCCAGCAGCAGCCGCACTAACAAAATACAGTCCAGTAAACAGCAGTGTACACATTCCACACTCCCATCCTGCCATTATTGTTTCATTAACCATGAGCACTCAGACTGTCCAAAATTCTGAGCTACTTGTCATAATTGCAACAAAAAAGGTCACATTGCTTATGTCTGCAATACAAAAATTCAATGTATCAGCTATTTCTGTTTTGCCAAACAAGCTTTTCATTGATGTTGTGCATTTTTGTAAGGTTCTGCACATGCAAGTGGATACAGGCGCTGCAGTAGCCTTGTTAAACTCACAAACTTATATGGACTTCTCTCTGTGTCATGAAAGTTAGTTTACAATAAACAGAGTATTCCTATTCTTGACCAATTCTCTCCCCCAGTGACCTCTACAAGTCAGCTGTCCGGTCACTTACATTTCTTGTTATAGATAATGCATGTACAGAGAATGTTTCTTGGACTGGATGCTTTTAAATTGTTTGGTTTTACCATTTCAGATAAAGTGAATTTAGTGTCTGACCAGGTGTCACATACACAGTTAGGTGCATTATGTTCTGAGTTTTCCTCTTTGTCCTCTCCTGGATTGGTATGTGCCAAAAATTTTAGGGTACACACTACCATGAAACCTGCTGCTTGGCCTCATTTTTTCTGAGCCCATCTGCTTCCAGCAGCACCCAGGGAATGAGTCAAAGACGAATTAGATCACCTCATGGAATTCAGCATTGTTCAGCCTATTGCATCAAATGAATGGTCTAGTCCCTTAGTTATAGCAAAGAAACTGTCAGTCCGGTTATGCCTCCGAGGCCTGCCTGGTTGCCTCCTGTTCACATTGTGCGACACACCAAGTACCTCCACGGGTGTCACTGTTTCCTTGGACAACACCGTTGTATTGATGGAACCATATGCATGTGGCTTTTGCTGACCCCTTTCTCAACGCTTACTGACTGTTGTTCGTTTATGTATATTCTCATTTTTTGTACATCACTTGTTGTTATTCCACATCCACAACTGCCACAGTCACAGCTTTGTCCAAATTTTTTTTTCACTCAAAGGCTTGTCCACGATGTTAGTCTCTGATGATGGCCCACAATTTTCATCACAAGAGTTTGTGGCGTTTTCTTGGAATCCATCACATTCTTGCTCCGCTGTTTCATGGTGAAGCAGAATGCCTAGTGCGAATGTTCAAAACTCAGATGAAAAAGTATGTAGTCAGCTCTTCATCCAACTTTGCCTTCTGTCTGGGCATGTGGTTTTGGACGTCATCTTAAATGGATTCCAGCTGTCATTGCAAGACACTGGGGACATCGTATCTGTGACATCTACATGGAGGACGGCCTCTGCTCAATGCACCATGATAAGCTTTGCCTTCACATGGATGGCCGGGCACCCCCACATGTCACACAATCGCCTCTGAGCCTGTCCACATTAGGTGTCGCATCATCTGCTACTGCTGGTTCTCCACTCCCGCGCGGGCAAGGGCATCTGTCCTCGGTGGCCAAATCAGCAGTTCCTCTATTGCTTCCAACACCACTGTCAGGGATTCCGCATCACCCATTCCTAAGCGACTGCTGATACCAGTATCATCAGAACCAGGAGCACTGTCACCAGAGATGATGTCCGACGCCGACTTGGAAACAGCCCTGCTGTCACTGGTGTGGGTATATGGTCTTTCACGGAAAGATGGGTGTAGAAGGTGTCCATGCCTGAAGCCCTCCAACCATACATTCCCATTGCAGCACACCACCTTAACCAGAGCCCAGTAGGCAGTTCACTCTGTGCTCTTGTATGTGCAAGTGCTGAATAAACCTTCGTTAAGTGAAGTTAGTGTTCGTCATTCATCTAATTATACTTTCTTCTACGTGACATTATTCTGGTGGAGGCGCCGGGTATTTGAACTTGTGATAGCGTACATTATCGACAACACAGTGGCTCCCATCAGGCCACGACAGAGCCGCCGTTTACGTGGCGAGAAACCCGAGTTCGAGCCATATTCAGCAGTTCGCAATCTACCGGAGACAGAAGAAGAAGAGGACGTTACGATGGCAGCAACTGTGTGCCACCACATGAGACATCCTTCCGGGTTCTCTCGTGATGATGGCCAAGATCCAAACAAGTGGCTGAAGGTTCGAGCGTATAGCCAAATTTAACAAATGGGATAACACCGTGTGTTTGGCTAACGTATTTTTCTACTTGTAGGGCACTGCCAAGCAGTGGTATGAGAACAACGAGGAGAAGTCCACAAGCTGGGAAGTATTCTAGGCGACACACAACGACAGAAGTCAAGGCTGAAGATAAAATAAAGTGCAGGGCACAGTGTCCAGGAGATACTGCAGCATCCTACATTCAAACGTCTTGGAGCTGTGTAAAATAGTGGATCCTAGAATGAAGGAGGAAAATAAGGTTGCACATCTCATGAAGGGTGTTGCTGAGGACTTGTATCAAGCCCTACTCCTGAAGGAGGTTTCGACAGCAGACGACTTCATAAAATAGTGCCAGTATATGGAGACAACGCATCAAAAAATAATTACACACAAGAAGTTTGAACAGCTTCCAAACGTCGTATCGATGTCTGTGATGGGGGAAGCAACTGATTTCACAAGTGTTCTTCGTCAGATAGTGAGAGACGAAGTTCAGAAGGCACTTGGATTTCACGGTGAGCAAAAAATGGAGACGCTTCAAGAGATCATTAGGGAGGAAGTGGAACAGACATTGAACCCAATCTCTCGTCCTTCATTTCCCTTTAAAATGGTGAAAAAGTCGAGACCAAGGCGGAGTTATGTTCCTACAATGCCGCATGAGGAACCTGTTTGGGCACCAAGGAAGACTGACGTCTGGAGGACCCAGATAACCAACCAGTATGTTTCCACTGCGGACGACCGCGCCATGTGGTGCACTATTGTCGAGAAAGGCGGCGGATATTTGATGACGCCCGCGCCAGAAGACAGTAGACTGATCTTAGCCGACGCCAAATCCGGGACGACGAAGATGAACAAGAAGATGTGGGTACAGGACGACGTAAGTCACCATCGATGCAAGCTAGCCGCTGGTGAGGACGCTCCCCAACACGCCGATCAAGGTCGTCTCGTTTAAGAATTCGGTGAACTGTGGATAGTTAACTGTCGCCGAGAACCGCAGATCCTTCCAAGACGCATATGCGTAGGAAATGCTGAGCCGTTAATTGCAGAACAGCTGAGCGTCATAGAAACCTCCCATGCCAAGTCTGTGGGCGAAATTAGCGCTAACACTTCGAGACAAGATCTTCTAGCTCGCCATCACCAGATCTCACTAAGGAACAACAGAAGAAGCTACTTGCCATTCTTCAAGAATGCTTCAATCCACAGCTGAAGAGCAAATTAGACAAATCGACGGTGAAGCATCGGATTAGCACTGGAGACCATCAACAACTAAACCAGAGAGCATACCGTGTGTCAGCAACGTAACGTCGAATAATTCGCGACGAGGTAGAGAAAATGATGAAGAATGACGTCATTCAGCCTTCGCAGAGCCCATGGCCGTCACCAGTGGTTCTCGTCAGGAAGAAGGATGGCAGTTGGCGCTTTTGTGTTGATTACAGCAAGCTTAATAAGATAATTAAAAAGGATGTTTACTCTCTTCCACAAATTGACGATACACTAGATTGTCTGAAGGGGGCTAAGATTTTCTCAGCCATGAACATGTACTCGGGATACTCGAAAATCGAAGTAGATGAGGCTGATCGTGAGAAAACTGCATTCATCACCCCTGAGGGCCTGTATGAGTTTAAGGTAATGCCTTTTGTTTGAGTAATGCACCAGCAACTTTTGAACGGATGACGGATAATCTTCTACGTCACCTGAAGTGGGCGATGTGTCTTTGTTATTTAGGTGTCATTATAGTGTTCTCAGAGACATTTGAAGAATATATAAAAAGACTGAGGGCCGTTCTTAAGTGTCTCCAACAAAGCGGACTGAAACTTAATCCAAGAAAGTGTCTCTTTGGAGCAAAAGAAATCAAAATACTTGGACACCTTGTGTCAAACGAAGGTGTGCGGCCAGACCCAGAAATGTGATATCTGTAACTGAATTTCCTATTCCTAAAAGTATTAGCGATGTGAGAAGCTTCCTCGGATTATGTCCTTATTACCGTCGTTTTATCAAATACTTCTGTATCAAAGCCAGGCCACTCCAAGAGTTGTTAAAAGGTGATGTTAAATTTATCTGGGGTAGTGCTCAACAAGATTCTTTCGATGTGCTGCGAAAAGCTCTGACGACTGACTATGTACTTGGTCTGTATGATGAGAGAGCACACAGATGCCAGTGGGTATGGGATTGGTGCTGTTCTGGTGCAAATTTCGGATGGAAAAGAGAAGGTTACAGCCTATGCTTCTAGGACACTTACGAAAGCCGAGAGAAACTACTCAACTACAGAAAGAAAATGTCTTTCTGTGATCTGGGCCTTGTGCAAATTTCGACAGTATCTCTATGGAAGGCCATTCACAGTTGTTACAGACCATCATTCACTTTGTTGGTTGACAGATCTTAAGGATTCAATAGGACGACTCGCCATGTGGGTACTACGTCTTCAAGAGTATGACATTACCATAGCGTACAAAAGTGAAAGAAAACACCAAGATGCCGACTGTCTCTCAAGAAACCCTGTGCAAGACCATCAAGACTTTGATAAAGATAGTGACTGTTTCGCAGCTCTCCAAGTTCTCTCTACTGAGCAGAAGAAGGACGCCAAGATATCTCAAATTATGCTTGCCTTAAATCGGCCAGAGGATGTGAAAGGACAATTTATGGTAGTCAATCGATTACTTCGCAAGAAAAATTTTGATCCGTTTGGAAAGAGGTGGCTACCACTGATTCCTAAACACATGCGGTTACATGTTCTACAGAAATTCCATGACACACCTGAGGCCGGACATTTAGGATTTATTAAGACCTACGATAGAATCTGCAAGAGATTTTTCTGGCCAGATTTATTCAGGAGAGTCCGTCACTATGTGTCACACTGTAGTGAGTGCCAGAGGAGAAAGGCAGTTGCTCAGAAACCACCTGGCCGACTCATACCAATTCCACCAGCCGAAACGCCTTTCCAGCGTGTTGGGATTGACCTCCTCGGACGATTTCCAACGTCTGCTAATGGCAATAGATGGATTATTGTTTGCACTGATTATCTGACACACTATGCCATTACAAAAGCCGTGAAAACACAGCCGAAGGATCCGAAGTTGCCAAATTCATCGGGGAAGACATCGTATTAAAACGCGGTGCCCCAAGGTCGTTAATTACGGATCGAGGGAAAGTTTTTCAATCGAATCTTGTGACAGAGATAAGCCGTCGGTGCAACATTACTCATCACACGACGACTGCCTACCATCCGAAAACTAACGGGCTTACTGAACGCCTTAATAAGACCTTGGCCGACATGCTATCAATTTTCGTCAATGTTGAGCAGTGCGACTGGGATGAGGTGCTACCTTTCGTGACGTTTTCCCACAACAACGCCAAACAAGACACCACAGGATTTACGCCATTTTTCCTGGTGCATGGGCGTGAGGCGACTACGACCATGGATACTGTGTTTCCGTTAAATCCTGATGACGTGGACGACGACTACATCGGCCAGGTGTTAATCAGAGCTGAGGAAGCTCGGCAGTTAGCTCAACTCCGCACGCTGCAGGCTCAAGAAAAAGATCGCCGAAGATATGACGCGAGCCACCGCCCTATTATCTACCGGCCTGGTGATCTCGTCTGGATATTCACTCCTGTTCGGAAAGATTGGTCTCTCTGAGTAGCTCCTCAGGCGCTACTTTGGACCTTATAAGGTTGTAAGACAGTTGTCTGATGTTACTTATGAAGTTGAAGATTTCGGCCCCGACGCAAGACGACGAAAGATCAGAGGTACGGTCCACGTCCTTCGAATGAAGTCCTACAAGGATCCTGCCACCCAGGGTAAATTCGAAGCTCCAGCAACAGGCAACAAGCGGAAAGGTGACGAAGAGCGTAGCGGCAAAAGAAGTTCTAAGAAGATCACCGACAGGGCGAACATCAGTCATCGAGGCCGGCCGAAGTGGCCGTGCGGTTAAAGGCGCTGCAGTCTGGAACCGCGAGACCGCTACGGTCGCAGGTTCGAATCCTGCCTCGGGCATGGATGTTTGTGATGTCCTTAGGTTAGTTAGGTTTAACTAGTTCTAAGTTCTAGGGGACTAATGACCTCAGCAGTTGAGTCCCATAGTGCTCAGAGCCATTTGAACCAAGCCATCAGTCATCGGGAGTCGGAGTATGCAGAACGGATGACTCATTTCCAGATTAGGACGACGTAACATCGAGACGCTGTTCTCTTAAGGAGGGAGCAATGTCGCAAAGAAGCTGAGTAGCACCGTGGTGTTGTGGTTATGATACTACACTGCTGCATGGAGGGTCGTAAGTTCAAAACTCACCTGGACTGTACAATTTTAAGAGATCAGAGATACGGTTCGAGTACATTCTAGAAGTATCCACAACTGGCAAGAATCATTGTACTCTTATGTTCTGCAGCAGTATATACACTGTATGTGTTCTGGCCGGAGGCAGTTCTCTCCGCGCTCTTGTATGTGCAGGTGCTGAATAAACCTTCGTTAAGTGAAGTTAGTGTTCGTCATTCATCTAATTACACCTTCTTCTACGTGACAATATACATAAAATGTCATCATGGGCCCAGTCAATTTAAGGCTAGCCGAGCTACACTTGGCCTCGGTTCTCTGTGTGTATTGCTACAGCTCTTTGTGCATGTAAATCGTTCCAGCTAAATGTTACTTATATACTGTGTTCGCCAGCCGCGGTGGCCCAGCGGTTCTAGGCGCTTCAGACCGGAACCGCGCAACTGCTACGGTCGCAGGTTCGAATCCTGCCTCGGGCATGGATGTGTGTGATGTTCTTAGGTTAGTTAGGTTTAAGTAGTTCTAAGTTCTAGGGGACTCATGACCTCAGATGTCAAGTCCCATAGTGCTCAGAGCCATTTGAACCATACTGTATTCATGTTGTTAATCCTCCATGGAATAAAGTTGTGTTCAATATAATGGTCGTCTTTTACTTATGCCTAATTACAACACTGGCGTGCATTATTTCTCAGTTACAGTGCCCAAGTTTCGCTTTTTTAACAATAGATTGGAGGACTTTACAATACTTTTGGTAAGGGAGATTGAACTCTCCACCATAGTTTGTTGCCTGAATTAGATAACACTCTCTCTTACTAGCACAAGATACCTTATTCTCTGGAATTATCCTTCCCTTATCCTCACTTCTGTTTGATTTAACCCTTATTTGTTCAGAATCATGTGACAATCAATCATAGAAATTCTAATCGCAACATGTTTGTACGGCAATTTGTTTGGTGTATGAACAAAGTATCACCGAGATGACTTAATGCATGTCCCTTGTTTGTAAAGAGAACCCCATTGGCTAGAGAACATACAATGGTTTCAAAGATAGCAACTCATGAGAAAAAGATAGGAGTCTGAAGTTGTGAGGGAGCTATTTGGATAGGTGTTTGGCTGGAGTCTTTGAGAACACTCGGGGACAAGGTTTTGTTATGCTGGAGTCTTTTAAAAGTCACTATACCTCACTATCTGCAAACGCTACTGTTTTGAGATGGTTGCTCTGCCAGTGTAGACCTCAGCCAGCTGTTCCACCCACTGTCACTGACAGCACTAAGAGTCTTCCCATCCCGATGGTATGGGACACCGGTACGCAATCACATGCCCAGTGCTGAGTGCTAGCCATCTTGAGGCAGCCATTACCTGTCTCCGGTTTTTTTTTTTTTTTTTTTTTTTTTTTTTAGCCCAGTCCCACTACAGAAAAGAACTTGTAACCCTACATAATGTGCAAAGTGTCTTAGTATAATATTGCCCTCTGAGCAGTTGGTAAATATTTGTTTGTCTCAGTCAGTTATTTCAATGTAAAGATTTTCCCACTTTGCTCATGCTCATTTTCAATAGTTCAGTACACTTCCTTTGCAATATTAATGTGTCAACTGCCTGATACTTCCATTTCACCTCCTCACATTTTCTCTTTCACATTTGAATACTCACTGTGGAACAATTTAATTGGCATGGTACAGCCAGCCTGCCACTAAGATCAATGATTTAATGAAGTCTGTGCCATAAAATAGTTAAGTTCTGTGTTCTGGCCCTAGACAGGCCAACTGAGCCTGATAGACTACCATGGCATCCTCTGACAATGGCATCACTGCGATGCGGTATATAGGTGCATGTGGTCAGTACACCACACTCCCCATCGCTTCTTGACTTTGGAACTGCTACTAGTTGGTTGAATAGCTCCAAAGTTGGCTTTGCTAGGCTGAGTGCACCCCAGACCAGTCCTCTCATGGAGGGAAAATTCCTGGCAGTACCAGCAGTCAATTCCAGATCTTCTGTGTGGCATCAGCCACACTGATCACTCTGCTATGGAGGCGGACTGTATCATAAAGTGATCCCATACTAATTAGTTGACCTTTAAATTCAAGCCTCATAGTCCATTTTATGAAATTAGACATTACATTGTGGTGTCCAGCTTCAGGCAAGACAAAATAATCCGCTCCACAACATCAGAAGAATTACATTTAACTTTTTCATGTCTTTTCCTTTTAGTTCTAATTTTTTTCCTTTTTTATTATTCTGATAATATAGATGCTGACTGTTAAATTTCACCAGCTGTCCCAAACAACCTCAGATATTTTGTATGGGATTAAGATATCATGTTTAAGTGGGCCAATCAATGCACAGTGTGGGCCTGAGTGTTTATCAAACCAGGAAACATAGGCATCAACAAGAGTGAGGGAGGTTCAAAAAATGGCTCTGAGCACTATGGGACTGAACTGCTGAGGTCATCAGTCCCCTATAACTTAGATCTACTTAAACCTAACTAACCTAAGGACACCACACACATCCATGCCGGAGGCAGGAGTAGAACCTGCGACCGAAGCGGTCGCGCGGTTCCAGACTGTAGCGTCTAGAACCGTTCGGCCACATCGGCCGGCTAGTGAGGGAGGTGATACGGGGAACTTGCCCTTCCTGGAATATGGGGTACAGAGCCAATACAGAATTCTCATACACTACCGACAACCATGAAATTCTATGGGATATAATAAGTTTTTTGTGTCGGCTATAAAATTTAGCTCTTGTGTAATGACATATCTTGAAACTGACCAACTCATTTATGTCACAAATTGCAATTTTAGAGTCTGGCCCCCACCTCTCTGGACAAATTTCGGGACAGCCATGCCAGGAATGTATGCATACCATTCCTGTGAACCAGCTGTCGTCACTGTCATCTTGGAAGTCGGGGTATCCCTAGCATGGTTATCACAAAGATGTAGATGAGATGGCAACAGTTGGTCACCAAGAGTGCTGAAATGAACATCCTGGTTCAAGCTCACACTAAAATGGATTATTGGGCCCTACTCATTGTATGAATAACGACACTAAATCATCACAGAATCACTTCCTAGTTGAAGTATGCCTATGACGGAGTGCATGTAAACCACCGCATTGAGCTGTCAAAGCACTCAACACGTTGTGTCATTTGAAAACAGAGAAAATCACGACTCGTAGGATCATGCTACATGCCTCCAACCAGCTACTGTTCCATTTCTGTGTTTTTTAGCCCACAGAGGACATGCAGCTTTAAGCCCTACTGTGAACAACGGGTTTGTTTAAAAACTGGTTGAGCAATTTCTATCGACCTTGAAACAGATTGTCACTGGCAAGATGTGAAACTTGTTTCCAGACCCTGTCGGTTAGGATTTTGTTTCTAACCACTGTTCATAAGCAAGGCTACATGGTTGTGAGGGATTCATTATTCCTTGTAGACACATTCGACAGCCCGTGTTAACACACCAACAAAAAAAAAAATGGTTCAAATGGCTCTGAGCACTATGGGACTTAATATCTGTGGTCATCAGTCCCCTAGAACTTAGAACTACTTAAACCTAACTAACCTAAGGACATCACACACATCCATGCCCGAGGCAGGATTCGAACCTGCGACCGTAGCAGTCGCGCGGTTCCGGACTGAGCGCCTAGAACCGCTAGACCACCGCGGCCGGCTAACACACCAACAAATGAGATGCCTTCATTCACGGTGTGGGCATGGACACGACCAAACATGATAGCTCATTTCTGCCATCCTGTCACTTCTCTACGTTGACCCATTTTATGGCGCTGATTTCATGCAACTGATGTGTGTGTGTATCATGAACACGAGGTATAGACGGGTAGTGCATTGGTGGAGCTGTCTTTTGCAGTCAGATAATTCATGTTAAAATGTTTCTGACATGATACGGTTGCGCGACACGAACTAACAGACTTTGAATGTGGAATGGTAGTTGGCGCTAGACCATAGTATATTTCATTTCGGAAATCGTTAGGGAATTCAATGTTCACAGATCCACAGTGACATGACAATGCCGAGAATACCAAAATTCAGACATTCCATCTCACCAAGGAAAACGCAGTGGTCAACAGCCTTCACTTAACGACCCAGGGCAGTGGCGTTTCTGCAGAGTTGTCAGTGCTAACAAACAAACAACACTGTATGAAATCACCACAGAAACCAATGTGGGATGTATTACAAATGTATCCGATACGACAATCCAGCGGAATTTGGCATAATGAGCTACGGCAGCAGATGACTGATGCGAATGCCTTTGCTAACAGCACGACATCATCTGCAGAGATGTTACTGGGCTCGTGACCATATCGGTTAGACCACAGATGACTGGAAAACTGTGGCCTGATCAGACAAGTCCCGATTTCAATTGGTGAGTTGGTTCGAGTGTGGCGCAGACCCCACGAATCCATGGGCCCAGTTTGTCAACAAGGCATTGAGCAAACTTGTGGTGGCTTCAGAATAGTGCACGCTGTGTGTAGATGGAGTGGACTAGTCCTGTGTGTGTGTTTTGTGTGTGTGTGTGTGTGTGTGTGTGTGTGTGTGTGTGTGAATTCCTAAGGGACCAAACTGCTTAGGTCATCGGTCCCTAGACTTACACACTACTTAAACTAACTTATGCTAAGAACAACACACACACACCCATGGCCGAGGGAGGACTCGAACCTCCGGTGAGAGGGGCCGCGCAGTCCGTGACATGACACCTTAAACCGAGCGGCCACGCCGCGCGGAAGGGTCCTCTGGTTCAACTGAACCGATCATTGACTGGAAATGGTCACGTTCGGCAACTTGGAGACCATTTGCTGCCATTCATGAACTTCATGTTCGCAAACAAGGATGTAATTGTTATGGATGACAATGTGCCATGTCACTGGACCACAATCGTTCGCAAGTGGCTTTAAGAATTTTGTGGACAACTCGAGCAAATGGTTTGGCTATCCAAGTCGTCCGGCATGAATCCCATTGAATATTTATGGGACATAATAGAGAGGTCAGTTCATGCACAAGATCCCGCTCTGGCAACACCTTCGCGGTTATGGACGGCTATAGAGGCAGCATGACTCAATATTTCTGCTGGTGACTTTCAACGACTTGTTGAATCCGTGTCACTACGCTGGGCAAAAGGAGGTCTGACAAGATATTTGGAGGTATCCCATGACTTTTGTCACCTCAGTGTACACATCACATCTCTGCTACGGATTACGTCACTGGTACAGGATCCTAGGTAACAGAGAGCGTGAAGGTGCTGACCTGGCTGGCTAAAAACAGAAAAGAAACGAATAAATAAGAGTCAGATTGGCATGACGCGGATATAGAGCTCCATTCCTTCCTAATACGTGCGTATGTCACTGCAGTTGACAGCAGTGGCGAGCGATGCGCGCCAAGCACTGCCACAAAACAGAACCTCCACACTCTTCCGTGCACTGGCGCTGCCTTCTGTCAGAGGCCATCGGCTTACGTGTCTCCGGGGAGCTCATTAGCAGCGATCAGCTTAACAAAGCAGCCTAATGCGGACTCGCAGCGCTGACGGCTCAGGCATAGCCCACTTGGCAAAGGCTGGGGGCACGGCACGTTCACAGTTGTGGATTCAAACAACACCGCGTTCAAACACTGGGGACTGCTATGTCACAAGGGCGCTGCGCTTAAGAGTGTTAACACCTTAGATAGAGATAATATGAAACGATATTCACGATATTGCAGTGCCTGTGTTGTTCAGAAATACGATGCACTGTTCCTTCGGACATTCATGAATGTGTCCCCTGTACGAGAAAATATATAATGCATGTACGAGTGCAGGTCGTAGACACACGGTTGACGACATGTGCGAGTTTGGATCTGGCCGTAGAGCTTGCTAGGATAGTCTAATGGCAATGTGACCGCTCGCGATAAGCGGGAAATCAAAGGTTCGAGTTCGATCCGGGAAGGACGTAGCCAGGATTTGGCAGGGGGAGGGGGAAGGGTCCGATTTCTTAGAGACACCCTAAAAAGACTCCTGTTTTTCATTTATTTACATATATAACGATACACCGTTTTATTCGACAATGATGTCGGAGTTTTCACCAAATGGAGATATAATCTCGTTTCTTATGAGTGCTGTATTTTGACATAACACTAACAAGCAGTCATACTCCAATCCTCCTTCACTCTCAAAGGTAATTTTACACTCTTATTTTTTCAGTCTCGAAATGAGCTGAAGGAGTGACCAGGAACGGACGCGCGCTAATTTCTTGGGACACCGTGACGATCACCGGCAGGGCTTTTGGAATAAAGAGATCTCTGTTCGACAGAGAGGTTAAAACAATTTTTGGTGGTGAAAATGCAAAGTATCCGTAATTATTCAACCTTACACTTTCTCACATTCCCTCGTTTAACTATGGATCTCTGACTTCTTGCAAAGTAAGAAAGATCATTTTCTGCATTAAAGAATGTCCAGGTAGGCAAATGTACTGAATCTAAACGACCAGACTTCGGATTATTATTTATTTATCATATGACTTTTAGTCCCGGGAGTCTCCAAAGAGATGCTCCGCTTGCCTTCAATGTAGTTCTTTTCGTTTAAGCTGCATCTTTAAGGAAATTGGAATCTGTCAGGAAAGAAAGCTATTCGGAAGGAATAGGCTGTCGCCTATAGTACGGGACCAACCCTGGTACTTGCCTAAATTGAAAGTGGGAAACCTTTTTCAGACGACCTCGCATACCGAATCCAGGGATTGGTAGCTCAGCGGCCCAACACAGAGCTACCGAAGTCGGTGGAGAATTTGGAAGAACTGGTTGTTCTACATTGTTTTAAATAGAATAAAATGCATCACAACAAAAGATGGAATTCTGCATGTTTTTCCATTTATCGTGCATGTTCAGTCATTTGATAGTGCACGAATGTATGCATATTTTAAGATTTTATTTTGCATGGAATTCCTGGCTTCAGGTATTACAGAATTACAAGAGTGTAAATAGATTTTGGCGGAAAGGGGAGGACTGGATTCAGAGCGCAATCGGCTCGGACGAATTCAAGCAGCCCGCTGAAAAAATTCTTTGAGAAACGAACTACAGAATGTGCTGTTATTACATACCCCTTCCGCTCTCTGCAAACCCTCCCCCATCGTTCCGTATCGGAACTAATTTTCACAACTGAGTACCTCCCATGTGACCAGATTGGGCGATATTTTGTTATTTGGGCTTCGAATGGCAGAATACTGAGCAATTGTTTTAAAGAAATGCAACCATCGCCGTATTATTAATAGTTTCGTTGATCAACACGTTTTTTGGGGCGACACGGACAAATCCAAGAGTATTTTGGTGCAGTGATTTTACTTTAATGTAATTTGTAATGACATTTACCGCTCCGCTGCCTTGTGAAATAATGAAATATTGCAGCCCTAAACTTCTACCAGCCTCCCAAATAACGCATTCAGGGCTAACGTTAAACTGCAGTACATACGTAATTAGGCTACTGTGCTGCTTGCCTCCTGGAGCAGGCTCATGTGCGATGAACTTTTGTGAAAGTGAACTTTATTTACCACGAAAAACTTCGTTACGAATTATATATAGTGTCAAAAAGTGATAATGACGAAATTTTTTTGTAAGGAAATTACGAAAAATATTAATTAAATGTGTCATGACCTACAAAAAATTGTTATACGGGAAACTAATATCTACGCTCATTGTCATTTTTAGAACAAATGCTCTGATGATCTTATTGTTCTCACTTCTTCTTCTTCTTCGATTTCTGATGTATCTTGAGCGTGCTGGAGGCCAGACGTGATTGCTGAAGTGTAAGTTGGTAATTTCAAGCAACAGATGAAATTTTACCTAATTTTGTACTCTCTTATTGTAGTATTTGCTAATCCCACTAGCCTACACTTTAAGAAGTGTCAACTCAGGCTTGTTTAAAAAATAATAGCAATAATACTCCTTCAAGTGGATAGGTATTTTGCTTAATTTCAAGGAATTTTCTTAAAAACATCATGCTTGTGTGTGCTGACAGAATCTGTAGCAAAGACGGAGTTTTATCAATACTTAGAGAAAGCAAGTACTTATCGAGAGAAGTTTCAAATATTACTAGTTGGTACATGCTAGGACGTAACCTATGGTAAGAACTATATTTGGTATTTAATAAAAAGATAGCCCTGAGAGCTTACTAGCCGGAACGTATAGCTCTACCCACCAAAGACAGTTTAATACCGTGAGGTTGTAGTTTGTGCGTATACGCGAGATGTATTTTATGATAAAGTAGATGAACAGTTAATAGAATCTTACTACTGAAGAGAATTGCTATTACGTATGTGCATGCTGCTTCAATTTTAAGGAAGTGTCAGAGATAAGGCTAGCTACCTGCATTTTAATACATTCAAGATCCTCGCAGATTATTTTCAGTGTATATTTTGAAAGTTTAACGTAACTTGTTATGCAAACAATATTAAACTAGGCCCACATACAGATTTGCTGTGTACAAACAAGCTTTATCAGATTCGCAAGATACATTTCACAGCATGTGCATGTCTTTCCAATACATTAATTCACTAACACGATTCATATAGACAGACATTCTGCACGCCACGACACGGTACATACCACACTATTATTGTAGTGCACACATACATTTTTAACTTACCATAACGCTAGCGAATGAATCAAAATCGATTTTCCTCTTCTTTCTTGTTACAAACGAAACTATCACAGTAGCACAAAAAAAAATAAACAGTAGGAACTTACATTAAATTCAACTTAGCTCGAACAAGACCAACAATTACTCTTGGCTAAAATAGGGATGGGCGATAGCCAATAGTACTATGAATGTATAGATAGCTTAAAACTGTCGGCGAACTTGCTGACTACCGATAGTACGTCTTCCTTTTTCGACGTACGATTGAAAATCAAAAATCTTTCAATTTCACTACACGGCAACTGGGTAATATGTAATTTCATTTAAGTGATTGGGGGAGGGGGGGGAGGGGTGTCCAGAGCCCCCGCTCTTCCTCCGGCCTTGGGCCCAGTACAAATTTTAGTTGTCATTCCATTATACGCTGATGGTTGTTCATATTCGCAACTGCGAATACATTTCATGTATAGATATACAGACAGCGCACGGTCCTACATCTGCCGTGTAAGGTTTGAAACCAACATCGAGTCAAAACCAGAGTTTCTGTCTTTGCGTACTGTGGGAAGTGGAGCCCACAGTTACAGTCTTCCTCAGTAATAGCTAAATCAAGCATCGATTTTAACAATTGAACGACTTGTTGCGTTAGTATGGCACATTTAACCGGATTTCTCCGAATTTCCCAATGTTCATGCGGTGGTCAACGTCTTTACATTCGGCCAGATGAAAGGGTAAGAATACTTTACTGAAAGTTCTTTCTTTTTACAAGCGATACAATTGCAGTTCTTCATTGAATCCCCTGTATTTGTTGCACGGTGAGTGATTTACTTCACCAGAATGGAAGATATCATTTTGGCAGGAAGGATTTAGTTTTCTGGCGATTCCTCAACCATACATATGTATTGTGCTTTTACAAGAAATGACATCCTCTTTCATCCATAATGTCCAGTTTTTATCTAAAATAAAACCTAAAATGTTATGTCTTGCTTATTCCAGCACAGATACCGAAACAATATCCAGATAAGAACAATCATGTATTAGAAAACGCTGGCTGTAGAGAAAACTGGCTGCAGTGCCCGGCGTTTCCCAGGGCGTTTAATACCTGCCACAAAAAGTGACTGGACCTTGTTGATACTCGTGCCGAATTCAAGCCAGATAAGAAACTGCAATCGCTTTAAATCGAAGGGCATATTTGAACCACTTGGTGTCAACGGAATACGACGAATGAATACGTCTTCGCCGGCGGTTTTCATAAAAATTAGGTTCTAGGCTTCCCGTTCTGACTTTTGTAAATATATAATTTCAAATCAAAATTCAGTAATAACACTTACATAATAAACTATGCTTGATTCCTTCTTAAATTACAAATTAAAGTATTATATGTCTAATGCATAATGTTCATGAAATCTAACTGTAAAATACATACTTTCGTCATGTCAGTACACTTTATTTTCTGCAAGCAATATTTTGACTCAAAAAATACGCGCCATATACTGAATGAACAAATATTTCACATATTTATTAATATCTTGTACAATTTAAATACGTATTTACTGTTATCAGGGATGGAAACACACTAATTACTTAAAAAGAAACACTGTTTTAGCAGTTTCTATTTTGCAACTTGCGGAACTTTCCTTTCACGAAAACATATAAGTAAATCGGCCAGGAACTTTTAGAGATTTTTGGTAACAAACTTTCCTCTTCATATATTACATACATATATGGTTCAAGTCAGATTACGAAATCTTTTCTTGAAGGTAAAGTGTGCAAAATTTCACCAAGATCGGAATACAACTGTAGATTACTGTAGATTTGTACGAATTACAAGCGAATCGACACTCTATATAGATTGATTCTTGTTGTGAGTTACATATTTACATTCTGTCGTCTCAAAATCGTCATTCATTGAGTATTATGTGTGCGGGCCAACGAATTTTTACGATATACATATATAGGGTGTCCCTCTTAGGAGCCGCCAGGCGCTTGTAGCTGGAGTCAGTTCAAACAAATGCTGTTCATCGCGTCTTCACGTCTTCTTCCATGAGGCGCCACGACGGAAAGCGGTTTTTTCTCGCTACAAAAAATAAATAAATAAATAAAACTAAAAAAAGATTTTAAATCGGAATTTTACCTGTCCACTTGATAGAGCGGCCCCAAATTAGTCTAGTGCGATATCTGTTTTATCGTTATATATTAAAAGGGACAGTAAAACAGGAGGAATAACCATTACTGCAACAACGCCAGGGCGTTTCACTACTGGAGCACTTGTTGTTCTTCGCCTTTTACTGTCCCTGATAATACATACTGATAAAACGAATATCGTACCAAAACTACACTAATTTTGGATCGCTCTATCGAATGGGCAGGTGAAATTCCACTTTAAAATCACTGTGTTTGTAGCGGCAAAAAACAAGACGCTTCTCGTCGACAATAGGAGTCGCATGAAAGACGTGATGAACAGTATTTGGTTGGGCTGGCTCCTGCTACACATTGCAAAAACGAAATTGCAAATATCTGCTGAAACATTAGAGAAAATGCGCCCGACGACTCTTGGGTGGTACATCTCGTACTACGACTTCTATGATTCAATTATTAATATTTAGATACAAATAAATACCCTCAAACAGAAGATTGTTCGCCTCCTTTTGGTAACGATATCGCTCCTCTGCTTCGGTATTTAAATTGACTGAGTTATTCTCGTATATAAATGATCGCAAACTTTCTGTGTTTTTTTAAAACAATGACATATTATTCCCTTTCACATATGTTTCGGTGCATCCAAGCACTGCACATTATTTAACCACTGTAATCAAGAAAATTTTACCGAAAATACTACAAATAAGATTAACTGAACAGTATTTCTGAGCCGGCCTGGGTGGCCGAGCGGTTCTAGGCGCTACAGTCTGGAACCGCGGGACCGCTAAGGTCGAAGGTTCGAATCCGGCCTCGGGCATGGATGTGTACGATGTCCTTAGGTTAGTTAGGTTTAGTAGTTCTAAGTCTGGGGACTGATGACCTCAGAAGTTAAGTCCCGTAGTGCTCAGAGCAATTTGAAGTATTTCTGAAGTCGCCTGCAACTGGACGCCGACACTAGTCTGCTGATCGAGATGGGTTCAATATAACAACGTCATGTGGGGTCTACATCATCTATGGTCTAACTGTTTGCTATTCAATAAACATCATCCTGCAAAGTACGAGAAAGAAACAGTAGGCAAAAACCACACACGGCAGGAATGAGTATAGGGTTCAATGTGGAGCACATAACACATTCATAAAGGGGAGGGGGTCGATATTAACTTGAAAGAGAGATTAAAGTTTAACATACCGTCGATATCATGATCATTTGGGGTGGTACACAAGCTAGGAAGGAAAGAAATAGCCCATGTTGTGCTCAAAGGAACCATCCGGGCATTCACATCATTCGATTTAGGGAAGTTACGAAACACACAAGCGGGGATTGCTGGACGGTATTTTAACCCCACTCCATTGTGTTCACCACTGATCTAGCGAGGCAGCACAGTGGTCAGCACGCTGGGCTTCCATGCGGATGGGGCGGCGTTCAAAACACAGTGAGGGCATCTAGATTTAGGTTTTATGTTGTTTCTCTAATGCGCTTTAAGTGAATGCCGGGGGTCGTTGCCTTGGAAGGTGACGCGGCCGATTCCCATCCTTCCAATCTTTAATGACCATGTCGTCGACGGGACGTTAAATCTAAGATTCTTTCCTTCTCAAACCCTTCAACGCGCATGTCAAAAAGATCCAGAAGTTGTAGCAGCTACACCAGAGCAGCAACAGGAATCATACTCATAGGGCCCTTCTCCCGATGATAAACTACCACCAACTCCAAGCATTATTAGCTTTTGTCCTATAACAAAGTGGTGTACTCGAATATAGCTATCGCTACGACCTAATTTGCTTAAGAAACAGTTTTTCATAAATGATTAATGATAAAAAGTGCGGAAGACAAACAGGCAATTATGGACGCTATATTACACGGTTGGCCAAATTACAGTTCCAGGACTCCTGAAGGAACGAACACGCTTAGTACTGCCCGCTAACGATGCGGGAAGATATGCTTTCCCTTAGGAAGCGCCGAATTTTACAGATGAAGTACCGGAAATTCCAAAATAAGATATTTCCGACATAATGAACGGTTTCCAAAACATTGGTTGACTCCAAAAAAAGCTTTACAAAGGATAGGAACACCAGTCCAGGAAGCGATCACACCTAATTATATCTTGTTGCCTGTCCACAGGTACAAAGAAAATCGATATCTACGACTTTTGAGTTAAAGAAACCCTGGGTTGAGTGCTCCTGAACTGAATTTGATGTTAGTAGAAGCTACAAGACGTCACACATTGCATCACTCTGTTAGGAGACGATTGCTTGATGCAAACGTCCATTCCCACCCAGAATGGCGAGAACCACGCCTTACAGCACAACACAAGAACTCTGTTACAGATGGGCAAGAAATCACGCGGAATGGATGCCCCAGGTTTGGCGTCGGGTGTTGTTTATGGATGAATCACGGAACTGTTTGAACTCTGATAATTGCAGACAACGTGTTAGGAGACAACCTGGTAATATCGAACGCCTCCAACACTGTGTATCACATGTGCAACAAGGTGGTGGTGGAGGGATGTTTTGGGGCGGCATTATATGGGGGACATCTCTTGTGGCTGTTTAGAACAATCTCACTATTCTATGGTACAGTGACAATATTCTTCAGCCAACAGTGTGACCATGTCACCAACATTTTGGTAATAATTTCATCTTGATGGATAATAACGCGCTTCTCATTGTCTTGTTCTCGTAAATATGTTCCTTCAGCATTTTAAGACGACGAAAATGGAGCTGTCTGACCGTTCCCGGGACATAAACCCAACTGAACATGTTTGCGATTGATTAAAATGAGCTGTTTTTGGACGTCGCGAAAGACCACATACTCTACGCAACTTAGCAAAATCGCCATTGAAAAGTGCGACACTTTGGAGCAGCGCTGGCTTGATGAGCTCATCGATGGTATGCCACGATGTATTCAAGCTGCATCCAACCAAGAAGACGTTCCACCATGTACCGATTTTGCTCAGGAGTGCTGTGAAAAACCCGCCACGAGAAATAGACGATTCTGTCGTTACACATTTTTTTCCATTCGCTGATCTGGGCAAATTGCAAATCAATATATATGCATACCATAGAGCCATTTATGGTTTTTTGTCCCGTGAATTTCGAAATCAAAAGGGTGACGCAAAAAAAAAACTGTTGTTGTATGTAACAGCGGCAGTAACGGTCTTATCGCACTTCCCTGAAACACACAAGTACTTATTTCCTTACCTTGATTCTCTCAACAGGTTTCAGAATATAGTAGTGTCGCAGATGGACGAAAATTACTGTACTTCCCAGGATAACAGGGAAATACAGGGTGTATCAAAAAGAATCATCCGGTTTGGCACGTCTATATTTCTGATACTAATAAACATATACAATGAATTTTGTTTTCTGATGAACGGGAAAACCCAAACAGTCTTTTTTTCATACCTTTTCATTGTTCAATATGCCCCCCTTGAGATGCATGGCTTATGTCAATAAGGTATTCAGATTGTTCCCACACTGCAGCGAGCATGTCTTGAGTTACAGCTTCCACAGCTGGTGTTATGCGATGTCTCAGTTCATTCATTGTTGTTGGTGACGGAGGCACATAAACAGAGTCTTTTATAAACCCCCACAAGAAATAATCACATACAGTCAGGCCCGGTGACCTTAGAGGCCAGTAATGTAAGGCTGAATCATTTGGTCCAGTGCGACCGATCCATCGTTCAGTAATCTTTTGATTTAAAAATTCCCGCACTTCGAGATGCCAGTCTCCAACTGTGGGAAAAGGAAGTCCTCAAGCATATCGAGATATATGATTCCCGTAACAGTGTTCTCGGCAAAGAAAAATGGACCTTACACCTTTTTCCGTGAAACTGCACAAAACACATTAAAATTTTGGAGAGTCCCTTTCAAGTTGTACAACTTCATGTGGCTGTTCCGTACCCCATATTCTTACATTATAACGGTTCACCTTTCCATTTAAACAGAATGTTGCCTCGCTACTAAACACTAAGCTTGGAAGAAAAGGGTCATCCTCCATCTTGCCAAGAACGAAATTACAGAACTCTACACGCTGCTGTTAGTCACCTGCTTGCAGCAGCTGGATTTTTTATGTTTTCATGTGTCAACGTCGACGCAACACACTCCAGACGGACATCGGGGGCATGATGAGCTGTCGAGCTGCACGGCGAACGGATTTCTTCGGAGTGCTTGTGAAACTATGGCGGACGCGTTTGAGGTCTGTGTCAGACACCCTGGGACGGCCCGGCGATTTGCCTTTACACAAACAACCTGTTTCTCGGAATTGTTCATGCCATCGTTTAATGTTCTGTGCTGTAGGAGAATCGACACCATATCTAGTTCGAAAGTCACGCTGAACAGTTATTACTGACCCGCACTGAGCAAAACAGAACACAAAACGCTTTCTGTTGTCCCCGTCACCATTTTTACTAGAAAAAGACGCGCGCTGCTGCTACCTAGCGGGAACACGTGAAACTCGACAGTTTGCGCTTTCCGATTGTACGTTGTTCACGCACGTATCTCAAATAACATAATAGTTATGATTCTTTACAATCGGATGATTCTTTTTGATACACCCTGCGTATGTACTCGAAAATATGGTGGCTGGTCACCGGGAACAAAAATTACTTTAATTAGGTTGAGGCACGAGGCCTGTATTAACGAGACAAATTGAGGAAAGTGCTCTTCAGTTATAACGAGGCTAACGCCAGCGACGGCTCTGGGCACTGGGCAGACGCGTCCGCGGTCACTGACCCCGTGTCACCGCAGACTCGCTACGGAACTGTGATCTGCTTTTTCGCGGCGAGTACTGCCTCACCTGACTAGCGCGGCTTACGTTAACAGTCAGCCGGGAAAGCATCACACAGCTGAAGAGAGCACACAGTTTCAAATAGTACTGTACATAGAAGAGCTATTGAGATACTGTACAGGAGCAGCCAAGAGTGGAGACTGTACACAAGGGGCGGACAAACGTTTAGGTAGTCTTGACGGTTTCTCTACACAGGCGCGACTGTGCAGTCAAGTGCCAACGTGTGGATAATAAATCTGTTCAGGTGTGTACATATGCGCAGGTAATCACAGCAGATACATGGAGTCTTTCTATACACTTGCGAAGGTCTTTACTTAGAGGTAAACCGGTGCGCATTTATTGGGCTGAACTGTTCTGATACATCACAGTACGTACGCACTGTCGATAAGCAACGGGACGGCGTAGCGAAGTTATAAAGGGTGCACCGCGAGTTTAGTGGTCCTTGTCTGTGACAAGTTAAATGTAAACAAATCGCGATCGCGAGACGATACAAGTGAGGTATTAAAAATTAACAGAGAAAACGGAAGGATATAGAACCCGCTGCGAGCAAACGCTGTAGATCCAAAAATAATAATTATCAGTAGCAACTGAAAATACGAAGGAATAACAAAAAGTAAGAAGCGGTTCGCTTGAAATATATGAACCAAAACAATGATGCTTCAAGATGCTAAGGTTCTTGAAGGATCGTGTTGTTCCACGAATATTATGCTAAAATATCGAAAGCTATGTAGATAGTACTGAGACTGGATCTGAGACATCACAAATAAAATAATTTGTGCCCTTCGGTTTCTGTTCACCTACATCCTTATGACAGATTACTTCACCAAATGAGTGCCTGATTGTCTCTCGCCTGTAAGTAGGACTGAGTACGATACTTCCGAGGCTTCACGTAACGGAATCTCTCTTTGAATTTCACTTATTACAGGAACTTAAGTGTAACGCCAAGGCCTGTCACCCATAAGTGAGATACAGCTGACGAAGTGCGTGCAGGTTTCCTTACGAGCCCTTTGAAATCAGTGCGGAGTGACAAGCAAGAGTTACAGTTACTAGCGCCAACTGCAAGAGAATTTTTTTACAGAAGTAATTACAGTGGGTTCGTCAAAACCACAGCGTAAAGCTCACTTCCTGTGAGAATTCTGCGATCATGGAATCGCGTCAGAACTCAAAGTGGAGGAGATAGGACATTAGTTAATCACTACGATTCCCTCACACAGACAGGGCATCTGTGCTGCTAAACCGCTATCTCGGAACCGAATATCATTGCGCATTGCCTATCTAACGGCTTCCAGGGGCAACAAAAATTTGATTTTTCGCGTAATGATTGACCACATTTTTAAAAAATTAAAATGTTTTCGTAATCTCCTCATTAAGAGATATAACCTCCTCCTAGAAGTTTAACACAATAAGACAAGTATTACACTTATTGTTAGAAGCTGTGTGTTTATCCTGAGACAGAGTAACTGACGACGCGCAAATACTCTGACTATATTCACCCAGTATTTGAGGATGAGCGCACTTAACGACTTCCAACAAGTTTTACACATAATCTGTAGTCCTTACGAAACGTTTTCTCGCTGACACAGCCCACAAAATGGCATAAGGAAAAAAGTTTATCGCTTACTACATTTTTCGCAGTTCATTTCGTAAAACGGGAGCATAAGGCGTGAAGTTTTAATTTAGTTCTTCTTTACTAGTAACCCTATTCACAATACAGTTCGCAGGCAGCCTCAACATATACCACTGAATGTACGCGCAAGATTATATAATTGTACGACACATAGTTCGGGAGGTATGAACTTGCAAACATTGAGATGCGTCAAATACTAGATTTCTCTTAAAATGGAGTGCCGATTACCCACACTATGTACAGGTAGTGGTTCATAATGAGAGCACTTAACACTTCCAATAAACTTTAAGCCTAATTTCAAACCTTTCCTGAACTTTTTCTTGTTTACATGCTTAAAGTGAAGTATTTAACACATTAACTCATTTGTAAAGTAATCACACGTTTGAAGCTGTTTTATACCTGGGAATTCCGTTATTTTAAGAATCGGGGGCTTACTGGTACTGTGTAAGTGGAACACTGTCACTGTTTTCTAACAAAATTCTTTTATTACATTTTTCAGCCGCGGGTCACACATGCGGAGTCGTTACCGGTTTCGACTTCTTAGTAAGCCATCGCCAAACGGTCTGTTTGAAAAGAAAGAAAAAGGGGGATTTTACACCACGAAATCGACTTACAAATCAAACTTCTGTACATGACTATATTTGCTGCAGCCTAGGGGCTGCACTAGAAAAATTTAAAATAACAGAAAAAAGACAACTCTGTTTCAATACTACGTTGTGAGCCTCCTTATAATCGCAAAAGACGTCGACATAACTATTGTGGCTTATTCGGTTGAATTTTTCAGGTGACATGAGTCACAGTAGTTCAATAGTAAGTACTCAAACCCTGCGCTCCCTCCCGACAAATCGCGAATGGCTGCATATATTTCAGCCAAATCAGGACCTACATTTTTTTTTTTTTTTTTTTTTTTTTTACTTTCTGTCACCAGACGCAAATTCATGACCTCCTGAAGTTAGGGAAACCATTTTCAGGTAGTGGTATTCGTTAACGAGGCATTGTGGGAAACGTACAATATTTCTAAAGACAGATGGTTGACTCGTTACGTCACACCGCGAACCCCGCGAGCGTTTCAGACGGAAGTTTAGAACATAAATAAATAAACGCGTATTCTTTTTTAACATACGCATACATAATTTTTGTCGCTATAACTACTGAAGTACTAATTGTATACAGGGTGATTTTGCTAAACGAGGACAAATTGCGGAACGGTCCCTGAGAGTATATGGAGCAAAGAAGATCACATGGACATACATGTCCGGAAATGCTTTACAAGGGAGGTACAGCCACTTACAGGCGGAGATAAAAGATCTTTGCTTGTGTAGGTTTCAATGATTGAAAGCACATACGAGAACACACCAAACAAGTAGTCCTGTTGTCTTTGTACTAGTGCAGTGGTAGCAAACTTTTTGCTCCAGAGATTCAATACTGACAATGTGGGGCGCCACTTTAGGCCTCATATGTACCGATAACATTTTTGATTGGTAACATACACAAATTAGAATGTTGTAAGGCTCCAGCAGACTGGCTACAGTAAGGGCGCGGCCCTCAGAGTACTGGTCATTAATAGCCACCACCATTCGGAACGCTTAAGTGTCGATTGATCTCCGTTTCAGACTGCTGTAACTCTCAGCGACTCCAAAGCTGCGTCACTGTAACTACACGTCGCAGTGCTGTTGTGTTGTCTCCGTGAGTCGACGATTAACAGAAACTGTACTTACATTTACACTGGAGAGATAAAGAAACAGGTACAAGTGCCTAATATCCACATCATACCTAGTGCGAAAGTCACGCTGAACAGTTATTACTAACCTGCAGTGGACAAAACGTAGAACACAAAACGCTTTCTGTTGCGCCGACACCATTTTTACTAGAACTAAAGTGCGCGCACACTGCTGCTGCCTAGCGGGAACAATGTAAAAGTCGAGGGTGTGCTCTTTCCAACAGTACATTGTTCACGCACATCTCTCAGATAACATAAGAGTTATGATTTTTTAAAAATCGGATGATACTTTCTGATACACCCTGTATATCTGTTTTGCTGAATTTATTTGAAGCTGTACAGAACGTTTGTAATTTTGCCTTTAGTGGCACCACGAATCACCTCGTATATGTACGTACACTACTGGCCATTAAAATTGCTACACCACGAAGATGTGCTACAGGCGCGAAATTTAACCGACAGGAAGAAGATGCTGTGAATTGCAAATGGTTAGCTTTTCAGAGCATTCACACAAGGTTGACGCTGGTAGCGACACCTACAACGTGCTGACATGAGGAAAGTTTCCAACCGATTTCTCATACACAAACAGCAGTAGACCGGCGTTGCCTGGTGAAACGTTGTTGTGATGCCTCGTGTGAGGAGGAGAAATGCGTACCATCACGTTTCCGACTTTGATAAGGGTCGGATTGTAGCCTATTGCTATGGCGGTTTATGGTATCGCGACATTGCTGGTCGCATTGGTCGAGATCCAATGACTGTTAGCAGAATACGGAATCGGTGGGTTCAGGAGGGTAATACAGAACGCCGTGCTGGATCCCAACGGCCTCGTATCACTAGCAGTCGAAATGACAGACATCTTATCCGCATGGCTGTAACGGATCGTGCAGCCACGTCTCGATCCCTGAGTCAACAGTTGGGGACGTTTGCAAGACAACAACTATCTGCACGAACAGTTCGACGACGTTTGCAGCAGCATGGACTATCACCTCGGAGACCATGGCTGCGGTTACCCTTGACGCTGCATCACAGACAGGAGCGCCTGCGATGGTGTACTCAACGACGTACTTGGGTGCACGAATGACAAAACGTCATTTTTTCGGTTGAATCCAGGTTCTGTTTACAGCATCATGATGGTCGCATCCGTGTTTGGCGACATCGCGGTGAACGCACAATGGAAGCGTGTATTCGTCATCGCCATACTGTCGTATTACCCGGTGTGATGGTACGGGGTGCCATTGGTTACATGTCTCGGTCACCTCTTGTTCGCATTGACGGCACTTTGAACAGTGGACGTTGCATTTCAGATGTGTTACGTCCCGTGGCTCTACGCTTCATTCGATCCTTGCGAAACCCTACATTTCAGCAGGATAATGCACGACCGCTTGTTGCAGGACCTGCACGGGCCTTTATGGATACAGAAAATGTTCGACTGCTGCCCTAGCCAGCACATTCTCCAGGTCTCTCACCAATTGAAAACGTCTGGTCAATGGTGGCCGAGCAACTGCTCGTCATAATACGCCAGTCACTACTCTTGATGAACTGTGGTATCGTGTTGAAGCTGCATGGGTAGCTGTACCTGTACACGCCATCCAAGCCCTGTTCGACTCAATGCCCAGGCGTATCAAGGCCGTTATTACGGCCAGAAGTGGTTGTTCTGGGTACTGATTTCTCAGGATCTATGCACTCAAATTGTGTGAGAATGTAATCACACGTCAGTTGTAGTATAATATATTTGTCCAATGATTACCCGTTTATCATCTGCATTTCTTCGTGGTGTAGCAATTTTAATGGCCAGTAATGTAATAGTAAGTTTTCTACTTGATCCTACTAAAATCTGACGAAGGATATCGGACGCACTGTGACCAAGCTATCGGCCGATGTTACCGGGCGATCTCTGGCACGACTTCTGGGCTACGTTGTCGCTGCCCCTATCCGTATCGCTAAAGGTGCGTTTACAACCGTACGCATTGCGCCTCCAGTTTGCCTCACACAGAAGCAGAGGCGGGGAACATAGGTGTGAATGGAGTCACTGACACGCACATTGTTGAGAAAGAGGCATGCATCTAGACGCTTGCCTCTACTTGCTTGTGTGGCAAGCACAGTAGCGCGGGCCGGCCAGGGTGGCCAAGCGGTTAAAGGCGCTACAGTCTGGAACCGCGTGACCGCTACGGTCGCAGGTTCGAATCCTGCCTCGGGCATGGATGTGTGTGATGTCCTTAGGTTAGTTAGGTTTAAGTAGTTCTAAGTTCTAGGGGACTGATGACCTTAGAAGTTAAGTCCCATAGTGCTCAGAGCCATTTGAATTTGAACAGTAGCGCGGCGACTAGGCGCAAGGCGCACCGGTGTAAATGCACCTTTCGGAGAATGTTCCGCACTGTCGACTGGCTTACGTCATGGTGGCGACCCACCTGCCGGGTACTCTCGCGTACCGCTGTCATTTTCTACAGCGTTCAACACCCCGTATCTCCACTTTCAAGCGCATTTCCGGCCGTAAGTCAATCTGAACTTTTTTCATCCTTAACACGTCTGGATCAGTTTCCTGAAGTTTGACCCCAATTAGGAAAACTGAAAAACGTGCAGTTACAATTATTAAAATTATAATATTGTTTTTTACGTGGATATGAACGTCAAATATTTGTTCTCCTTTAAAAAATATAGTTATTCGCAGCAATGTCTAATAAATTATGTTGAATATCTTAGTCACCAATTCCGTATGTTCTTTTAACCTCATCAATTCATTAAGTGATACAACTGTATAATTCAGTTCAGTATTCGCCATTTACAAGCTGTACTGTAGGCTGATTAAATCAGAAAATTACCTCTAGCTAGGTCCACACCGAAGGTTTACAATAGTAAGTCGAAAAAATTACGAGACTGGACCAATAAAAGAAAATGAAGAACAGTTACGATGGTGGTTTTAATGCTTCAGATGTTCTACATATCTTCCTCCACTTGAGGGTAACGCAAAGGGAGTTCATAAAACCAAGTGAAACCGTCATAAAATTCCTTCTTTGGGAAGTTGTTCAACTCTCACGCCACACTGGCTTCAATGTCGGTTATGTCCTCAAAGCGTTGACCCTTTGTATGGATTTCTGCGCTTTGTCGTTTTGCGGTAGATTCGTATTGATAACATTAAGTGTCGTCGCCCATGATGATTTGGCTCTGAGCACTATGGGGCTTAACTGCTGAGGTCATCAGTCCCCTAGAACTTAGAACTACTTAAACCTAACTTTATATTACACACATCCATGCCCGAAGCAGGATTCGAACCCGCGACCGTAGCCGTCTCGCGGTTCCAGACTGTAGCGACTAGAGCCGCCCGGTCACTCCGGCTGGCCATGATGATTTATTCAACAACAAAACTGTCCGCATTTTGCATTTCAATCAAGCCGCTGCAGGCATTGAAACGTCCTTATTCTTGTTCGGGAGTGCACACGTCTGTCAGCTTCAAAATATTCTGGACAATGTTTTGAACACTTGATTTAAAGATGTTGCTCCACTGAGATTTGTGACACAACACGAGAGGCACACTACGGACGCACGTTCACTGTAGGACTGCCTGCTCACAACACTAGTTGAATGCACATCTGTTGTTTACAGTTGTTCTTTCAAGCTGCCATTGTAGCTATTGCGCTGACGTCTCTTATAACGCCAGAAATAAAATCAGTCTCGGAATTTTTTGGACGGACGGTGTAGATTTTAAATATGGCCCAGTTTATTACACGCACACTCGAAAACGTTCCAGCAATTAGACAGTAGACTTGTGTAGGCCTCTACTGGGCTGTTCAGTCGAAGTGTTAATATTTAATGTGTTAAGTGCGTAAAGTCGAGTGTAGAAGTAAATCTGATTTATAATTTAGTTTAGTAGTATTGTACAATCCCCCATCGCAGATCATGTGATGATGACATGCTACGAAGTCAAACGAGTTGCGTAACCAGAAGCTGAAAAATACAACAATGGAACTTCTGTTGGATTTCGTTGGAAAAAAAGGTTCACTCTAAAATCATCTAACCGACGTTGACCAAAATAAAGCACATTATCACAAATGGATAAATGGTTCAAATGGCTCTGAGCACTATGGGACTTAACTTCTGTGGTCATCAGTCCCCTAGAACTTAGAACTACTTAAACCTAACTAACCTAAGGACATCACACACATCCATGCCCGAGGCAGGATTCGAACCTGCGACCGTAGCAGTCGCACGGTTCCGGACGGAGCGCCTTAACCGCGAGACCACCGCGGCCGGCCACAAATGGATATCCATAATGTTACACATGACATGTGTTACATCTAAAATTAGAGAAACAAGTTCAAACTTCCCCCGTATAATACAGGGTGGCGCACGAAATGTGTTACCAATTGTTTCTTTCACAATTTACGACGCACATTAGATATCCCACTGGGATCTCTACAGCAGTACCAGCAGAGCTTGGAAAAACAAATTAGTTACGAAATGACGTGTAATTCACGATACTGCCGCTAGGACACTAGTAAGAAGCAATGGCTGACAATGGAAGACTGACGACACAGCAACGATCGGCAATTGTTACTTTTATATGAAACGAAAAGCCTTGTTGTGACTCAGAGGCGTTTTCGACAACAGTTTAACGCACGATGGGTCCCTTGCAAGAAGACCATCCACAGGTTGTACGATAAATTTGTACAGGAAGGAGCAGTATTGGAAGCGAAGCGACCTCGGCCTAAGCCTGTTTGTTCGCCGGAGAATATTGAAACGGTACGAGTTGTTGTACAGAGAAGTCCCGGGAAAACGTGTAGAAAGGCCGCAGTGCAACTGGGAATATCCAGACGCTCCGTTCAACGCATTCTTAAAAGTGACCTCAATATGTACTCATATAATATGACCTGTGCACAGAAGCTCACTGAAGAACACAAGCAGCAGAGACTACTGTTTGCTCAGTGGGCGGAGGATAGGGAAGAAACTCTCAACAACGTTTGGTTTTCAGACGAGGCGCATTTTCATTTAGACGGTGTGGTTAACAAACAAAATGTACGCTTTTGGGCCACTGAAAACCCACAAGTGCTTCATGAACGACAACATTATGCTCCGAGCACTACAGCGTGGGCAGCAATTTCCAGTCACGGACTTATTGGACCCTTTTTCTTTGAAGAAACTGTGAACAGCGAGTGTTATTTGAGCATGTTTCGCAACAGCTTCATTCCACAGCTTCTTGGTACTGCCTTGCCCCTCAACAAGCAGTGGTTCATGCAAGCTGGAGCAAGGCCACATACTGCAAACATTGTGTTGGAGTTTTTACACGAGCATTTCGACATGCGGATCATTTCACTCAGGTTTCCTGGTCGCTTCAATGACGGGCAAAATTGGCCCCCCAATAGTCGAGACCTCAATCCATGAGACTTTTGTCTTTGGGGGATACCTAAAGGAAAATTTTTTCCCGAAACTTCCACGTGATTTAATGGAGCTCAGAAGACTTATTCTTCAAGCTTGCTGTGAAATTACGGAAGACATGTGCCGTAGGGTAATCACTAACTTCAGTGTTCGTTTGAAGGAAGTTAGGAAACGAAATGGTATACATATTGAGCATGTGCTGAGTTAGAACAAATCTCCATGGACGGCTCTTCATTGTAGTATATGTTCCTTTCAGATTGTATTGACAATAAAATTTATGTTCAGAAACAAAATGGTAACACATTTCGTGCGCCGCCCTGTAGTTGTAAGATCACGAATTTCTCTTGGATGCTGCTTCAGATTTAGTCTTATGGCATCATTCGAATCGATAACTATAACTCTGCGCTTTTGTCGAGGCACTGTGTGCACATGGCAAACAAATGATGCCTAGTAGTGCACACCCGGCAAACGCATTACATTTTATGCGCTTAACACGTAGATTGTGGCGCACAGCCCCAATAACGGTCATAATCGTTCCACCTGTCCATTACGGCACACGTGCTGTGCCTACCCCACGGCAGGCGCTTACGAGCTTTCGAGAAGCGCTCGATAAAGCGTGGCAATTGACTCTGCTATTCTTAGAAATGTGCCCACTAGGCAGACGGCGGCTGTGGTGATGTGGGTCACGGAATATTGCTTCGCCGATATCAGGGCGAGCGCTCACGAAGCCCCACCGCGGCGATGCGGCTCGGTTCCCGTCCCTTAAGCCGTAAGTCGACGTTATTACCGCGCTCGCTTTGTCGGTGGTCATAATGAGGCTCTAATTTCTGAATAACTACAAGTGGTATTAACGTTCTACCGTATCATGCGCCGGAACACTGAATACGGTATTCCGAAATATTCGCCGTGGAAGAGAGAAATACGGTTCCTCCTCAATATCGCACGAAAGCTGAAGTGGCAGATGTTGACACAAGTGATCGCGGAATAGGAAATCGGCTGAAATCGCTCAGCACTGGAAAGACTTCTGGACCAGATGAGTTACCTATGAGGGTTCTACTGAGCTGACGCACAAGACACCCCCTTTATCTATATTTTATTGTTGGTCATCAGATCGTTGAAGAGTACCGTAAGTCATACCCATTTTCAAGATGCGTCGTCGGAGACCCGCACGTAATTATAGGTCTATATACGAGGGTTTTCTTTCTTTCTCTCTCACACTTTTGAAACTGCGATCGGTCACTAAATGGAAACCACAGTGAACATCAAAAATGTTTATTTACAAAATACACTGATCAGCCAGAACATTATGACCACCAATTTGCTATCGATATAAATCCGTCCAGGCGATAGCAGCGTCATCTGGTGAGGAATGACACGCTCGGTGCATGCAGTAATCAGTGAGCGTGCTGTCCTTGTGTAGAATGGGGGAGTCGCGCGATCTATCTGAGTTTGACTGACGGCAGATTGTGATGGCCTCTAGGCTCGGCACGAGCATTTTGGAAATTGCACGACCAGTCGGGTGTTCGAGGAGTGCTGTGATGAGTGTCTTCAACATTTGGCGAAACCAAGGTGAAACCACGTCCAGACGTCGTGGAGTTGGGCGGCCACACCTCATTACAGATGTCGGACGTCAGAGGCCGAGCAGACTGGTAAAACAGGACAGGCGGCGAATTGTGGCGGAACTAACATCAGACCTTAATTCTGGGCAGAGTACATGTGTGTCTGAACATACATTGCACCGGACACACCTAACGATAGGCTTCGGCAGCCGGCGACTCATGCATGTGGCAATGTTAAAATCACAACACGGGCAACTACGACTGAAATTGACATGTGACCATCAGCTCTGGAATTGACGCAGTGGCAGAGCGTTGCAAGGTCTGATGAATCCCGATACCTCCTTCATCATGACGATAGGAGGGCGCGAATCCGTCGTCTTCCATGGAAACAGCTCCTTGATATCTTTACTGCGAGACGGAGACACGCTGGCGTCGGCTCCATAATGCTCTGGGGAACAATCACGTGGGAATCCTTGGGTGCAGTGGAGCTCCCGCAAGATACCACGACGGTCAAGAAGTATGTATACTGGTTGCAGACCACGTATACCCGTTCATGACGATCATGTTTCCCGACGGCGGCGGCATTTTTCAGTAAGATAATACGCCATGTCACAAGGCCACGAGTGTGATTGAATGGTTCGAGGAACTTTCAGTTGAAGTGCTGGCCCCCCAACCTCGCCAGATCTGTACCCGATCGAACACATCTGGGATGTGACTGAACGTGACATCAGAGCTCAACGCCCCCTTCCACGAGATTTACGGGAATTAGGTGACTTGGTTGTGCATATGTGGTGCGAACTCCCTCCATCGACCTACAAAGGCCTCATTGCTTCCGTGCCACGACGCGTCGCATCTATGATCCGTGCCAAAGGTGGAGATACCGGCTATGTGGTATGTGGTATTGGTAGTGGTAGTGGTGGTGGTGGTGATAGTGGTAAGTTCCTATGGGACCAAGCTGCTGAGGTCATCGGTCCCTAGGCTTACACACTATTTAATTTAAGTTAAACTAACTTACGCTATGGACAACACACACCTATGCCCGAGGGAGGACTCGAACCTCTGACGGAGTGAGTTGCGCGAACCGTGGCAAGGCGGCTACGCCGCGCGGCTTGGTAGATGGTCACAATGTTCTGGCTACTCAGTGTATAGCTACACTTTCCAACCACTTCTCTACATAGTCGCCGCTCCAAATTAAGACATTTGTCTTAGCGTGGTACTAACTTTGTTAACACCCTCGTCATAGAAAGCGGACGCCCGTGCTCTCCGCCAGTTCTCTACGCTGGTCTGCAGCTAGTAGTCTTTGCCAAAATGCAAAAGAGATCAAAATCAGAGGAAGCCACATTCGCATTGTATTCGAATCGAAAACGCTGCAGGAGCGTCTTCGTTGCAGCTGCAGTGTGCGGTCAGGCATTGTCACGAAGAAGGACGATGTCTGAAGGCAACATTCATTTTCTCTTGTTCTTAATAGCCCTTCGTAGACTGACAAAATCACTGACAAAATCATCGATTGCCACTCGCTTCCTTTAATGACCGCCTGCATCGTGAACATCTGTACGTCCTGTTTCAGCGTTCCTGGACCACTGCCGCACCTTGCTGTTACACGTCTGCTCAAAGATTCACTGGTATTGTCACTGTGGTTTTAATTTAGCGACCGATCGTACCTTCACAAAAAAACAGCCTCATAGCTGACTTCGGTTTGTTTTAGGATTATCAAATGTGTTTTACGCTCACGTATTATGAAGTATTGGGGGAAAGAAAATCTCCGATAAAAAGCAAAATAGATTCCGCAGACAGAGATCTTGCGAGACTCAAGTCGCTCTGTTCATCAATGAGACACTGGTTGACGCGGTACTCCTCGACTTCAGTAATGCATTCGATACTGTTCAGAACTGTGATTGTAGCTGGATTCAAGACTTCCTTACATACAGAGCGCAACATGTCGTTGTTAATAAAACGAAATCGACAGATGTGATGGCAGTTTCTGGAGTATACAAAGAAACGTGACAGGACCGTTATTATATATACAGGTTGGTCCATTGATAGCTACCGGGCCAAATATCTCACGAAATAAGCATCAAACGAAAAAACTACAAAGAACGAAACTCGTCTAGCTTGAAGGGGGAAACCAGATGGCGCTACGGTTGGCCCGCTAGATGGCGCTGCCGTAGGTCAAACGGATATCAACTGCGTTTTTTTTTTAAATAGGAACCCCGATTTTTATTACATATTCGTGTAGTAGGTAAAGAAATGTGAATGTTTTAGTTGGACCACTTTCTTTGCTTTGTGATAGATGGCGCTGTAATAGTCACAAACGTATAAGTACGTGGTATCACGTAACATTCCGCCAGTGTGGACGGTATTTGCTTCGTAATACATTACCCGTGTTAAAATGGGCCGTTTACCAATTGGGGAAAAACTCTATATCGTGTTGATGTATGGCTATTGTGATCAAAATGCCCAACGTGCGTGTGCTATGTATGTTGCTCGGTATCCTGGACGACATCATCCAAGTGTCCGGACCGTTCGCCGGATAGTTACGTTATTTAAGGAAACACGAACTGTTCAGCCACATGTGAAACGTCAACCACGACCTGCAACAAATGATGATGCCCAAGTAGCTGTTTTAGCTGCTGTCGCCGCTAATCCGCACATCAGTAGCAGACAAATTGCGCGAGTCCGCAGCTCGTGGTCGTGCGGTAGCGTTCTCGCTTCCCACGTCCGGGTTCCCGGGTTCGATTCCCGGCGGGGTCACGGATTTTCTCTGCCTCATGATGACTGGGTGTTGTGTGACGTCCTTAGGTTAGTTAGGTTTAAGTAGTTCTAAGTTCTAGGGGACTGATGACCATAGATGTTAAGTCCCATAGTGCTCAGAGCCATTTGAACCAAATTGCGCGAGAATCGGGAATCTCAAACACGTCGGTGTAGAGAATGCTACATCAACATCGATTGCACCCGTACCATATTTTATGCACCAGGAATTGCATGGCAACGACTTTGAACGTCGTGTCCAGTTCTGCCCCTGGGCACAAGAGATATTACGGGACGATGACAGATTTTTTGCACGCGTTCTATTTAGCGACGAAGCGTCATTCACTAACAGCGGTAACGTAATCCGCCATACTAAGCACTATTGGGCAACGGAAAATCCACGATGGCTGCAACAAGTGGAATATTAGCGACCTTGGTGGGTTAATGTATGGTGTGGCATTATAGGAGGAAGGATAATTGTCCCACATTTTATCGATGACAATCTAAATGGTACAATGCATGCTGATTTCCTACGTAATGTTCTACCGATGTTACTACAAGATGTTTCACGGCATGACGGAATGACAACGTACTTCCAACATGATGGATGTCCGGCATATAGCTCGCGTGCGGCTGAAGCGATATTGTATGCACATTTCAGGACAGGTGGATTGGTCGTCGAAGCACCATACCATGGCCCGCACGTTCACCGGACCTGACGTCCCCAGATTTCTTTCTGTGGGGAAAGTTGAAGGATATTTGCTATCGTGATCCACCGACAGCGCCTGACAACATGCGTCAGCGCATTGTCAATGCATGTGCGAACATTACGGAAGGTGAACTACTCGCTGTTGAGAGGAATGTCGTTACACGTATTGCCAAATGCATTGAGGTTGACGGACATCATTTTGAGCATTTATTGCATTAATGTGGTATTTACAGGTAATCACGCTGTAACAGCATGCGTTCTCAGAAATGATAAGTTCACAAAGTTACATGTATCACATTGGAACAACCGAAATAATATGTTCAAACGTACCTATGTTCTGTATTTTAATTTAAAAACCTACCTGTTACCAACTGTTAGTCTAAAATTGTGAGCCATTTGTTTGTGACTACTACAGCGCCATCTATCACAAAGCGAAAAAAGTGGTCCAACTAAAACATTCATATTTCTTTACGTACTACACGAATATGTAATAAAAATGGGGGTTCTTATTTTTTAAAAAAACGCAGTTGATATCCGTTTGACCTACGGCAGCGCCATCTAGCAGGCCAACCATAGCGGCATCTGGCTTCCCCCTTCAAGCTAGACAAGTTTCGTTCTTTGTAGTTTTTTCGTTTGACACTTATTTCGTGAGATATATATAATGCTGGGTAACTTCGTAATCTCCGCGAGCGAAATCGTGTACGATGGTGTTGCCTAAAGGACGGTTGATTGTCCGCAGCTCGTGGTCTAGTGGCTAGCGTTGCTGCCTCTGGATCACGCGGTCCCGGTTTAGATTCCCGGCCGGGTTGGGGATTTTCTCTGCCCGGGGACTGGGTGTTTGTGTTGTCCTCATCATTTCATTATCATCATTCGTGCAGTGGTTAGACTGGAATGCGAAAAATTTGGATTGCGTTAAAACTGGGACTTTGTACGGGCGCTGATGGCGCGCAGTTAAGCGCCCCACATCATCATCATCAACATCATAATCATAATCATCATTAAAGGACGGTTGCAACGCCAGCCTATACTTAAAAGCAGGAAGACCTGCAGTGAATCGACAATAGAACAGAGTCTAACATTTGAACCAGAACGTCAATAATGGTTCAAATGGCTCTGAGCACTATGGGACTTAACATCTGAGGTCATCAGTCCCCTAGAACTTAGAACTACTTAAACCTAACTAACCTAAGGACATCACACACATCCATGCCCGAGGCAGGATTCGAACCTGCGACCGTAGCGGTCGTGCGGTTCCAGACTGAAGCGCCTAGAACCGCTCGGCCATGAACGTCAATAAATGCGACGCATTGTGCATAAAAAGTCGAACAAAACATTTACAGTTTGATTTCACAATTAGCGGCAAATCCCTCTAAATACACTACTGGCCATTAAAATTGCTACACCACGAAGATGATGTGCTACAAACGCGAAATTTAACCGACAGAAAGAAGATACTGTCATATGCAAATGATTAGCTTTTCAGAGCATTCACACAAGTTTGGCGTCGGTGGCGACACCTACAACGTGCTGACATGAGGAAAGTTTCTAATCAATTTCTCATACACAAACAGCAGCTGACCGGCGTTGCCTGGTGAAATGTTGTTGTGATGTCTCGTTTAAGGAGGAGAAATGCGTACCATCACTTTTCTGACTTTGATAAAGGTCGAACTGGAGCCTACCGCGATTGCGGTTTACCGTATCGTGACATTGCTGCTCGCGTTGGTCGAGATCCAATGACTGTTAGCAAAATATGGAATCGGTGGGTTCAGGAGGGTAATACGGAACGCCGTGCTGGATCCCAACGGCCTCGTATCATTAGCAGTCGAGATGACAGGCATCTTATCCGCATGGCTGTAACGGATCGTGCAGCCACGTCTCGATCCCTGAGTCAACAGATGTGGACGTTAGCAAGGCAACAACCATCTGCACGAACAGTTCGACGACGTTTGCAGCAGCATGGACTATCAGCTCGGAGACCATGGCTGCGGTTACCTCTCACGCTGCATCACAGACAGGATCGCCTGCGATGGTGTACTCAACGAAGAACCTCGGTGCACGAACGGCAAAACGTCATTTTTTCGGGTGAATCCAGGTTCTATTTACAGCATTATGATGGTCGCGTCCGTGTTTGGCGACATCGCGGAGAACGCACATTGGAAGTGTGTATTCGTCATCGCCATACTGGCGTATCTCTCGGCGTGATGGTATGGGGTGCCATTGGTTACACGTCTCGGTCACCCCTTGTTCGCATTGACAGCACTTTGAACAGTGGACGTTACATTTCAGATGTGTTACGACCCGTGGCTTTACCCTTCATTAGATCCCTGCGAAACCCTATATTTCAGCAGGATAATGCACGACCGCATTTATGGATACAGAAAATGTTCGACTGCTGCCCTGGCCAGCACATTCTTTAGATCTCTCACCAACTGAAAATGTCTGGTCAATGGTGGCCTAGCAAATGGCTCGTCACAATACGCCAGTCACTAATCTTGATGAACTGTGGTATCGTGTTGAAGTTGCATGGGCAGCTGTAGCTGTACACTACCATCCAAGCTCTGTTTGACTCAATGTCCAGGCGTGTCAAGGCCGTTATTACGGCCAGAGGTGGTCGTTCTGGGTACTGATTTCTCAGGATCTATGCACACAAATTGAGTGAAAACGTAATGACATGTCATTTCTAGTATAATATATTTGTCCAATTAATACCCGTTTATCATCTGCATTTCTTTTTTGTGTAGCAATTTTAATGGCCAGTAGTGTAGTAACTACAGGAAAATAACTAAGAAAAGCCCTCCGGAGCGACCTAAAATGAAATGACCAGATTAAACACTGGGAGAATATGTGATACACGAAAGAGGCGGCTTGCAAAACACTTGTAAAACCGATTCTTGAGCGTTGATCATCACTCTGAGATCCTTACAAGTGTGGGTTATTACGAGACTTGTGAAGATTCAATGAAGAGCGGCGCGATTCGCCATGGTACCGTTTAGTCGGCGCGAGTGCGTTACGGAGAAGCTCAACAAACTACACTGACGGACACTACAATAGAGCCCACTGCAGACTGTTAGCGCAGCTACGAGCATACGTGACTGGTTCACAGATATGCGAGTGGCTCGAAGACTTCTTGAACAACAGATCATTGCAGGTTGTTCTCGACAGCGAGCGTTCATCAGATGCAAGGGTGTCGTCAAGAGTGCCCCAAGGAAGCGTTATGAGATGAAATGGCACCTCAGACCATCACTCCTGGTTGTCGGTCCGTATACCGAGCGTTAGTCAGGTTGGTATCCCACCTCTGTTTGAGGCGTCTCCAGAGACACCTTCGGCCTGGAATTGAACTGAACCCCTGTGACCAGCGAAGAGACCCTCTCCAGTGTCTCACCACCGCGCCACTTCGACTGGTGACACGCGGGGGACCCGTCGCTAAAGAACGCGTAAGCACACGAAGCAAAGATTCAGTCAGTCCGTGGGGACATCGCGCGTAACGCCTCGTCTGTCCGTTATAATGGCAGCAATTCGACGAGGAATCCTGTTCAAAAGTTCCCTCAGATAAGCCATATCCAGTTCCAGCCACTCATTAATGATAAGGCCCCGTAGAGGTACCAAATTAGGAGGAGGTTGTGATCTCTCAGGTTATCTCCGCATGGCTTATTAATGGCGTGTTTCCGCGTGCCTTGCTGACTTGTTGTTTATGCATGAAATGGAAACAGCAAGTCGACACAACACGCGGAAGCACACCATTAATGCGAGGATTTTGATTGCTACATCTCATTCACCGTTCCACGCAGTCTCTGCAAAATTCTACAAGATTAAGGTCGGGTGATTTAGCGGGCCGTTCGTGGTGCGGTATGATGCCTCGATGTCCGTCGAACCAGGTACGAACGCATGCAACCCTGGGACAGATGGCTATTGTCATCTTGGAAGGCAGGAGTTTCCGTAGCACTATCATCATGAAGACGTTGAAGAAAGGGTAACATCTGGTTACCGAACATGTTGAAATAAATGTCCTGGTTCATGACAACGGTAACGTCACTGAGTAGGCACATCCCCAAAACTTCATAGAACAACCAGAATGAAAAATGCTCCTATCATGGTTCAAAAAAAGGTGAATATGTCCTGGGCATAGTTATGGATGCAACAGAAGGGAACTACCTTTTGGTTTATCTGGCAGCTCCAAAGGCATTTAAATCCAAAACATACTGACATATTCGCGCTTTTTTACTTGTTAGTAGCCATGTGATGTAATATAATGCATCGTGTCAAGTAAAGTAACAAGATACGTGATGTCATGCTGTATGACACATTACGTCATGTCATACAAAATGGAATTTGTCATGTCGTGCGATATGACACAACGTGTAATTGAGGTTTAAGATGTATGCATCCCCACGCTGGGTTACTTCCTAATACACATGCACCCCCACTCTCGGATACTTTCAATTGTAGATTCATCCCACGCTCTAGAAGCACATAAATTTTTGTCTATTTGCTCTTACACACCTCACCATATACACTCCTGGAAATTGAAATAAGAACACCATGAATTCATTGTCCCAGGAAGGGGAAACTTTATTGACACATTCCTGGGGTCAGATACATCACATGATCACACTGACAGAACCACAGGCACAGGCTCTGTCGCAACAGAGCATGCACAATGTCAGCACTAGTACAGTGTATATCCACCTTTCGCAGCAATGCAGGCTGCTATTCTCCCATGGAGACGATCGTGGAGATGCTGGATGTAATCCTGTGGAACGGCTTGCCATGCCATTTCCACCTGGCGCCTCAGTTGGACCAGCGTTCATGCTGGACGTGCAGACCGTGTGAGACGACGCTTCATCCAGTCCCAAACATGCTCAATGGGGGACAGATCCGGAGATCTTGCTGGCCAGGGTAGTTGACGTACACCTTCTAGAGCACGTTGGGTGGCACGGGATACATGCGGACGTGCATTGTCCTGTTGGAACAGCAAGTTCCCTTGCCGGTCTAGGAATGGTAGAACGATGGGTTCGATGACGGTTTGGATGTACCGTGCACTATTCAGTGTCCCCTCGACGATCACCAGTGGTGTATGGCCAGTGTAGGAGATCGCTCCCCACACCATGATGCCGGGTGTTGGCCCTGTGTGCCTCGGTCGTATGCAGTCCTGATCGTGGCGCTCACCTGCACGGCGCCAAACACGCATACGACCATCATTGGCACCAAGGCAGAAGCGACTCTCATCGCTGAAGACGAGACGTCTCCATTCGTCCCTCCATTCACGCCTGTCGCGACACCACTGGAGGCGGGCTGCACGATGTTGGGGCGTGAGCGGAAGACGGCCTAACGGTGTGCGGGACCGTAGCCCAGCTTCATGGAGACGGTTGCGAATGGTCCTCGCCGATACCCCAGGAGCAACAGTGTCCCTAATTTGCTAGGAAGTGGCGGTGCGGTCCCCTACGGCACTGCATGGGATCCTACGGTCTTGGCGTGCATCCGTGCGTCGCTGCGGTCCGGTCCCAGGTCGACGGGCACATGCACCTTCCGCCGACCACTGGCGACAACATCGATGTACTGTGGAGACCTCACGCCCCACGTGTTGAGCAATTCGGTGGTACGTCCACCCGGCCTCCCGCATGTCCACTATACGCCCTCGCTCAAAGTCCGTCAACTGCAGATACGGTTCACGTCCACGCTGTCGCGGCATGCTACCAGTGTTAAAGACTGTGATGGAGCTCCGTATGCCACGGCAAACTGGCTGACACTGACGGCGGTGGTGCACAAATGCTGCGCAGCTAGCGCCATTCGACGGCCAACACCGCGGTTCCTGGTGTGTCCGCTGTGCCGTGCGTGTGATCATTGCTTGTACAGCCCTCTCGCAGTGTCCGGAGCAAGTATGGTGGGTCTGACACACCGGTGTCAATGTGTTCTTTTTTCCATTTCCAGGAGTGTATGTAACGGGGGACTGGTGTAAAAGAGCTCACTGCGTTGGGGAAGTAGGGTAAATTCGTAAAAAAAGCGTGAATACATCAAGAATTTTTGATGTAAATGTCTGCGCAGCTGCCAGATAAGTCGAAAGGCTATTTCCCTTCTTTTACAACCCTAACTCTGCCCAGGATTTCCCAAATTTTACTGTATCATAACTTTGACATTAGACTACCATAGCTTGGCAACCGTTGCAGATTTTTGTTGACTCGGGCGACGACTGACGCTGTATAGGTATAACCATGTTGCTTATATTGTGGCAACGAATAAAGCTTTCACGAAACAACAGGACGGCGATTAATTATATGTATTTGTCTACTCTGTTACAAAATTTGAAACCATTTGCACAGGTCTGAAACATATAAGGGGCGCGCATAAAGAATTCACAAAAACGTGTTTTTTGTTTTGTATGTAAAATCTGAATGAAGTTAGATGTTTTAAAGCAAGTTTCCAATTTTATCATAAGAATGTATTTTTATTGTATTTTTTATTTATCTGAATCACTTTGAACAAGTGCATTCAATTCACGTAAGAATAAATTACACGTGCTACACTTAGCTCGACTTTAAACCATCGTATCTCGACAATGGATAAAGTTTGCTGGATAAAAACTTTCGTTTTGACTTAAGCCATTTATCAACCTCAGCGCAAAATTTGGAGCGATTAGTATAAGTTTAAAGTATAGAAGTGGCGCGCTTCAAAAACCTCCCAGAAAAAGTGCTTTTTTTGCACTTATCTGCACATAAAATCCGAACAGTGCACAGTCAAATGGTGCCATTAGCTGAGCATTAATTTCAGCCCAATTAACATCTTTTGCAAGAGGAATTAATCGATCCTCACAATTTGCCGGGCGCCAGCTCCAGTTTGTCGTTCGAACATTGTTCAATGTACAGTAACATGATTACAGAAAATCAAATGTTTGAATGACTATAGAAATGACCGCTGGTCCGGGCTAAACCAAAAACTTTTTACCCCATGTTCCTAGTTTAAATAGGAACCGAGCACCAAGACCCCCCCCCCCCCAAAAAAAAAAACAGTGAATCTGCACGCGCCTTTCTCGAACATATCTGTTAACAGCACTTCCGCGCTGTAACGACATCCGACCTGAACAACACCTTCCGCGTACTGCGCGTTAAACGCCTCAGGTGCACTCGACATGTCGCAAAAGGAAAGAGGCAAAAATCACAGCTCGTCGAACTACACTCATGCGTCCAGTCAGCTATGGCCAGTTTCTGTGTCGTTTTGCCCACGAAGCACACTTCAAATTGGCTAGTTCCTATGCTAGGGATGCGAGAAGATGACATTCACACACACGGAGGGAGGGAGAGGGAGCTGATGACAAGGCAGCGTGCAAGGCTTTTGAACGTCAGACGTGCAGAGTGAGTGATGCGACGTCCAATCTGCCTGCCCGGCGCCGGAGGACGTAATCTCTCCGCCACAGCCAGGCCCAGACCAGTGTGCGGATGGTATCAAAATGTCGACCGATGCACTGTAACTCTCAGTCACTACCTGAAGACTACATCAACTGTTTTAAAAGTAAAAGTTTAGTTCCGGTGTGTGGCGAAAGGTGGGAGATTGAGATTTTTGATTAAATATTTGCTGCAATATTGCAACTTCTTTGAAAATGTGAACCACTGTCGTCTTTTACTTGTTTGTAGTGGGCGCTAATAACTCCGTTATGGAACGTTCTTAATACTTAATGACAATACTAATCATTTGTTCTATAATTTAAGTTGAATTCGAAAATTTTAATTTTCAATAAAATTACGAAACAAAGTTGCGCAGAAGTTTGTTTTTATTTAAAAGTCGACCGGTTTCGGACCTTAGTCCATTATGTACAATAAATAAGGTCAATTGATGTAGAAGTACGCTTCTCAGGAGGTTTTCATCCCACATAAGTGCTAGCATAATATGTGTCCTGGCCACATTGCTTGTGTGAGTAAGTACAAGGTATCTTCTCAAACGTACTTGTACTTCGACTGACTATGCAGTGTATGTGTTAATGTAGTGGCGTGGCAAGACAGCCAAGCCACTCGGAGGTAGCCGAAAGGCACGCGTTAAGCTCACGCAGATTGGCGTGAGGTCTGGAACAAGATAAAGTAATTATCCTATAAAGAAAAGAACGTAGTTCTTGGAATACTTAACTTTAATCCACAATTGGAGAACATGGCTCTTGTTAGACATTATTATACTGAATATAAACTGGTAATGGCGCCTTGCTAGGTCATAGCAAATGACGTAGCTGAAGGCTAAGCTAACTATCGTCTCGGCAAATGAGAGCGTATTGGTCAGTGTAGCTTCGCTAGCAAAGTCGGCTGTACAACTGGAGCGAGTGCTATGAAGTCTCTTTAGACCTGCCGTGTGGTGGCGCTCGGTCTGCAACCACTCACAGTGGCGACACGCGGGTCCGACGTATACTAATGGACCGCGGCCGATTTAAAGGCTACCACCTAGCAAGTGAGGTGTCTGGCGGTGACACCACAGTTAACTGTAACTCTGTCCTACAGGATGGCTTGATATTGGACAAAGGTCCAAAACTGGTCGCCATTTAAATAAAAACAAACTTCTGTGCAACTTTGACAGTTTCGTAATTCATTGAATCATAGTACGTTGCTGCCTATTGCTATCCAGCATGCTGGAAGTGTGTAAATTATTAATTTCATGCACAACGCAGTAACGAAAACAAAAGGTAAGCTTAACTGACATCAACGGTTGATTTGAACGCCACGCCACAGTGCATGAGTGTGCAACAATTTTAGAGATTTTATCCACATTCGGTTTTTTTTAATGAGTGTAAGGAAGCTGATAATCTCGCCGTTGGGCGCCCCTAAGCTTCAAACACACACACACACACACACGCACACACTTCAATATCACAATGTGCTACTGAAAGTTTTTTTCTCTGACCTGAAAAACGACTTACCCAGTCACTTAACAATTTAACGTGGATCCCCAAACACGGTGGAACGTAGATTTCTTCATTTACACAAAGCACTCCTAGAGGTGAAATAAGCGAGAAGAAAAATTTTCTCAGCCAGCGGTCCCGCAAGGCGGTCTCTAAATTCTTTGACTGAACACTGGCTGCTCACCCTGAGCAGCAGCGCAGTACGCACGGTGGGTGAGTTTCACTCTACCGGTATTTGAAAGATTCTCTAGGTGTGTAGTCTCGTGGCGTGCGTAACCCACTGCACCCGCCACACCAACGAACATAATCATAGAGGATGTCATCTGTCTACGTCTGCGAGGTCGCAGTTAAATATGGAAAGACAGAGAATTCTGTTTGTCTTTATTAACAAAAAAACACCCTGTATGCAAAAACTTAAAACACTTTCTGTGTGATGAGTAAGGTCGTCCACACACAGAGCTATTTAAAACGAAATCACTTATGACGCGAGTTGTCATCGGGTCGCTAGTGTCACGTCCTGTGTGAATCAATGGAATGATACACGCTCCCCTCCCCCCTTCCCCGCCCCCAAGAGCTCACGATCCTTTCGTGAGTTCGTGCATGGCGCCCACAGCCCCCCGGCTATTGCAGTCCATTTTCCTTCCTGGACCGTATTTCCCCCCCGGGCCCCTCCCTCCCCCCCCCCTCACCACCCTCGGTGTTCTTGCTTATGTCGACCTGGCTATTCACCTGGGTTTCTTGTATTCCTTGCGGTTTTGTTCCCGTTGCCTTTTCTTTCATCCTTCCTTTTTGGCGTTTCTGCCCCCCCCCCCCCCCCACATTTTCTCTCGTAGTTTGAGCCATTTTAGGAAGAACTCCCTCCCTAGCATCTACAGTGTGGGTCCCTCTCTGTCGTTCCCTCCCTACAGCCCCCCTACAGCCCACTAGGTCACAGGCACATGTAGCCAGTCTGTGTGGTGGGGCTGTTATGTACCCATGTGGCTGAGCCCCTACCAACACGAAGATCAGCTGAGCTGTTGCCTCCCCATGTATGCTTAGGAGGGGGAGCTTGTCATCCTGGAGCATCGGAGCAATGGCTGCCGTGCCAGACGATCCATGCTGTGGCTGGGTGGCAACCATGAGGAGAGCCCCTGATCAGAATTGGTAGTATCAGGGCAGATGCTTTGCGTATGAAATATATCAAGCTCCAACAAAACTGGTCGATCTTCTACAACTGTCTCTTCAGTCGGTAATGGATCACTCATTGCTGCTCCTTATGACCGTGTGGTCTCCCCTTCCCTGTCTGCACTCTGGGAGAAGGTTGTTCAAATATGTGTGAAATCTTATGGGACTTAACTGCTAAGGTTATCAGTCCCTAGCCTTAGACACTACTTAACCTAAATTATCATAAGGACAAACACACACACCCATGCCCTAGGGAGGACTCAAACCTCCGCCGGGACCTCTGGGAGAAGGACCAGGCTCGCCAGCTTATGAAGCGTTATTTTTTTGTGGAAAACATCAAAGACAAGTTTGACGAAGTTCAGTCTCTCAGTAAGATGCAGTCAATCTTATTGTTGACCAAAACTACTTGTGCTGGCCAATGTGAAGCCCTTCGCACATGAGATCATATTGGCGATGTCCCAGTGTCCATCACTCCTCACCAGTCTATGGATATGGTTCAGTGCATCCTTTTTCACAGGTACCTCATCCTTCAAACTGATGATCTCCAGCCCAATCTGGAACAACCAGTCATTCTACTTGCTCAGCATGTTCGGAAAGGTCATAAGGATAATCGCACTGCCGTCTTTATTCTGGCATTTTGGGAGATACTCTCCTGGAGAAGGTCAAGGTTATGTGTTATCGATGCGATGTGAAGCTGTGTGTCTAACCTCCTATTAGGTGCTTTTGGTGCTTGTGGTTAAGGTACATGTCTTCCCACATTACAGCGGAACCTTTGAGGTGAATGTGGACACACACTCCATGTGGCGAGCCCCTTTGTTTTCTCGCCCAAGTGTGTTAATTGGCAAGATCATCACTCTCCAAGATCACCAGACTGCCCTGCTTATAAGAAGGAAAAGAAGAGACAGGAGTATACGTACCTTCATCGTTTATCTTACGCTGAGGCTCATCAGAAATATGACTGAGTACCCCTTGTGTTGATGACTTCTACCTTTGCCTATGTCACAGCCTTTCATCCTGTTCCCTCTTCCTTTCCCCAGTCCCATCTCCCTCTACTCTCCTCCTCCCCCTCTCTGAGGTTTCCACGGCCTCCCCTCTGGGTGATGCTCCCAACCAGTGATGGAGCTCCATCCCAGGACACCCGCCCCCCACCCCCACCCCCGGCGTCTCTCAGGCCAGAGGCCTGCTACCACAACTCGGCCATGGGACACACAGTCTGAGTGCCCCAAGTTCGCCCACTCTCTTTTAGTTCCAAATCTTTCAGAAGCCTCTTCTCTTTCTGTGCCCTGCCCTTCTCGACCTACAAAAAAGAAGGAAAGGAAACATAAGTCACAGGACAAGTCCCCCTCCCTCCCACCTGGTGTCCCTACCGATGTCATCTCCCCACTCACAACCTGTGTCTGACCTCTTTATTTATGAGTGTCACCCCATCCTTGTAGTTGGTAGATCTTGACTCGGCTGAATGATTGGCTCGAGCCAGTTCACCTCTCATTTGGACACCTGCTCCATGCTTATTCAGTGGAACTGTAATGGATACTACAATCACCTCCCAGAGCTGCAATGCCTTATTGCCTTTTACATGGCAGCTTGTGCTGTTCTCCAGGAATCTCATTTTACAGATACTTGTTCACGAACCCTTTGTGGGTTCCATGCTTTCTGTTGGAACTGGGCTGGCCCTTTAAGAGCTTCTGGTGGCGTTTGCACATGGGTCCATACAGACAATTTTAGAATGTGGATCCCATTTCGTACCACATTGGAAGCAGTTGACCTTCTGGTAACACTTGGAATATGCAGTTACAGTTTGCAATCTCTATCACCCTCCTGACACATCATCTACGCCTGCTGCCCTAGCTGCCCTCATTTAGCAATTTCGCCCTCCCCTCCATTTCTTCTCCTTTCTCCACCCTTTGTGGGACAGTGCTTTTTCGTCTAGTCATAGGCTCCTGATTGATAAGTTTCTTGTGGACCTTGATCTGTGCCTTCTTAATGATGGTTCCCATAATAATTTTAGTACCACACAGGGCACTTTCTCTCCCATTGACCTTTCACTCTCTTCCTCTCGCCTTCTTCTTTCCTTACACTGGTAGCCACATCATGACCTCTGTGACCACTTCCTGTTGATTCTTTTGTTCCCTTTCCACCTCCAGATGACTAGGTTCCCCCCCCCCCCCCCCCCCTACTAGGCTTTCCAACGTGCTGATTGGCCTCTATTTATGATTTATGTCCCAGCTCATGTTCACCTCTTCTTTGTTAGGTTCTATTGATGAAGTCGTCCATGACCCGTCCGATAAGATAATCCACACTGCCGGCATTGCCGTTTGCGTTCGCCATTGGCCAGTTCCATGGCGGAGCATGACTGTTGCCAGCACCACCTCTGATCATTGTCACGTCTTGCAACATCTTAAGCAGCACCCTTCTTTCGTCGGTCTTATTACCTTTAAATGTCTATGTGCCCAAGCCCATTACTTCATCAAACAGAAGAGTGGGTGTATTCAGAACATTTTGTCTCCTCTTTAGGTTTTCCTGTCCCCTCATCACAGTTTGGGCTCACTCTGCACAGTTTAGCAGGCTTTTCACAGCGCCGCCATCTTGTTGCAGTTTTTCCCAATCTTCGTAATACCTACGACACAGCTTGGCGTCATCACATCCTCCTTACATTCCATGAGTGGGGTCTGATGGGGCCTCCTCCCGACCTCTACTGACCAGTTCCTGTCCAACTGGTAGTTTAGAGTTTCGGTTGGCACCATTCTCAGCTTTCTGCAGACACAGGAGAATGGTTCCACAGGGTCCACATAACGTGTCTTTCTCTTTCTCATCGCTATTAATGGACTTGTGGCCTTTGCCAAACTGTTGGTCACCTCTGCTATGTACATGGACGATTTCTGTAATTGGGCTAGCTCCCACTTGGTGGCCTCTGCGGAACGACAGTTCCAGGCTGCCATCAACACACTCTAGCATGGTTTTCAGTTCTCTCCCCTTAAGTCGAGGGTGCCATATATTTTGGTCTGTCCTGACTTAGAGCTCTACCTTGACGCCCAACACGTGACTGTGGTCCCCAAGTTCCGTTTCCTGGATCTTCTTTTCGACAACAAGCCTATTTGGTTGCCTCAAATCCGTTATCTGAAGGTTGGCTATTTTCGTAAACTCAATGTCCTTCATGTCCTTTTCCACAAATTTTGGGGCAAGGATCATTCAACCCTTCCCCACCTTTACAGGGCATTAGTCCTGTCTCATCTGAAATATAGTTGTCAAGTTTATGGATGAGCTTCCCCGTCCACACTGCTCCTCTTGGACCTGGTTCACTATTGTGGTATCCGTTTAAGCCAATGTTGCCTTTTGCACCAGCCCTGATAATAGTCTTCTGGTTGATGCTGGGATCCCTCCCCTTTTGGTTCGGCAGTCGCAGTTTCTTGATTTCCTGTGTCAACGCTATATGCTCTTCCCCTGCTCATCCCTCGTGTTCTATACTTTTCATGGCTTCAGGCTGTCACCCGCCTTCTGCCCGCCCTCAGAGGAGGAGTACCAGTTGGGCTCCACCTTACTTCTCTCTGCCGTGATTTCCGTCTCCCCTCTTGTCCTCTTCCTCATATTCTCTCCCAATCACTCCCGTGTGGTTAGGTCCTTGGCCCTGCATTCAGATGGATCTCTTCTGGGGTAAAAAAGCCTCCACTGATCCAGTGGTGTCCCACTGTTTGCTCCAAATTTTCTTATGGGAGTTTCAGGATGCCACTGGTTTTTACACCCATGGCCCTAAATCTGCTGATCATGTGGGATATGCCTTCATGTCTTCTGCTAGCATGGAACACCATCTCTTGGCTGCCATGTGGCATGTTTACTGCAGAACTGATGGCCATCTATCGGACCCTCTTGTTTATTAAATGGTCCTCCCCCACCTGAGTTTTGTTATATACAGACTCAATGAGTGGCATTCAGGCTATTGCTCATTGTTTTTCCTGTCACCCCTTGGTCTCTGCCATCAATGACCTCCTTGCCGAACTTGGTGATGCTGCTTATTTATTTGATGTCCTTTGGGTTCCTGGCCATATAGGTATCTTGCATTATGAACTTGCTGATCGTCTGGTTGGCAGGGCAGCCACCTACCTCCCAATCTCCATGACACCTCCAGGGGCATATTTTTGGTTTACATCAAATCCCTTTTTGTTCAGTTGTGGGCCAACTCTTGGGTGGCTAGCACACTGTCTAATAAACTTTGGGCAATCGAGGAGACTTGCAATAAGACGTTCTTCCCTCTACCTTTCCCAGTGGTAATCTACTCCGCTTTGTAGTTGTGGGCCCTCCCCTCATGGTGATCCGAATTTCACTGGACTGTCCCCAACTTTTGGCCCTTCACACTAAATATGCCCTGCCGCCTGCATTGTCCCGGTTGTTAGCAGACAACCCTTCCATAGTTACGTCTGTCCTCGGATTACTTCACAAAAGTGATTTGTCCTCTCAAGTTTAAGTCCTTGACTTTTCCTCTGCCCTTAGTTAGCATTGGCTTGATTATGGAGGCCTTGGTCTTGCCTCTAAACCGGCCACATTCCCCACACGTTTTCTATGCTTTTTGTCTGGTCTTTTCTGCAGTTTTGTTTCCACTTTCTTGTATTTTTTTTTTTTTTTGCCTGGTATTGTCCCAGTTGTGTCGTGAACATGGTAGGGTGTGGGAATCAGGACGTCTCCGGTGGCAGTGCAAGTGCCCCACCGTGCTTAGGGTTTCTGGGGCACCCCTGCTCTCTGCGTTTCCCCCCCACCCCTCTTCCTGCCGCTCTGACTTTTCGTTTACCTCTGTGTTTGCCCATTTGCTCTTCCCCTTGATTGAACTGCGCTGTTTGAGTTGCTCGTTCCTTGATTTTTGATGTCTTTGATAATGGAACCGATGACCTTGCTCTTTGGTCCCCTCCCCCCAATCAACCAAACGCACACAACGTTACCAGTTAGAAACCTTTCAGTAATTAGTTTGTAACCAGTTCCAGGCGACTTGCCAGTGACTGCAGTTCCTCAGTTCTGAGGGAACGAGGTGTTTTCCCGATGGCGAGTGGACAAGATTTTAACATTAAATTGTTCTAGAAGCAAAACAAACGACTTGGAAGAGCACTTGAACGGAACGGATAGTTTGTTTTCTGTTGTAACCACTGCATTCATTAATTCGGTGAAAGACTTAGTACAGAGCCCAAGTTTCTACTGCACCACTACTTCAACAACTCATTATTAAACACTAAGAGTTTCGTGTGGCTGTTATGCAGTTTTCAAGTAATCCTGCAGTATTAATGATGGTACAAATTTTTGCATAAATTTATATCGGTATATGTTGAGTGGCTTATATTTATGTTGGTAATTACTAGAGTTACGTTTTAGATGTTAGAATAAAGCGTTCTGGAGAGCTTTGCCGAGATTATTTTTCAGTTCTTGTGATGTTGGAATTCGTCAGAAGTCTACCTATTGTGCTCGCTTTTAGATTGCACCTATATTCGTTTGACAGGAAATCTCGCTCCACTGACGAGTACAAGTTTACAATGAGTTTACATCAATGTTAAGAGCTACATTACAAAGACCGTATCTGCAGAAGTGAGTGTTTGTGTTTGTGTTTGTGTGTTTGTGTGTGTGTGTGTGTGTGTGTGTGTGTGCTGAAAATTTCGCTTCTTTTAATTTATTTCCTGGTGTCGTGAGACGTTGAAATTTATTCTTTTTGTTTTACGAAGTCAATCAAGTTTCCCAAATACTGTTTGCGTTTTAATTCCATCTGTACATACGCTTTTGTGTGGAAGATTGTAACCAATTTTATTTCAGCCACCAAACATGTAAGACTTCGCCGTCAGGTTCAAAAAACACATTCGGAATTCTTATTACTCAAACTACATTTTACATGCACTTACTCAACCAAAAACAAAAAGCAGAACGAATAGAAAATGCAATCACAATTCTACATCGTGTACCCACATGAAGTACAACGGATGTCTTGGAAGAACTCTAACTTTATATCCGCACAAAAGCGTAAGAACAGACGGAACATAAACACAAAAAATATTTGGAAATTATTGATTGCTTACAAGAAAAAAATAAATTTCAAAGCCTCACGACACCAGGAAATAAATTAAAAACAGCGAAATTCTTAACACACGCACATCTTTGCACAATACACGAAAAGATATGATACGAGTAATACGGTCTTCGTAACGCAGCTATTAACACTGGTTTTCCGCGAATGTAAATTGATTGTAAAGATGTACTCGTCAGTGGAGTAAGATTTCCTGTCAAACGAATATAGGTGCGAATGCTAAAGTGAGCACCACAGGTTAATTTATGACGAATTCCAACAGCACAAAAACTAAAAAACAGCCTTAGCAGAGCACTCCAGAACGCTCATTCTAATATCTGAAACATAATAATTACCAACATAAACGAAAGCCATTCAACATATACCGTTATAAATTTATGCAACAATTTTTACCATCGTTAATATTGCAGGATTGTTTGGAAACGGCATAACAGCCGACCCGAGACTCGTAGTGTTTAAATAACGTGTTACTGGAGTAGTTGGCAGCAGAAACTTTAAAAGCTGTATGAAATAGATAGTGTCTTGAATATAGCTTATAAAATAAACATCGACAACAGTAAAATAAGGATAACGGAGTGTAAACGAATTAAATCAGGCGACGTTGGGAGAGATAGCCTAGGAAATGAGACACAAAATAGTAGTTCGGTTTTGCAATTTTGGCAGCAAAATCAGTGATGACGGCCGAAGTAGAGAGGATATAAAATATAGCGATAGCAACAAAACAGTTTTTCACAAAGGGAAATTTGCTAACACCTAATTAACTTAAACTTAAGCGCTAGAAAGTTTTTCCTGGATGCAACTGTAAGAATGTTTAGCCTTATACGGATGTGAAACGTGTACGATAAGCAGTTCAGACAACAAGAGAACAAGAGCTTTTTAAATGTGATACTACAGAAGAATGCTAAAGATTAGATGGGTAAATCGCGTAAGTAGTGTGGAGATCTGAATAGAACTCAGGAAGAAAGAAATTTACGGCACATCTTAATAATAAGAAGGGATCTGTTAACTGGACACATCTTGAGGTAGCAAGGAACCGTCATTATGGCAATGGAAAGAAGTTTGGAGGGTGTCTGCAGAGGGAACCCAAGGTTTGAATACAGTAAGCAGATTCAGATGGATGTAGGCTGCAGTAGCTGTCACGAGAAGAGAGTAGAATAGCATGGAGACCCTCATCAAGCCACTCTTTGAGCCGAAGTCTAGAACAGCAACAACAACAACAGCGCCAGTCTGGATGAAGATCAAATCTTTTTTTTTCCAATGCTCAATCTGTACTTAAAAATTTTTTACACGTTACACAATTTTTTGTCTTTGTAATGGTCTAAATAAGTAGCGTGATAAATGGGACTATCAATGCCTACATACTTTATGCAGTGGTTACTGAAGGGCGCGAAATATTCCTCGGTCATTATTACGTACTTACAGCACAACCGATTTCGATCACAGTAAAAATCCATCTGCGTCGCAACACCCCATTGAAATAGTAAGAGTATGTTGAACCATTGTCCTCCAATGTCTCAATTACTACGCGCTTGCGATCAAGTGCATCAGTATAGTGCAGAAGATTCCATAACGGATAAAAACGTTCGACAGTCTTACGATACAGACACATATCTTACGAAACAGATTCATGCATTCCCTGTTATCACCGATTAAGAAAACACCAAGATGACTCAAGCGGCTGATACTTTTAAAATATTCGTTGGAGGACATCATGTAATGTGGAATTTGTCTGTCTTTAGAAATGGACACAATGTTTTGTATTATTATTAACAATTTCACTATCAGACGTACTAAAAGTTCTTTGTAAAACTAGAAGGATCGCCTGCATTACTTCAGGTACTTTAATTAGTGACCGTCAGATATGACTGTCTTTTCACACCATGGTTAGCCGATGAAATTACTATCGATGTATTTGTAAGTGAATACAAGAAAAAAAAGTGAGAGGTGTGATAAATGCGGGAGGAACAACTGTTTATATGCCTCTATATAAGCTCCAATACTCTTAGTTCGGAAGCAAGTCACGAAGTGCTCATGAATTGTCCGGGAAATTCCGAGGAACAACCCACAAGTTATACGCATCGTTCCGCGGTGAATCTCATTTGCACTAGAGGGTAAATGTGTATAATGCTGCCCAACCAGGACTCTGCAATATTTTGAGAATCGCCTGTACTTGTCAGTGCTCAGTTTTAGTTTCAATAGTATTATGCTATGGGTCATTACTGGTGGTACAACGTGTCTTCTCTTTATTCTCTGTTTATTCTGCCAATCCTCCCTGGGTTTTTTTCTGGTGATCCAAGTGCAAGCCCTATTATAATCTTCAACTAGTCTCTGGATCCATACTGCAAAACCGTGTTTCCTTTTTTCCATATACTGATTCACACTGAAAAAAACCCATCGTCATTTCTGCTGTAATGCAATTTTAATGTTATTATATTTGTTATATAAAATTAGTGAAAATATACCATTGGAGCAACATTTCCTCCCCTCCCCCTTCCTTCCTTGTTTCTCTCCATGCCTTCATGCTGCCCTTTCCCAATCTCTGCCTATTTTCCTACATACCTCCCCCTGTCCCTCCCCCTTCCAAGTAATTCAGCATCTGTCTTCATCTGACCCCTACCTGCCCTTGGTGCCGACTCCTCCCCCCCCCCCCCCCCCCCAGTCACTCTCCCTTGCTCCTACTCATCCCCAGTCCACCCTGACACAGTTGGAAAGATTGCTATTTTGTGATATGTTTTGTCTTTGACATGACCCATCTGCGGTCTGAATAGGTTGAAGCTTGCTTTGTTTGGAAAATTATAATTGCATTGCTTTATGTCTATGGAATATTTTGACATTGTGCGTACTTGCCTAATGTGCTGTACGATCTTTGTATACGTCTCATGACAAGTCTTGACTCATAACATATTTTATGTTTTATTTGTTCATTGGAAATATGACGCTTATTGTAAATAAATAAGGAAAAATTACCAGATATAATGTGGTAGGAAAATTTGCGTTGTTGTGTGTATTACAAAAGCTATGTCTTGGTTTGCCTCATTCTTTGACACGTACGCCATCTGGCACCAAGTCGATATAATACGGTCCTCGAGTCTGCTGTCTTCAGTCTGACATGGAAAGTCTCCGAATAACATCTTCTGCAAATACGCCTAACGGCAATTGTACATCAGATTGAACGCTTTTCTTGTATTGCTCACTTGTACGAGCTTTCCTAAGCATTTTGTAAGTACTTGTACTTATTATATACTTCCGTTTCTGATGTTACATTGGCATTATAATTACTATATTAGCTTTTCTAATTTGTCTTTTGTGTAAATTTTTCCACAATTATCTAGTGATGATGAGTCGTCATAAATAAACTTTTAGCGATCAAGACATTGCCATGGAATTACTACACGCCAAGTCTGGACGCTCACATACCTTACAAATGGAAGATTTCATCAGTCAAAACGGAATGTTTCCTTTTTATTTGTGTATTTGTTGTGAAATACAAAATTACTTTTAGACGGAGAGAGAATACACTTGAACCATCGCCGAGGGAACAGTAGACGGAGAGGAGGTAGTGATTTATTCCTGAGAAAGTTTTTATGGAATTAACTGGGACCATTAACCACTGGATTGATGTGAATATGAGTTATGATTGTCTTCTCTGCGAAGGACGCTGTATATCACGCCATTCTACACTGTTAAAGTGTACCCCAGTGACGGAAACAGCACTAACAAGACGTAAAGTACTCTCCTGGCCTCCAAATTCCCCGGACCGTGACCCAACTTAAAAATTTGGGAGGGAACGTCGATCGGCGTGTTAGCTGTATGAATTCCTTCTTAGCACACTTTTCTACAGCTGTGGTGAGCACTGCAGACAGAAGGACTGCTGCAGATCACAGAAAAGACACGTCAGCATTTGGCTGTGTGCCAGAAACAGATGTGTCACGCAGGACACTAACAGGTTCACAGTAAAGTGACTGGAGAGCACATTAAGTATTCTTAAAACAGAAAATACGCTGTATTTGCCACTGGACTGAACACTTTCTCTCTACCGCGCGGCCTACAGGCAGAGAAACCACTATAGCAAAAAATCAGCTTGTCGAGAACTGGAGAAGGAACAGAATGAAAGGAATGCAGCTTACAGTCTATTTGATCTTGCAATGCGAGAATGCTAAAATCCGTACTCACATCAGGCCACATCTTCGCTGTCAGAGTAACCGACTGCTGGAACACCTGGGTCTGGAATCGACCCCGGGCCACAGACTCTTCATCGCCTGGAACAGAAAGCACGTACTTTAGTTACACAGGGGACCAGTCTTCGACAGTGGGCGCGCGCGCAACTGACGCAGCAAATTTATGAGCGCCTTTTAAGCAGTCTGTGCGTCACTGAACCATTAACGGGTGGATGCATACGTACAAAGGACTGCAGGTTAAAGAAACGTTAAACTTAAATCTAAAATCCACCAAACATTACCGTGTTATTTTAAGTTCTTATTTTAAGTTCCACATTATAATCTCAGACTTTGCAAGATCAAATGTTCAAAATGTGTGTGAAATCTTATGGGACTTAGCTGCTAAGGTCATCAGTCCCTAAGCTTACACACTACTTAACCTAAATTATCCCAAGGACAAACACACATACCCATGCGAGGACTCGAACCTCCGCCGGGACCAGCCGCACAGTCCATGACTGCAGCGCCCTAGACCGCTCGGCGAATCCCGCGCGGCTTGCAAGATAATTTTGAAGGTAGTAAGAAATATAAGATTTTACTTTTCTAATTATTTCCCTTTTTTTAACTGTTCCAGCCATTGCGATTAAGGTTCGTATGGTATTTCCAAACCGTTCCATTCAAATGATACCTCATTAATAGAAAATGACCGTCACTTTCCTCATTCTCTCTTAGTTATTAGTAATTTGGAATTAAAATCTGATGAAGGCACGTTATCATGATTATTATTCATTGTATACAGTCATGGTCTATTTAGTGTAACATAAGGTTCCATAATGGAGAGGCGTGTTCTGATAGTGTTACGAAAAGAATTAATATCCAAGAACATTAAATGCAAAAAAAAAGTGTTGGAAGCAGTAAATTACAAGTATACTTTAATCTCAGGCAGTATCTGCTAATATATTTGAAGAAATGGCGACTTTACACCTTTCATAATAAGTTCCCCCATAGATTCTCTCTCCAAATGCTATTGACCAAACTGTTTGCATAGTCTTAAACGAAATGAATATGAACACTGTACACAGAATAACAACGGAGTGTAATCTAGGCTTGTAAGACAAAGTGATGGAAGATGTGAGGACGTGTAACAAATGGTTCAAATGGCTCTGAGCACTATGGGACTGCTGAGGTCATTAGTCCCCTAGAACTTAGAACTAGTTAAACCTAACTAACCTAAGGACATCACAAACATCCATGCCCGAGGCAGGATTCGAACCTGCGACCATAGCGGTCTCGCGGTTCCAGACTGCAGCGCCTAGAACCGCACGGCCACTTCGGCCGGCCTGGGTTTGGGAACTGTCATGGTAGTTTTAGAGGTAGGTATGGAACAAGAGAAAGTGAGGTGGAAGAGAGGAGGAGGAGGAGACGATGATGATGATGTATGATGATATTGACAACGAAGGTGATGCCAGACTTTGGTACATAACAGCGCCGTTCCATAGTTTTTAAGCGCACCAGCAGGAAGAAATATTATCAGGACCAGAGATACACTGGAGCCAAGTGTGTGTGTGTGTGTGTGTGTGTGTGTGTGTGTGTGTTTTGCATTTGTGGATCAGCTGAATCTGAGTTAGTTGTGGTGGTCTGACGGAGATTATGTTTCACACACCAGACAGAAGCTCGAACACACACAGCAGTTGATAGGTTATACAGCCAGCTGCGAAAAAACAAAGCCGACTGGAGCCTTCAACGGAGACCACGTAGCGTGTGAGAAAAATATCAACCAGGAGTCATGAAAAAGCGACAAAACGCTCAATTTACGAGTATGAGCTATACATGATGTTGTTGGACCTCATTTTTATTCAAGCATACGAGGTGCGATCAAAAAGTAACGGAAATTTTTTTAATTTCGGGGGCTTTATATATCCTATTGTATGCGTTAGTAGTAACCTTTGCGATTACGATTTAAACGATCCCAACGTAATTCAAATGAATATATGTATAGATTCGCTTTCAGTTATAAAAATTCTAATTCTGCACTACGACGTTTTGGACCCCACGGATCCATCTTACCGAGCTTTGGTTCTTCTTGCTATATGGTTTATTTTACTATACAAATATATTAATGTTAAAGATGGAAGGATTTATTACCAATGTGGCAACCAATGAGGCCATGTAAAATATTGTCAGAAACAAATAAAAGGGCACAATGAAAGACAGTAAACTGTCAACACCAAATGAAAACACGTTATAAACATAGCCACAAACCACAGTTACAAGTGTGTGGACAAAGATGTTATCATAAAACTGCTTTCTTCATTTAAAGGTATAAACTGTCACATATTAGGGTATATACATTGCAGTTAATTTCAAAGACAAGGTGTGTGAACATATCAAATAACCAGTCTAGTTCTATAACTGAAGCAAGTAGCTTTATATCATCTTTGCACATAGTCTTTTCTCTAGTTTGTTGACATGTAATGCTTACTTTGTGTAGTGTCCTTCTTAGAAGTCACTTTATTGTCATATTTCCTTGGTTTCTCTAACTTTTACGTTGTATCATTGGTAACATTATTCTGTTTCTGTGCTGCTATTCTTTATTTATATCGGCACTCTGTTTTTCTTAGCCACATACAAAGACAGCTTAGACATTGTAAGAGCCAGAGCACTTGCAAATGGATCCGTAGTGCCCAGAAACTCATAGTGAAGAATTTAAAATAAAATTATTTTTGTGAGTGAAGGCAGAATTTATAGACACATCCAGTTTTATATATGATCATGTTAGTGTAGGAAATTTGCTGCGCCGGGCGGAGTGGCTGCGCGATTAGAGGCGCCATGTCATTAATCGTGCGGCCCCTCCCGCCGCAGGTTCGAGTCCTCCCTCGGGCATGGGTGTGAGTGTTGTCCTTAGCGTTAAGTTAGTTTAAGTAGTGTGCCAGTCTAGGGACCGATGACCTCAGCAGTTTGGTCCCTTAGGAATTCACATAATAAAAATTTTGCTGCATTGGACTGGGCATGATTTCCACCAATCAATACTACTGTTCAATATCCTCTGTGGTCACGTGCACTATGTCGATGTGATTATTTTTTTCCTTTACGACACGCATCAAAGACCATTTGTGTATATTCCAGTGGCACATGACTCGGAGCAGTTTCGGAGTTGGCTGGTGAATGTAGTCTGATTTCGGCCATAACAGAAGAATCAGAATATAAGGCAGATGTTCGTAATTTCACACACAGAGGGTACATAAATCGGCTACATCTATATCTCCATCGATACTCCGCAAGCCACCGGGCGGTATGTGGCAGAGAGTACCCTTTAACACTACTTATCATTTCCTTTTCTGTTCCACTCGCAAATAGAGCGAGGGGAAAAAATGACTGTTTGTATGCCTCCGTATGAGCCCTTATTTCTCGTATCTTATCTTTGTGGTCTTTAAGAGCGACGTATGTTGGCAGCAGTAGAATCGTTCGGCAATCAGCTTCAAATGACGATTCTCTAAATTTTCTCAAAAGCGTTTCTCGAAAAGAATGTCGCCTTCCCTCCTAGGATTCCCATTTGCGTTCCCGAACCATCTACGTGGCACTTACGTGTTGTTCTAACCTATCGGCAACAAATCTAGCAGCCCACCTCTGAATTGCTTCGATGTCTTCCTTCAATCTGACCTGGTACGGATCCCAAACACTCGAGCAGTACTCAAGAACAGGCCGCACCAGTGTCCTATACGTGGTCTCCTTTACAGGTGAACCACTCTTTCCTAAAATTCTCCCAATAAATCGAAGTCGGCCATTCGCCTTCCCTACCACAGTTCTCACATGGCCGTTCCATCTCCGGTCGCTTTGAACCGTTATGCCCAGATACTTAAACGACTTGACTGTGTCAAGCAGGATCATTAGTAATATCCGAACATTACAGGTTTGGTCTTCCCACTTATCCGCATTGACTTACATTTTTCCACACCACACCAACTGGAAATTTTGTATAAGTCGTCTTGTATCTTTCTACAGTCACTCAACTTCGACACCTTACCGTACAACACGGCATCATCAACCGCAGATTGCTGCCTACCCTGTCAGCGAAATGATTTATGTGCATAGGAAACAACAGCGGTCCTATCACACTTCCCTGCGGCACTCCTGACGATACTCTTGTCTCTGATGTACACTCACCGTCGAGGAGAACATACTGGGTTCTATTATTCAAGAAGTCTTCGTGCCACTCACGTATCTGTGAACTTATCCCGCACACCCGTAACTTCGTTAACAGCCCACAATGGGGCACCGTGTCAAATGCTTTCCGGAAACCTAGAAATATGGAATCTGCCTTAAGATACACCTACTCCTAAATCTCTGGGAGCGTTTCTAGCGATGCTTGTGTTCTAGAGTGTTTCCTGCTGTTGTCGCGCACTCGTATTCCGAGAACTCGTATTCCGAGAACGCGGAAGTACTTACACCGTAATGCACTCGTGGACACGGCGCTATGAAATACGACACCACACTTTTGACTCGCCCCCTGCATTTAGAAATAGTCATTTTTTTGTTAGCAGGAGGTCGCGAGACCTCGGCAAGCAGCACGGTGAAGATAAAACCACTTTAATCGGGCGCAGATGAAGCAGAAGTAGAAGTAGGCGCCTCCGTGGTCGCGCCGTTCCGGTTCGGCGCTTTCGCTTTCGGCGACTTTGTGGGTCACTGGGGAACACTGTCAGCGGGACACTGCCCTCCCAGCTTTCACGTTGTACTGCATAGGCGGCGCCTGCTGCTACACGCGGCCACATCCGCCGATAGCCGGCTCTCCTAGAGAAATACTCGCGACACCACCCTGCAGCCAGCGAGGTCACCACAAACTACACGACACCGTCCAATGACCTGCTTACAATATCCGACGTGGTGTGGCGTTAGGATCGAGCATTGCCGGTTGTCTCCCAATTTACACACCACTGGGCCACAATTTTTTTCGCTTCCAGCTATTTATGATAGGATTTTGACGCTTGATAAGAAAGACTAACGAAACAATACTGGAAATTTGTGTCAGTCGGGATTGAGCTCGTATTTTTGTTTTTCGTGAGCAGTCACCTTTAACGTTAGACTATTTGAGCGCGCCCTCGAGCCAGTTTCAAACCTGGAGGCATGTGTTTAAGGCGACTGTACGCCAAAAGTAGGAAATACTGAATTAGGCCGTGCTTGGCACAAACTTTCGTTATCACGACAACTAAAGTAGGGATTTTGATAGCTATTTAATTAATACGCTGATTCACTGCGAAGGTTAACTTCATTCCCACTTGGCCCAATCATTTAAAATTTCCGCGTATGTAATGCAGTTGATCACAACAAGTGTCATTATGACTGACGACGCTACATTTCAACTGAAAAGACTGGAAAACAAAAATAACAAAAGTAAAACTAATTTTAATTTTTTAAAGAAAGGAAGATTACGGTGACCATTCTGTCGACCACTAGACATGGACAACAAACTCGGATTGGGGAGGAACGGATATGGGAATCAGAGGGAACCTTCCCAATGTTCGCCTTTAGCGATTGGAACACCCACGAAACATTTAAATCTGGATGGCTTGAGGTGTACGAGGTGCGACAATAAAGTAATGAGACTGATTTTCTTTGCAAGATGTGGCAACCCTGCAGGCTTGTGTAGCGACAATATCTTTGACTGCTTCTAGTCAAAGCGGCTCATCGATGCAACTGCTCAGTCGTGAGTTGTGCTGTAATAAGTTAACACATGTTTGTGTCTCTCGTCACGGAAATGGATCCGCATAATATTGGGCAACGGTAGGCCATTTCTTTTTGCGTTAAATTGAATGAAACCGATGACAACTTGTGGTAAGCTTCAGAGGGCTTTTGAGGAGGAGGTTATACCAAGAGCGCAAGTTTTTCGTTGGCATAAAATGTTTAGTGAAGACAGAACGAATGTTGAAGATGAAGACCGCAGTGGACGACCATCATCCTCACGGACGGATGTCAACTTGGCCAGGGTGCGTGAACTCGTACGATGTGATCGAAGATTATCCGTGAAAATGATTGCAGAAGAATTGAACATAAATCGAGAAACGGTTTGTCTAATAATAACTGAAGATTCTGCATCACGATAATGCGCCATGCCATACTGCTCCATCAGTACAGCAATTTTTAACCTCAAAACAAATTTCAGTACTACCACAGCCACCTTATTCATCAGATATCGCTCCGTGCGACTTTTTTTTATTTCCAAGAGTCAAAACGATCATCAGGGGAGACCATTTTCAAACAACACAAGATGTCCTAAAAGCTGTGACGAGGGTCTTGGAGGATATTACAGAAGATGAGTTCCAGAAATGTTACCATCAATGGCAGAAGCGCTGGAAAAAGTGCGTGCAATCAGAAGGGAACTACTTTGAAGGAGACAACACTAAACTTGACTAAAACGGTAAGCAACTTTTTTTTCATATCAGTCTCATTATTGTCGCACCTCGTATTTGTGCCGCAGCTCTTACGAATGCGACTCCTGTGTTATAACGAATGCAACACCTCGCCCAGTATTTATAAACAGTGCGCGACAAAATAACTGAAGCTCTCAGAAGGGGAGGAGAAAAGTAAATGAAACTTCAGGGGGTTGAGATGGTACGTGATGATATTTCACGGATTAGAAAATCGAGTCACTTTTACAAACAACTTCGCCGCATGAATCCACTTACCTACACTCCTGGAAATGGAAAAAAGAACACATTGACACCGGTGTGTCAGACCCACCATACTTGCTCCGGACACTGCGAGAGGGCTGTACAAGCAATGATCACACGCACGGCACAGCGGACACACTAGGAACCGCGGTGTTGGCCGTCGAATGGCGCTAGCTGCGCAGCATTTGTGCACCGCCGCCGTCAGTGTCAGCCAGTTTGCCGTGGCATACGGAGCTCCATCGCAGTCTCTAACACTGGTAGCATGCCGCGACAGCGTGGACGTGAACCGTATGTGCAGTTGACGGACTTTGAGCGAGGGCGTATAGTGGGCATGCGGGAGGCCGGGTGGACGTACCGCCGAATTGCTCAACACGTGGGGCGTGAGGTCTCCACAGTACATCGATGTTGTCGCCAGTGGTCGGCGGAAGGTGCACGTGCCCGTCGACCTGGGACCGGACCGCAGCGACGCACGGATGCACGCCAAGACCATAGGATCCTACGCAGTGCCGTAGGGGACCGCACCGCCACTTCCCAGCAAATTAGGGACACTGTTGCTCCGGGGGTATCGGCGAGGACCATTCGCAACCGTCTCCATGAAGCTGGGCTACGGTCCCGCACACCGTTAGGCCGTCTTCCGCTCACGCCCCAACATCGTGCAGCCCGCCTCCAGTGGTGTCGCGACAGGCGTGAATGGAGGGACGAATGGAGACGTGTCGTCTTCATCGATGAGAGTCGCTTCTGCCTTGATGCCAATGATGGTCGTATGCGTGTTTGGCGCCGTGCAGGTGAGCGCCACAATCAGGACTGCATACGACCGAGGCACACAGGGCCAACACCCGGCATCAGGGTGTGGGGAGCGATCTCCTACACTGGCCGTACACCACTGGTGATTGTCGAGGGGACACTGAATAGTGCACGGTACATCCAAACCGTCATCGAACCCATCGTTCTACCATTCCTAGACCGGCAGGGGAACTTGCTGTTCCAACAGGACAATGCACGTCCGCATGTATCCCGTGCCACCCAACGTGCTCTAGAAGGTGTAAGTCAACTACCCTGGCCAGCAAGATCTCCGGATCTGTCCCCCATTGAGCATGTTTGGGACTGGATGAAGCGTCGTCTCACGCGGTCTGCACGTCCAGCACGAACGCTGGTCCAACTGAGGCGCCAGGTGGAAATGGCATGGCAAGCCGTTCCACAGGACTACATCCAGCATCTCTACGATCGTCTCCATGGGAGAATAGCAGCCTGCATTGCTGCGAAAGATGGATATACACTGTACTAGTGCCGACATTGTGCATGCTCTGTTGCCTGTGTCTATGTGCCTGTGGTTCTGTCAGTGTGATCATGTGATGTATCTGACCCCAGGAATGTGTCAATAAAGTTTCCCCTTCCTGGGACAATGAATTCACGGTGTTCTTATTTCAATTTCCAGGAGTGTACATGAAGCTGTACTCCCTCTGACCTGGATCCATGCACTGACCTGCTTGGGAAATGTATCAAAGCCGTTGCATCCTCTCCTGAGGCAAACCGGCCAACAACTCTTGTAAATGATCCTTGGTATCCTGCATACTGACTCAGGGATGGGGTTAACGTCCGAGCTGGTTTCAAACTGTTCTATCGGGGACAGATCTGTGGATCTTACTGGCCACAGAGTACCTCAACATCACGCAGGCAGCTCATACGGCCATTTGCCATGTGTGGATGAGCACTGTCCTGTTGGAAAATGGCATCACCATTCAGGCAGGTGAGAGGGCAACACATGAAGATGCAGGATGTCCGTAACGCTCTGTTGTGGCATCAAAGTTCCCTCAGTCACTACCAGCGGTGACCTGAAGTCATAACCGATGGCTCCCCACACCACGACGCATAGAGTAACACGCCGTACCTCTCCAAAACATTAGAAGAATGGAATGTCTCCACAAGTCACTACCTTATATCGCAAAGATGGTCATCCGCGGTAGCGCAGAACCGCGATTCACCACTGAACACAGTGCAGCTCCGCTCGTCAGCGTCCGGGCTTCCCGCTCACTGCACCACTCCAATACAAGGTGATAAGGGCAGCCTACGCATCGGACGATAATTCACTTGTTAAGCTGCTGCTAGTCTCCGATCAGTGGTGCGGGATGACACAGAATTGCAGCGAGTCCATTTCTTGGTCTCGAATGGCAGGTGCAGATGTGAACTCGTTACTATGGGCTCGGTGAACAGCACGACGATTCTTCATTGTGGTGCTTACACGTGGTCGACCAGAACCTTGACTGCGAGTACGTCTGCCTTATGTTCCCGTGCAGTCCAACATCCGGCCACTGTCACATGAAAAGCCCCATAAATCTAGATATCGGACCATTCCACTAACCAGCTAAATGGAGACCCACAATGAGGGCGCTATTAAAATCTGTCAAGTGCTAATAACGCTGTCTCACAGGAGTTCGTGGCATCTCCGTGTCCTTCACGGCGATCACACATCATCTGACGCTGTTCACGCTCCTTATACACTGAGGTGAGAAAGTCATAGTATATGCACATATACAGGGTAGTCCATTGATCGTGACCGGGCCAAATATCTCACGAAATAAGCGTCAAACGAAAAAACTACAAAGCACGAAACTTCTCTAGCTTGAAGGGGGAAACCAGATGGTGCTATGGTTGGCCCGCTAGATAGCGCTGCCATGGGTTAAACGGATATCAACTGCGTTTTTTTAAAAATAGGAATCCCCCATTTTTATTACATATTCGTGTAGTATGTAAAGAAATATGATTGTTTAAGTGTGGCCACTTTTTTCGCTTTGTGATAGATGGCGCTGTAATAGTCACAAACATATGGGTCACAATTTTAGACGAACAGTTGGTTACAGCTAGGTTTTTTAAATTAAAATACAGAACGTAGGTACGTTTGAACATTTTATTTAGGTTGTTCCAATGTGATACATGTATCTTTGCGAAATTGTCATTTCTGAGAACACATGCTGTTACAGCGTGATTACCTGTAAACACCCCATTTATGCAATATATGCTCAAAATGATGTCCGTCAACCTCAATGCATTTGGTAATACGTGTAACGACATTCCTCTCAACAGCGAGTAGTTCGCCTTCCGTAATGTTCGCACATGAATTGACAATGCGCTGACGCATGTTGTCAGGCGCTGTCGGTGGATCACGATAGCAAATATCCTTCAACTTTCCCCACAGAAAGAAATCCGGGGATGTCAGATCCGGTGAAGGTGCGGGCCATGGTATGGTGCTTCGACGACCAATCCACCTGTCATGAAATATGCTATTCATTACCGCTTCAACCGCACGCGAGCTATGTGCCGGACATCCATCATGTTGGAAGTACATCGCCATTCCGTCATGCAGTGAAACATCTTGAAGTAACATCGGTAGAACATTACGTAGGAAATCAGCATACACTGCACCATTTAGATTGGCGTCGATAAAATGGGGGTCAATTATCCTTCCTCCCATAATGCCGCACCATACATTAACCCGCCAAGGTCGCTGATGTTCCACTTGTCGCAGCCATCGTGGATTTTCCGTTGCATATTATGTCGGTTTACGTTACCGCTGTTGGTGAATAAAGCTTCGTTGCTAAATAGAACGCGTGCAAAAAATCTCTCATCGTCCCGTAATTTCACTTGTGCCCATTCGTAGAACTGTAGACGGCGTTCAAAGTCGTCGCCATGCAATTCCTGGTGCATAGAAATATGGCACGGGTGTAATCGATATCGATGTTTTTGAGATTTCCGATTCTCGCGCAATTTGTCTGCTACTGATGTGCAGATTAGCCGCGACAGCAGCTGAAACATCTGCTTGGGCATCATCATTTGCTGCAGGCCGTGGTTGACGTTTCACATGTGGCTGAACACTTCCTGTTTCCTTAAATAATGTAACTATCCGGCGAACGATCCGGACACTTGGATTATGTCGTCCAGGAGACCGGGCAGCATAAATAGCACACGTCCGTTGGGCATTTTGATCACAATAGCCATACATCAACACGATATCGACCTTTTCCGCAATTGGTAAACGCTCCATTTTAACACGGGTAATGTATCACGAAGCAAATACCGTTCGCAGTGGCGGAATGTTACATGAGACCACGTACTTATACGTTTGTGACTATTACAGCGCCATCTATCACAAAGCGAAAAAAGTGGTCAAACTAAAACATTCATATTTCTTTACGTACTACACGAATATATAATAAAAACTGGGGGTTCCTACTTAAAAAGACGCAGTTGATATCCGTTTGACCTATGGCAGCGCCATGTAGCGGGCCAGCCATAGCGCCATCTGGTTTCCCCCTTCAAGCTAGACGAGTTTCGTTCTTTGTAGTTTTTTCGTTTGATGCTTATTTCGTGAGATATTTGGCCCGGTCACTATCAATGGAGCACCCTGTATAAGTGGTGGTAGTATCGCGTATACAAAGTTAAAAGGGGAGTACATTGGCGGGGCAGTCGTTTGCACTCAGGTTATTCATGTGAAAAGGTTTCCGGCCTGACTATGGTCGCACGACGGGAATTAACAGACTTTGAACGCTGAATGGTAGTTTGAGCAGACGCATGGGACACTCCATTTCGGAAATCGTTAGGAAATTCAGTAATCTGAGAGCCATAGTGTCAAAAGTATGCTGAGTACACCAAAATTCGGGCATTACCTCCCACGATGGACAATGCAGTATACGACGGCCTTCGCTTAACTACCGAGAGCAGCGGCGTTTAGGTAGAGTTGTCAGTGCTAACAGACAAGCAACACTGAGTGAAATAACCACAGAAATCAGTGTGGGACATACGAGGAAAAGTATCCGTTAGGACCGTGCGGTGAAGTTTTGCGTTAATGGGCTATGACAGCAGCGGCCGACGCGGGTGCCTTTGCTAACAGCACATCGCCAGCGGCGCCTGCTCCTGGGCTCGTGACCATATTGGTTGCACCCCAGACGACTGGAATGCCGTGGCCTGTAGCGTTCGAGTGTGGCGCAGACCCCACCAAGCCATGGAACCAACTTTTCAAAAAGGTACTGTGCAAGCTGGGTGGCTCCATAATGATTTGGGCTGTGTTTACATGGAATGTACTAGGTCCCCTCTACAACGGAACCGATCATTGACTGGAAATGGTTATGTTCGGCTACTTGGAGACTATTGGCACCCATTCAACAATGGAATTTTTACAGATGACAATGCGCTATGTCACTGAACCACAATTATTCGCGACTGGGTTCAAGAACATTCTAGACAATTTGAGCAAATGATTTGGCCAACCAGATCGGCTGACATGAATCCCACCGAATATTATTGAGACGTAATCGAGAGGTCAGTTCGTGCACAATAATTCATGTTCCGGTAACAGTTTTGTTATTATAGACGTTTATAGAGGCAGCATGGTTCAATATTTCTGCAAGGCATTTCCAACGACATGTTGAGTCGCTGCACGGATGTTAGGAGGAGAAATCGCACAACTTTGTCACCTCGGTGTATACCCTACAAGATCTGTTAACAAAACCAAACACGAACAACACTAAGTCATTCTGGTGGCCGTTCTACATGTCACAAAGAATTGCAACTCTAATCATTTTTGTACCCGCCGATGGTGTGTACTTGCACGATGTTCTTTTGACATCCGACCATGTCTTCTGGGAGCTACAGTTTCTTGTTACAGTATATTTGTTATAGGTGCCCATTGGTATCTGCCGCCTAGAATTTTGCCTCCCCTGTTCGGGCCAATGTTGCACGTGCCCAAATTTATAGATAACCGATAGAATTCCAGAAATCCGAATTTTGTTTGGTAGCTACCTGGGGTAGGTAGCTTCAAGTAGATTATGATCAACCGATTACATACCTTACATGCTTACGCATCTCTCATCGAGACACTATACTTTTAACGTAACTTCTGTAGTAGCTCTATATTGTGAACTGAAGAGCTCCCTCTCACTGCTGTTTTCGACACCTGTTTTACCGTCAAACTTTTACCAAAAATGTATAAAAGTCCCTTAGCTACATACAGAGTAAATTGTGAACTGACATTCAACATATGGAAGATTGCCTTCATCTTCCTTGGCAGGAAGTAAGCGAAGTGAAAACCCCCACTGCAGTATTTTCTTCCGTAAGTATACACTACGCTCGCTAACGATGGCTGATGCCGTCACCATTTCATCGCGGAAATGTGACTCATTCGCAAAACAAGACGCCTCAAATAAGGACGGACAAGATCGTGGAAGCAAACAAGTTTCGTCTCGCGCTTGTTGGAAGAAATGCATAGGCATTCGCCTGAAGTGATTTGGGAAAATAAAGTAAAAAGCACATAGATTTGTCACCAGCTCTTGCCAAATAATACAAATAATAGTCCATTGTGTCAATTGGTCTGCCAGGTAGAGGTGTAACGGCTGTGGTGAAAGTGAATGTATTCCACCTACCTGGCTGTGGCGAAAGTGAATATATTCGAATGAAGTATGTTCCTTCCAGCTACATGGCACTTTCTGATGTCGTGAACGGTCTGTTCGCTGACAACTCATGAGTATGGAGTTATTTTGGAGTGCAGAAAAAGATACAGTTTGAATGAGGTTCAGAGGACTCACGGTGTGATATAATTCGTCGTCTGCTGACTGTTCCGCATAACACGTCAGTTGCATGTACAAGGTCGATTACTGACTGAGTAGATCATGTCTTTCGCTAATAACCTAAATTTACGTAAAATTTCTGCTAATTTTCGTTTACACACAACTTTGTTCTAACAATACCGTAACTTTTCTTGTTATTTTCTGACTTTCGTGACACCAGATATACTAAATAAATTTATTCGTATGGATATCTCTGAATGAATTCAGTGAACACTCCCAATCTCAGTTTTGTGCACACACCAAATTGTGTACACAATTATCGAAAACAGGAAGTTCGCAGTTCGTAGTGACAATATAGGTTAGTTGCAGACACCTTCTGATCACTCACACCTGGTAGATGGTGGTTAACAGAGATTGTAGTGTATTATTTTGATTACGTTTCATAAGGGAATGATAGTGCTATTGCACACGGGGCTGGTGTCAAAATATCTCGCCACCGGCATTCGGATACAAGTAAACGACTACATTATTATTAATAGTGATTTCATTAAGAGTATCACGTTAAAACATGAATTACTTTATAAACATGCGTCACAGGAAGATTTCAATATTATAAATGGGTATTATTCAAAAAATGCAAGCGAATAACAATCAGGAAGTTTTTTACAATTTTTGTAGGGGAACAGTAGTTATGGTATTTTTAAATGTTACCCTTATTCTCACTGTGCTGAAAAATCAGTTCGGTCAATAGATTAGAAATAGTGATTCAAAGCCAAAAAACTTGCATTCTTCGAGGAACATCATTTAAAATTGAAATCTGTTTGTTTCGATCTTGTGTTTGGCGAGCAATAATATTAAAGAAATACTTCTTCACCCAACAAAGAAGGTATTTTTAAACACAACCGCTACAGACACAAGAGGACTTGTTGTTAAGGTCTTATGAATTAGTTTGTTTTGTTTACGAAATAAACACACATCAATTTGACAATTTCTTTAAATCAATGGGTTGATAGTAAACAATCGCGTAATCTGTAATGAGTGCCCTTGTGGACTTTCTACACTGGACTACGCAGTGGAGCTCAAGATAATGTATTTTCAATTATTGTGCGAAACAACATTCACGCGCTTGCAGACTCTGTGAGATATATTTCCACACGTTAAAATGTGTCCGAACTGGTCAATAACATTTCAACGGGAATCACACTTGTCTGGCTGGTTTCCTTTTCACAGTTCTAGCGGCTTTGAGAATTTGCTTACAATAACCCGCAATGTTCTGGATAAGTTCATTAGACAATGTCAAGTAAGCAACCGTACATCTAGAGGTTTGGAAGAAACCTTGCTGTACGGTACATTGAAATGTATTCCCCCCCCCCCCCCCCCCCCCATACAGTTTACAATGGTTTGCAGAACACAGAGATAGACACAGAATATCTCAAAAGTTGCTACAGAAGCACTATGATTTCTGTAGTTCTCGTTCTAATCTGTTAAATCACGACGTGATCGGTTCAAAAATGTCACAGCCGCTTGGTAGCCCCCAAGGCCCTACCTCCACCTCGCTCAATACGCGAATGGAATAGGAAAGAAAATCGATAGTTCTGATATGATTTACCCTTCGCTACATGCTGCAAGGGGCTTGCGGAGTATACAGTAGTAGTAGTAGTAGCGGGTTGTTTGGGCGCACGACAGCGAGGTCTCAGCGCCCCGCGGAGTATACAGGATGGAGAAAAACAGCGTGATAAAAGGTTCGAGTAGGGTAGGAAAACTTTAAATTCCTATACATGATTGAGTGCGCTAGGCGGGAATTTTCTATGAAGTTTACTGGGTAGAGCAAGACTTTTAAATCAGCTACGCTAAAAGTACAGTAAGGCCATTCATTTAAGATAATAAGTTGTATTGCAGGTAAGTTATTCGAAAAGTTATTAAAGTTGTTATTAAAAATTAAATCTAGCAAGTAAGACCCATACGCTTTAATTTTTGCTAATGTATAGAGAGCATAAACAAATTTTTATTCTGACAAGTACAGTAGATCAGTAAGTGCGAACTAACACATTACTGAAAAATGAAACAGAAATTAAATCTGAAACACACTTTTTGCTGAAAACACATTTTTATAGCAAATGTTCGAAATTGCTGCCTCCAACGTTGGTACGAAGTTGCGCCTAAGAAATGACTGGCACACCGTCTCGAAAATGTAGGGCACGTCGCGAACAATTATACTGGGCACAACCAGTTTGCATCTGGTGTGTGGTATATCAATTTTGACACAGGTTTGGTCGTAGACTCACAATGCACGCTTAGAAATGTGGCATCACGTAAAGTTTTCGAGATTTTCGGGTTTATTTAAAATGACTTAATTTTGTTTTATACTTTCAGTCATTTTCGTTAGTTTATTTCTTTATTTGTTCATAACACAAAAGTTACATAATGTGTTACAAAGTGTCAGTTTTAAAAAGAGAAACTAGGAGACAGATGAGTTTCATTTGCCAGAACGTTATGAGTTGGTGTTATCCATGTATTAAGGTGGTCGTACGTTTTTGCATGTCCCTCGCTGCAGCGATTAAAAGTCAGTTTTCATCTTTTGTGCAATTCAGTTGTTGTGGCATCTGATTTTTTCTTGACCTATTTTATTCACCTTTGCTATGCTGTTTGCAATGCCAAGTCAGACGCAAGCAGTTAGATATATTATTTGATTGTTATAATATTGTTTTGTATGTTTGTAGAACAGCTAAGACATCAAAAACCACTAGAATGTGACGGAATGGAATATTGGAGAAAAGAACACTGTTAAGAACAAACCATTAGTTGTGGCAAGTAAAGCCACGTTGCCTTTACTTCCTATTAAGTGAGGCCAGATGATGAAATTTTGCACAAGCTCTTGACAGAGAGGGTGAAGCTTTCAAACAGTTGAATGAAGTCTTGCCCAACATCAGTGAATCCAAGTCAAACGAAGCAGTTTTTATCGCATAACAATTTAGAAAATTATTGATCGATGAAACGTTTCTTGCTAAACTGACAAATGTAGAATTATGTACTTGGGCTTTTTGACGTTTTCGGCAACAGAAGAGAATTATTAGTGGCTAAACTGCAGGACAACTACAAAATGTGAGGTGCAGAATGTTACTAAAAGTACGCTTTTTAGTTTTGCACCTACATTTTTCCCCGCAAAATTTGGGTGCTGTTAGCGATGAACATGACTACTTCCACCTAGATATTCTTTAATCAAATGAAACTATATGTTTCTAGGACCTTTTCAAGCCTCAAACACTTGCAACGCAAATATTTCGGACATGTAAGGCACCATCGATACGCGGTTTTCAGAGAACTGAATTGTGAGCAACGGGACGCATTTGCAGCCGATACACAGATTTTGAGAGGTTGGCGAAAGTGCAGTTTTTTACAAAAGTTACAAATTTTTAAATGCGACAATTCCCATTGAGAGTAAAATTCTAAATGTAGTGTAAATGAAAATGTCAATGGCGTTTTTTGCACGAAGCTAGTGCAAGTAGCTTACGAGTTATCGTATTGTGAACATTGTAAACACCTACAGCTGTTTGCTCCATCCTACTGCGTAGACGCTAGGCGAAGCTATTACGTTTGTTTGCATTCTGTTGCATGTACACTGCGATTACATTGCGACGGTCCTGTCACTTATTATGTGATAGGAGACGTAGTAAGAAGTGCTTGGGGAGATGGTATTTCATAATGCGAATAACGCGGCAAGCTTATGGTTTATGGAGAATGTAGGAAATACACCGTTCGTTCGTATAGCGTGTACCCTGAATGATATCCCAATAGACGTTAACTGTTTCAAACAATTACGGATGATATGAAACGGCTAATTACTGCTGCCCGCGCTGAAATTTCCGCTGAAATGCTAGAACGTGTGCAGCAATCGTTGTATGGCGGACTGCAAGCTTGTATTGACGCGGATGGTGGTCGGTTTGAGCACAGTCCACTGGTTCTTTACGTGTTAGAGCTCTAGAGGTACTGCATTCACCTTTGTTTGTATTTAGTTTGCCCTAGGTAATGCCCCATTTAACAATACGAAACTTCCGGAGGCTTATTAACATCTGTGTAGGCTACACCTACGCACCCATGTAAAAGTCACGTTCGTTTCTTCAACATGGAACAAACGACTATCGGTGTTTACAATGTTCAAACTACGATATCTCGTAAAGTACTTGCACTAGACTCCTGCAACAAATATCACTTTGATTGTGATACTGTCAACAGGCATTGTTCCACTGAAATGGTTGTACCTTTTCAAAATAAACACACATCTGAAACTCACAGCAATTTATGTTTGGGGTGCGCGGGTGGGACCTGTACCTACCATTCCAATCTGTGAAATCCGCATATCAATGGCGCCTTCCATTATCGAAATATCTGCGGTGCAAGTTTTAGACGATTCTCCCCGTATATGTAGACTTCGGGAATTTGGATTGAGAAGTGAGACGTGCTATGGAAGCCCATGCAGTTGTGCAAACCGCTGTGCCAGGGTGGCGTAGTGGTTAGCGCATTGCCTACTGAGCAGGAGACATGGGTTCGATTCCTGGCTTGGGTACAAATTTTTATTAGTCATTTCAGTCTGCATATATACCTCAGAGCTGTTTGAGACTTGAAAAGGTCCCTGGTATTTCATTTTATTAATGCTACGACGGTTGGGTTTCAGGCAGGATACCCCGTTCCGTTAGATGCTGATGTGCCGTTTCATTACAGCTGGAAAGCCTTCGCAATGCTGTTGGAGTTTAGGGGGAACACCAAGTGGGCTGAGGTGTGAATGGCAATTTCGACTGAGGATGGAGGCGTGCTGGGTAGTCCGTGCAATTTTGCACAACCATTGAGGCAGGGTGGCGTAGTGGTAGCGTATTTGCCTCGTGAGCAGGAGACTAGGGTTCGAATCCCGGGCTTGGTACGAATTTTCATTCGTCGCTTTAGTCTGCTTATATACATCAAGATACTCTTTGCACTGGGCATTGATAACAAGGAACCCTTCAATGATGGACAATTACTGGTTGATTCTTGTTCCGTGAGACATCTTACAAAAGAAAAGCATGTTCATCCCATTGCTCCAAGGAAAATTGTCATTAAGCTTTGTAATACATTAATATTTTTAATTATTATCATTCTTTTAATGGTATAAGCGACTTATCATGTAATATGATAATGGTCTTGTTGTTTTTCTTGTAAGGGTCTAAATAATTTTAGGGTGATGTGTGTCATTTTTTGGCCAGTTTTATCGTAGCCTCAAAATTTTTTGCGACCAGCTCTCCACAGGCGTTGTCTTCCGTCGCCAATTGACTGTCGTTTTATGGCTTTATGTCCACAACGGTACTTGACTTGTTTAACCTATGATTGTCCTAAATATTTAGTTTGATTCGACTTCCCCTACCCGAGCTCCGGCTTTACTAGCTTGTTTTTCTCCAACTCGTAGACGTAGGTGTAGATGAAGATGTACTGAATCACATTTGGGCCTGTTTTGCATACGATCATAATTGAAACCAATCTTAAAACGTTTTCCTGCTTCATCCAGAGGATTAATAGGATTTTACAGACTAATACAATTCGTGGGCAACGTGCACGACTGGAATGCCACGCGATCGCTGCATTAAAGGCGATGCTGAATAACTTTGGTTACCGGAAAGCCAAAATGTCGATCATCGATCGCTGGAAAGAAGAGAATAGAAGCGTCAGAACATGTGACGTTCACAGTTTCGCGGCCGCAGGCGAAACGTGTGTGCCTCGTAATGTTTCAGAGATAAAAAAAAACCAGTTTGCTCGTTATCCTCAAGGTCCACTGAGTTCAAGAGCGAGCGCAAGCGGAAAGCGTAGGAACGCTTGGACACTGCTTCGTGCGGCAAACAGGGCGTCATTGTGAACTTGACTGCATCCACGACCAACGTGCGGTGTGGTAACACACACAAATATCTTTGAGGAGCTGCTGTAAGAAGCCATTGAAACGAATATCTGAGATACATCCGCATTCTATTTGACATTGCAAGCCCGCATGTTTGGTGATATATCAAGCGGTAAATAAATTTGTCTGTTCAGGACTTCAACATACGCTATAAATCACGATTTGACTCTTTCAGTTTCTACACGTTTGATCCAGCTCGAAGTGGGGATTCGTCTACCCACAAGTGTCATGAACTTTACTCGACAGCTGAAAACCCATGGTCACACTGCAAGAGATTTTCAAGAATCACGGATGACTCTGTAAATTTCAAGACGGGACTTCATAGAGCAGTATAATAACATTGACTTGACAGGTGAACTTCGATCTGCTGGTACCATAAGGAGAAACGGTCTATAGTCACTACTCATTAATTGGATATCTTTAATTTTACCGGTAATCTCTAGTCTCTAATAATTATGCAGCTCCAGCGATGAACTCCTTAACACTCAGAATCGTGTCTAATTTATCTGCGCGCCCTTTACCCTATTACAGTCAAGATCTCTCCTTTCCCACTAAACCTCTCCCACTTCCGGAAGTCCCTAGCTGGGGAAATCTATCTGAATTACTCTCATAGAAGTCGTGATATCATATCATCTCTGTTATTACCCTTATCCATTGCTTTTCCCACTTTCATTATTATTATTATTTCTTTACTTTCTCAGACGTTAAGTCTGGTTAAAAATGGGAAGTGACGCGGACCTTGATCAAGCGTCACTTCCTTTTAACTGTACGGTATATGTTATATTGCATTTAGGAACTTTCGGGTAATTGAACATGTATCAATAATTACGGATTTCAGTAATTGTATACACTCCTGGAAATGGAAAAAAGAACACATTGACACCGGTGTGTCAGACTCACCATACTTGCTCCGGACACTGCGAGAGGGCTGTACAAGCAATGATCACACGCACGGCACAGCGGACACACCAGGAACCGCGGTGTTGGCCGTCGAATGGCGCTAGCTGCGCAGCATTTGTGCACCGCCGCCGTCAGTGTCAGCCAGTTTGCCGTGGCATACGGAGCTCCATCGCAGTCTTCAACACTGGTAGCATGCCGCGACAGCGTGGACGTGAACCGCATGTGCAGTTGACGGACTTTGAGCGAGGGCGTATAGTGGGCATGCGGGAGGCCGGGTGGACGTACCGCCGAATTGCTCAACACGTGGGGCGTGAAGTCTCCACAGTACATCGATGTTGTCGCCAGTGGTCAGCGGAAGGTGCACGTGCCCGTCGATCTGGGACCGGACCGCAGCGACGCACGGATGCACGCCAAGACCGTAGGATCCTACGCAGTGCCGTAGGGGACCGCACTGCCACTTCCCAGCAAATTAGGGACACTGTTGCTCCTGGGGTATCGGCGAGGATCATTCGCAACCGTCTCCATGAAGCTGGGCTACGGTCCCGCACACCGTTAGGCCGTCTTCCGCTCACGACCCAACATCGTGCAGCCCGCCTCCAGTGGTGTCGCGACAGGCGTGAATGGAGGGACGAATGGAGACGTGTCGTCTTCAGCGATGAGAGTCGCTTCTGCCTTGGTGCCAATGATGGTCGTATGCGTGTTTGGCGCCATGCAGGTGAGCGCCACAATCAGGACTGCATACGACCGAGGCACACAGGGCCAACACCCGGCATCATGGTGTGGGGAGCGATCTCCTACACTGGCCGTACACCACTGGTGATCGTCGAGGGGACACTGAATAGTGCATGGTACATCCAAACCGTCATCGAACCCATCGTTCTACCATTCCTAGACCGGCAAGGGAACTTGATGTTCCAACAGGACAATGCACGTCCGCATGTATCCCGTGCCACCCAACGTGCTCTAGAAGGTGTAAGTCAACTACCCTGGCCAGCAAGATCTCCGGATCTGTCCCCCATTGAGCATGTTTGGGACTGGATGAAGCGTCGTCTCACGCGGTCTGCACGTCCAGCACGAACGCTGGTCCAACTGAGGCGCCATGTGGAAATGGCATGGCAAGCCGTTCCACAGGACTACATCCAGCATCTCTACGATCGTCTCCATGGGAGAATAGCAGCCTGCATTGCTGCGAAAGGTGGATATACACTGTACTAGTGCCAACATTGTGCATGCTCTGTTGCCTGTGTCTATGTGCCTGTGGTTCTGTCAGTGTGATCATGTGATGTATCTGACCCCAGGAATGTGTCAATAAAGTTTCCCCTTCCTGGGACAATGAATTCACGGTGTTCTTATTTCAATTTCCAGGAGTGTATATAAGTTTGGATGTAGCTGTATTGTATTGACGTACTGGTGGATATTGTGTGGTATGACTCCTGTAGTTGATAGTATAATTGGTATAATGTCAACTTTATCCTGATGCCACATGTCCTTGACTTCCTCAGCCAGTTGGATGTATTTTTCAATTTCTTCTCCTGTTTTCTTTTGTATATTTGTTGTATTGGGTATGGATATTTCGTTTAGTTGTGTTAATTTCTTCTTTTTCTTGGTGAGTATGATATCAGGTTTGTTATGTGGTGTTGTTTTATCTGTTATAATGGTTCTGTTCCAGTATAATTTGTATTCATCATTCTCCAGTACATTTTGTGGTGCATACTTGTATGTGGGAACGTGTTGTTTTATAAGTTAATGTTGTAAGGCAAGCTGTTGATGTATTATTTTTGCTACATTGTCATGTCTTCTGGGGTATTCTGTATTTGCTAGTATTGTACATCCACTTGTGATGTGATCTACTGTTTCTATTTGTTGTTTGCAAAGTCTGCATGTATCTGTTGTGGTATTGGGATCTTTAATAATATGCTTGCTGTAATATCTGGTGTTTATTGTTTGGTCCTGTATTGCAATCATGAATCCTTCCGTCTCACTGTATATATTGCCTTTTCTTAGCCATGTGTTGGATGCGTCTTGATCGATGTGTGGCTGTGTTAGATGATACGGGTGCTTGCCATGTAGTGTTTTCTTTTTCCAATTTACTTTCTTCGTATCTGTTGATGTTACGTGATCTAAAGGGTTGTAGAGGTGGTTATGAAATTGCAGTGGTGTAGCCGATGTATTTATATGAGTGATTGCTTTGTGTATTTTGCTAGTTTCTGCTCGTTCTAGAAAGAATTTTCTTAAATTGTCTACCTGTCCATAATGTAGGTTTTTTATGTCGATGAATCCCCTTCCTCCTTCTTTTCTGCTTAATGTGAATCTTTCTGTTGCTGACTGTATGTGATGTATTCTATATTTGTGGCATTGTGATCGTGTAAGTGTATTGAGTGCTTCTAGGTCTGTGTTACTCCATTTCACTACTCCAAATGAGTAGGTCAATATTGGTATAGCATAAGTATTTATAGCTTTTGTCTTGTTTCTTGCTGTCAATTCTGTTTTCAGTATTTTTGTTAGCCTTTGTCTATATTTTTCTTTTAGTTCTTCTTTAATATTTGTATTATCTATTCCTATTTTTTGTCTGTATCCTAGATATTTATAGGCATCTGTTTTTTCCATCGCTTCTATGGAGTCACTGTGGTTATTCAATATGTAATCTTCTTGTTTAGTGTGTTTTCCCTTGACTATGCTATTTTTCTTACATTTGTCTGTTCCAAAAGCCATATTTATATCATTGCTGAATACTTCTGTTATCTTTAGTAATTGGTTGAGTTGTTGATTGGTTGCTGCCAGCAGTTTTAGATCATCCATGTATAGCAAATGTGTGATTTTGTGTGGGTATGTTCCAGTAATATTATATCCATAATTTGTATTATTTAGCATTTTGGATAGTGGGTTCAGAGCAAGGCAGAACCAGAAAGGACTTAATGAGTCTCCTTGGTATATTCCACGCTTAATCTGTATTGGCTGTGATGTGATGTTATCTGAATTTGATTGGATATTAAGTGTGGTTTTCCAGGTTTTCATTACTATGTTTAGAAACTGTATCAATTTAGGATCTACTTTGTATATTTCCAATATCTGTAGTAACCATGAGTGGGGTACACTATCAAAGGCTTTTTGGTAATCAATGTATGCGTAGTGTAGCGACCTTTGTTTAGTTTTAGCTTGATATGTCACCTCTGTATCTATTATCAGTTGCTCTTTACATCCTCGTGCTCCTTTGCAGCAGCCTTTTTGTTCTTCATTTATAATTTTGTTCTGTGTTGTATGTGTCATTAATTTCTGTGTAATAACTGAAGTTAATATTTTGTAGATTGTTGGTAGGCATGTTATGGGGCGATATTTAGCTGGGTTTGCTGTGTCTGCTTGATCTTTAGGTTTCAGATAGGTTATTCCATGTGCAAGTGTATCAGGGAATGTGTATGGGTCTGCAATGTAACTGTTAAATTATTTAGTTAGATGTGAATGTGTTGAGGTGAACTTCTTTAGCTAGTAATTTGCTATTTTATCATTTCCAGGGGCTTTCCAATTGTGTGTAGAATTAATTGCTCGAGTGACTTCATGTTGCAAAATTATCACTTCAGGCATTTGTGGTATCATCTTGTATGTGTCTGTTTCTGCTTGTATCCACCGTGCATGCCTGTTATGTTGTACCGGGTTTGACCATATGTTGCTCCAGAAGTGTTCCATGTCTGTTATGTTTGGTGGATTGTCTATTTTAATGTGTGTGTAATCTATTGTTTGGTAAAATCTCTTTTGGTTTGTGTTGAATGTTTGGTTTTGTTTCCTTCTATTTTCACTTTTTTTGTAACTTCTAAGTCGTTTGGCCAATGCTTGTAATTTCTGCTTCTTTTCAACTAATTGCTCTATTGCTTCTTGTTGTGAGATTTTACCTAACCTTTTTCGTTTTTTGTCTGATATTTCATTTCTTATAAATTGTGTTAGCTGTCCGATGTCTTTTCTCAGTTTTTCTATTCTTATCTGTAACCTGTGTTGCCATGCTGGTTTTGTGGGTTTCTTCTGTGTGTTGGTTTGTTCTGATCTCTACCTAGTGTGTATATTTAGTGTAGTGAGTGCTCCTATATAAACCAGTAGTTGGAACTCTTCCATAGTTGTATTTTCATTTATTTTGTTGTGTATGATTGTGTTGATAGTTTTTATTGTTGTTTCGACTTGTGGGTTATTTGGCAGTCTATGCAAGAATGGTCTGATATCTGTATTTGTGTCTTTGTATTCTATATATGTCAGCTGAAATTTCTCTTCTATATCTAACACGTGTGTCTCTTCGTGTTCTATTTGTGCTTGTTCTGGTGGCTGTCTTGAGATTTCGTTTTCCTCTAATTGTTTAATTGATGAGTGTTGTTCTTTCTTTATTTGCTCTGGGATGTTTGAGTCCATTACTGTATTTTCTTCTTCTTCTGATTGCACATTATTTTGTTCCAGTATTTGTTGTACTTGTTGTTTGATGTTATCTAATTCTGACTGGGGTATCCTGTTATTTTTTATTATTACACGGATCTGATCAGCTAGTCGTTGTTCTGTTAAAAATTTTAATTCTGGGTATCTGGTAATAAATGTTGTGTATACTTGTGATCTGTATCCAGTTGTGTTGGTTCCTAGGTTTGTTGCTTGGTAATAACAGAACATGAGGTGTCGATTAACTTCATCTGACCATCTCATCCTCTGTCTTTGTTTTCCTTCTAGGGTGGTTGCAGGAAGCATATCCTGCAAAACACCTCTATTTGGATTTAAATCATTTTCCAGTTGGCTAACAGTGTCGTTACCATTGTGGGCGGGCATAGGGTTCAAGCGTCGTCCCCGACCATGACGGCGCTTGTCCGAGGCTTCTTTAGTTCTGTCCTGAACCAAGTAATCACACTAAAAGGGGGGTTAGCCCTATTAGTGGTTTGTTCTTTTCGTCGCCTTTTACGACTGGCAGAACATACCGGAGGCCTATTCTTTTCCCGGGCCTCCACGGGAATTATTATTATTATTATCTTTCCTTTCTCAGACCTCAGGTTCGGAATGAAAGTGATGCGGGCCTTGATCAAGCGTCACTTCCTTTTAACTGTACGGTATATGTTACATTGCGTTTAGGAACTTTCGGGTAATTGAACATGTATCAATAATTACGGATTTCTGAAGTTGTATATACAAGTTTGGATGTAGCTGTATTGCATTGATGTACTGGTGGATATTGCGTGGTATGACTCCTGTAGTTGAAAGTATAATTGGTATAATGTCAACTTTATCCTGATGCCACATGTCCTTGACTTCCTCAGCCAGTTGGATGTATTTTTCAATTTTTTCTCCTGTTTTCTTCTGTATATTTGCTGTATTGGGTATGGATATTTCAATTAGTTGTGTTAATTTCTTCTTTTTATTGGTGAGTATGATGTCAGGTTTGTTATGTGGCGTTGTTTTATCTGTTATAATGGTTCTGTTCCAGTATAATTTGTATTCATCATTCTCCAGTACATTTTGTGGTGTATACTTGTATGTAGGAACGTGTTGTTTTAAAAGTTTATGTTGTAAGGCAAGCTGTTGATGTATTATTTTTGCGACGTTGTCATGTCTTCTGGGGTATTCTGTATTTGCTAGTATTGTACATCCGCTTGTGATGTGATCTACTGTTTCTATTTGTTGTTTGCAAAGTCTGCATTTATCTGTTGTGGTATTGGGATCTTTAATAATATGCTTGCTGTAATATCTGGTGTTTATTGTTTGATCCTGTATTGCAATCATGAATCCTTCTGTCTCATTGTATATATTGCCTCTTCTTAGCCATGTGTTGGATGCGTCTTGATCGATGTGTGGCTGTGTTAGATGATACGGGTGCTTGCCATGTAGTGTTTTCTTTTTCCAATTTACTTTCTTTGTATCTGTTGATGTTATGTGATCTAAAGGGTTGTAGAGGTGGTTATGAAATTGCAGTGGTGTAGCCGATGTATTTATGTGGGTGATTGCTTTGTGTATTTTGCTAGTTTCTGCTCGTTCTAGAAAGAATTTTCTTAAATTGTCTACCTGTCCATAATGTAGGTTTTTTATGTCGATAAATCCCCTTCCTCCTTCCTTTCTGCTTAATGTGAATCTTTCTGTTGCTGAATGTATGTGATGTATTCTATATTTGTGGCATTGTGATCGTGTAAGTGTACTGAGTGCTTCTAGGTCTGTGTTACTCCATTTCACTACTCCAAATGAGTAGGTCAATATTGGTATAGCATAGGTATTTATAGCTTTTGTCTTGTTTCTTGCTGTCAATTCTGTTTTCAGTATTTTTGTTAGTCTTTGTCTATATTTTTCTTTTAGCTCTTCCTTAATATTTCAATCATCTATTCCTATTTCTTGTCTGTATCCTAGATATTTATAGGCATCTGTTTTTTCCATCGCTTCTATGCAGTCGCTGTGGTTATCCAATATGTAATCTTCTTGTTTAGTGTGTTTTCCCTTGACTATGCTATTTTTCTTACATTTGTCTGTTCCAAAAGCCATATTTATATCATTGCTAAATACTTCTGTTATCTTTAGTAATTGGTTGAGTTGTTGATTTGTTGCTGCCAGTAGTTTTAGATCATCCATGTATAGCAAATGTGTGATTTTGTGTGGGTATGTTCCAGTAATATTGTAACCATAATTTGTATTATTTAGCATGTTGGATAGTGGGTTCAGAGCAAGGCAGAACCAGAAAGGACTTAATGAATCTCCTTGGTATATTCCATGCTTAATCTGTATTGGCTGTGATGTGATATTATTTGAATTTGTTTGGATATTAAGTGTGGTTTTCCAGTTTTTCTTGACTATGTTTAGGAACTGTATCAATTTAGGATCTACTTTATATATTTCCAATATTTGTAGTAACCATGAGTGGGATACACTATCAAAAGCTTTTTGGTAATCGATGTATGCGTAGTGTAGCGACCTTTGTTTAGTTTTAGCTTGATATGTCACCTCTGCATCTATTATCAGTTGCTCTTTACATCCTCGTGCTCCTTTGCAACAGCCTTTTTGTTCTTCATTTATAATTTTGTTCTGTGTTGTATGTGTCACTAGTTTCTGTTTAATGACTGAAGTTAATATTTTGTATATTGTTGGTAGGCATGTTATGGGGCGATATTTAGCTGGGTTCGCTGTGTCTGCTTGACCTTTAGGTTTCAGATAAGTTATTCCATGTGTAAGTGTATCAGGGAATGTGTATGGGTCTGCAATGTAACTGTTAAATAATTTAGTTAGATGTGAATGTGTTGAGGTGAACTTCTTTAACCAGATATTTGCTATTTTATCATTTCCAGGGGCTTTCCAATTGTGAGTAGAATTAATTGCTTGGGTGACTTCATGTTGCAATTGTTTATTTCAATGTGTGTGTTATCTATTGTCTGGTAAAATTTCTTTTGGTTTGTGTTGAATGTTTGGTTTTGTTTCCTTCTATTTTCACTTTTCTTGTATCTTCTGGGTCGTTTGGCGAATGCTTGTAATTTCTGCTTCTTTTCGTCTAATTGCTCTGTCGCTTCTTGTTGTGAGATTTTACCTAACCTTTTTCGTTTTTTTTCTAACATTTCATTTCTTATAAATTGTGTTAGCTGTCCAATGTCTTTTCTCAGTTTTTCTATTTTGATCTGTAGCCTGTGTTGCCATGCTGGTTTTGTGGGTTTCTTCTGTGTGTTGGTTGGTTCTGATCTCTGCCTAGTGGGTATATTTAGTGTAGTGGTGCTCCTATATAAATCAGTAGTTGTAACTCTTCCATAGTTGTGTTTTCATTTATTTTGTTGTGTATGATTGTGTTGATAGTTTTTATTGTTGTTTCGACTTGTGGGTTATTTGGTGGTCTATGCAAGAATGGTCTAATGTCTGTATTTGTGTCTTTGTATTCTATATATGTTAGCTGAAATTTTACTTCTATATCTAATATCTGTGTCACTTTGTGTTCTATTTGTGCTTGTTCTGGTGGCTGCCTTAAGATTTCGTTTTCCTCTGATTGTTTAATTGGTGCGTGTTGTTCTTTGTTTGTTTGCTCTGGGATGTTTGAGTCCATTACTGTATTTTCTTCTTCTTCTGATTGCACATTATTTTGTTCCAGTATTTGTTGTACTTGTTGTTTGATGTTATCTAATTCTGACTGGGGTATCCTGTTATTTTTTATTATTACACGGATCTGATCAGCTAGTCGTTGTTCTGTTAAAAATTTTAATTCTGGGTATCTGGTAATAAATGTTGTGTATACTTGTGATCTGTATCCAGTTGTGTTGGTTCCTAGGTTTGTTGCTTGGTAATAACAGAACATGAGGTGTCGATTAACTTCATCTGACCATCTCATCCTCTGTCTTTGTTTTCCTTCTAGGGTGGTTGCAGGAAGCATATCCTGCAAAACACCTCTATTTGGATTTAAATCATTTTCCAGTTGGCTAGCAGTGTCGTTACCATTGTGGGCGGGCATAGGGTTCAAGCGTCGTCCCCGACCATGACGGCGCTTGTCCGAGGCTTCATTAGTTCTGTCCTGAACCAAGTAATCACACTAAAAGGGGGGTTAGCCCTATTAGTGGTTTGTTCTTTTCGTCGCCTTTTACGACTGGCAGAACATACCGGAGGCCTATTCTTTTCCCGGGCCTCCACGGGATTTATTATTATTATTATTATTATTATTATTATTACTATTATTATTATTCTATCTCTAATGGAATGTTCATTTCCAAATAAACTGTAATGTGAAAAAATTTTTATGTGTAAAACATCCGGTGTGAGAGAGGGCCAGTAGAGTCTAAGAATAAATAAATTAAACATATTCTACGTTAGCCACTCATTTATCCACTTCAGTCATAGCACCATTTACAGGTGGATAACTTTTGAATGCATTAGTGTCATGGACATAATGCGTTTCTCAGCGTCTGATAATCTGATGCAACCTGGCCTCAAGACGCACACAACATTAAAATATGTGGAGACATATTTTTGCTGCATAAAATAAAACTCATGTCTCCAGTCAAATCATAATTTTTTCTTATTCCTGAACACAAGACACAGTTAATACAAGATAGCCTATCAAATGTGGTACTCTACAAATACCATAAACGGATACTTCCTCCCACGAGAGGACGTGGCCACGTGGCATTGGGCAACAACCCTTTTTTAAATCATGTTAAAGGTAGTTCCTCTCATTTAAGTAGTTGAGTTTTCATCAAGGAATGCCTGTTGCCTTAACTTGCCATAGTTCGTTGCCTTTTATCTTTAGACGCTCGTTCTCCAAGCAATACATTACTTTTCACGCTCGTGGTAATAGAACCCAGGAGAAGTGCATCTGGCGAAAGGTAAAGAAGTGGTAACGCATATTTTTTGGAAGGGATAGTATCTTAGAGCTTAGAGCGTAGTGTGGTAATACAGTAATTAAGTGACAGACCATAAATCCAAAGGGCTGAATCCTCAATAGACGCAATGATTTGTTAATGTGTAAAATGCTGGTTCGGAGCCCACATTAAACTGTTGCTCGCCCTTGGGTAGATTAGTTAAAATGGCGTAGGAAGACATGGCATACCACTTTTAATAGGCTCAAACTTAGTCAAACACCGAGATGTTTAAACTAGCCTCAGAGCTGACGACAATTTTACTTGGTACGTTAGGAGGAGAAACGCAGGTTTCTCTTACCGACCTAGATGGGTACCTTCGGTCCCGTCTTTAACACCATCGACGATGGTTGTATATTATATCTTCCAAATTAAACAAGTTATGCGCATTTTGAATCATGTGTTTCCTCTGCCCCAGTTGCACTGCGTTTATTGCAAGCACACTTTGTTGCCCAATTAGCTTGCTAAATCTCCTGCATTATAAAGTGCCGTGTTATCCTCAGGAATTCTATTTGCCTGTGCTCATTTGATGCTTGAGTAAATCTGCTGAATCGTACAAAGAGCACTTACAGATATCAAGAGAAATAATTCTGTCGATCATGTCACGTTTGCTCCAATGTCTCCACGATTGCAAATAGCTCTCCGTCACGGATTGTAACTATGTTAGGGATGAGAATCCTAAAAACAGTGTCAAGGAATACAGTGGCAGGATCTCATGCTTAATGATAAAAAGGTTAATTTTTTCGATTAATTCAGTGGAGATTGAAATTAACCATTAATTATAGGTGCAAATGGATTTCGCTACTAATAAAGAGTGATTTACATTAAATCGTCTCTATTTGTTACACTGTCACTGTTTGGCAAGGAATTTTGAGAGAAAGACCGTAGAGTGTGAAATGAAAGTTTGACATAAAAGTAGATATCTTAGGTGGTGCGAAACAACTCATATCACTTAAGAAAGGCAAGTCTTCCGGTCCAGATGGTATACCAATCAGGTTCCCTTCAGAGTATGCAGACAAAATAGCGCCTTTCTTAGCAATCATATACAACCGCTCACTTGACGAAAGGTCTGTTCCTAAAGACTGGAAAGTAGCACAGGTCACACCAATATTCAAGAAAGGAAGTAGGATTAATCCAATGAATTACACACCCATATCACTGACCTCAATTTGCAGTAGGATTTTGGAGCATATACTGTCCTCGAACATTATGAATCACCTTGAAGAAAATGACTTATTGATACATAACCAACACAGATTCAGAAAATATCGTTCTTGTGCAACGAAGTTAGCTCTTTATTCCCATGACGTAATGAGTGCTGTCGACAATGGATCTCAGATCGAATCCATATTCCTAGATTTCCAGAACGCTTTTGATACCGTTCCTCACAGGCGACTATTAATCAAATCGCGTGCATATGATCGTCTCACTTGTGTGACTGGATTCGTGATTTCCTCTCAGAGAGGTCACAGTTCGTAGTGATAGACGGTAAATCATCGAGTAGAACAGAAGTGATATCTGGCGCTCCGCAAGGTAGTGTCATAGGCCCTCTGTTGTTCCTGATTTACATAAATGCTCTATGTGATAATCTGAGCAGCCCCCTTAGATTATTTGCAGATGACGCTGTAATTTACCGTCTAGTAAAATCATTAGACGGTGAATTCCAATTACAGAATGATCTAGAAAGAATTTCTGTATGGTGCGAAAAGTGGCAATTGGCACTAAACAAAGAAAACGAGCGAGGTCATCCACACAGGTACTAAAAGAAATCCGATAAATTATGGGTATACGATAAATCGCACAAATCTAAGGGCTGTCGATTCGACTAAATACCTACGAATTACAATTACGAGCAATTTAAATTGGAAAGACCACATAGATAATATTGTGGGGAAGGCGAAACAAAGTCTGCGCTTTGTTGGCAGAACAATTACAAGATGCGACAAATCCACTAAAGAGACAGCCTACATTACACTTGTCTGTCCTCTGCTGGAATATTGCTGCGCGGTGTGGGATCCTTACCAGGTAGGATTGACGGAGGAAACCGAAAAAGCGCAAAGAAGGGCAGTTCGTTTCGTGTTATCACGCAACAGGGGTGAGAGTATCGCTGATATGATACGCGAGTCGGGGTGGCAGTTATTGAAACAAGGGTGGTTTTCTTTGCGGCGAGATCTATTTACGAAATTTCAATCATCAACTTTCTGTTCCGAATGCGAAAATATTTTGTTGACACCCACTTGCGTAGGGAGAAATGATCATTATTAATAAAATAAGAGAAATCAGAGATCGAACAAAAAGATTTAGGTGTTCCTTTTTCCCAAACGCCATTCGAGAGTGGAATGGTAGAGAAGTAGTATGAAAATTGTTCGATGAACCCTCTGCCAGGCACTTAATTGTGCAATTGCAGAGTAACGATGTAGATGAGTTTACAATTTTTTTTAACGAGTGCAGTAAAAGCGGGAACTGCGACGCAACAGGACGTGCAGGCCGTGTGTGTATGTGCTATCTCTGGCACCGCCCACGCAAGCTGATAGCCACGTGCTACCCGCAGGACGACAACTGCACGAGTTGTTGCGCGTGCGTGCTGACACACTTCAGGAGAGCAAGAACAACATTTTCTGTGGCAGAGAAATCTTCCCAAGAGAAGTGAGTCGCGCCTGCGTTACCGTCATCGATACCTCGCCGTCATCGTACCCGGCTGGCGTTCTGGAATGGAGCGAGTGAAAGTTACCGGCAAGATGACCGCAGAAGCTACTTGGAAACGATGCGCGGTTTCTCAAATAGAGAACACTGGGGAGACCAGCGTTTCATGCGAGTTACTGATCCTCACAGATACAGTTCGTTCCGTTTTGACACTGCAGTCCACCAAGAAGACTGAATTGTGTATTTGTGCGTTACTGTACAATTTACATGGCAAAGCTGCGCGAGTCATTTACATTTCCCGAGATCAACCCATCCACCGTCGAAGGACGAGGTACCTGCGCTAACACTATATAGCCCGTAGTATTGATTGATCGTTGTTGAAAGACTCTATAAGAGAATAGTACTTGGTGATACTACACTCTTCACTAGGAACACAGTTGTTTAGTGTCTGTACTTTTCTAGAACGTTCTTACGAGGGATACGCTTTGTTTGTCAATAGGGAACTGTCGAGGATTTTTTAACATTACATTGGTATACATACCATGCAGCCAGCACCACATTACGTTAAAGGAACATTTGATAATTGAAATAAATCAGTATATGTACCTAAAGAATACGTAGTAACACTTCACGGTATAACAGACAACGAAAACAATCATTTTTATCAGCGAAGAAAAAAGCGCAAAGAACAGAAAATGCTCTGATTGTTGCCAGCATCATCCTTCAGACTGGACAGAAGCAGTAATCACACCAATCATTAAACATGGAAACAGAAAAGATTGTAACAACTACAGAGGTATCTCTTTAATCAGCGTTGTGGGTAATATCTTCACAGGTATTGTTGAAAGGAAAGTGCGAGTATTAGTTGAGGACCAATTGGATGAAAATCAGTGTGGGTTTAGGCCTCTTAGAGGTTGTCAGGACCAGATCTTAAGCTTACGGCAAATAATGGAGAACTGTTACGAGTGGAACAGGGAATTGTGTCTATGCTTTATACATCTAGAAAAGGCCTATGACCGGGTTCCTAGGAGGAAGTTATTGTCTGTTATACGAGATTATGGAATAGGAGGCAAACTTTTGCAAGCAATTAAAGGTCTTTACATGGATAGTCAGGCAGTAGTTAGAGTTGACGGTAAATTGAGTTCATGGTTCAGAGCAGTTTCAGGGGTAAGACAAGGCTGCAGCCTGTCTCCACTGTTGTTCATATTATTTATGGATCATATGTTGAAAACAATAGGCTGGCTGGGTGAGATTAAGATATGTGAACACAAAATAAGCAGTCTTGCATATGCGGATGACTTAGTTGTGATGGCAGATTCGATTGAAAGTTTGCAAAGTAATATTTCAGAGCTAGATCAGAAATGTAAGGACTATGGTATGAAGATTAGCATCTCCAAAACGAAAGTAATGTCAGTGGGAAAGAGATATAAACGGATTGAGTGCCAAATAGGAGGAACAAAGTTAGAACAGGTGGACGGTTTCAAGTACTTAGGATGCATATTCTCACAGGATGGCAACATAGTGAAAGAACTGGAAGCGAGGTGTAGCAAAGCTAATGCAGTGAGTGCTCAGCTACGATCTACTCTCTTCTGCAAGAAGGAAGTCAGTACCAAGACTAAGTTATCTGTGCACCGTTCAATCTTTCGAGCAACTTCGTTGTATGGGAGCGAAAGCTGGGTGGATTCAGGTTACCTTATCAATAAGGTTGAGGTTACGGATATGAAAGTGGCTAGGATGATTGCAGGTACTAGTAGATGGGAACAATGGCAGGAGGGTGTGCACAATGAGGAAATCAAAGAAAAACTGGGAATGAACTCTATATATGTAGCAGTCAGGGCGAACAGGCTTAGATGGTGGGGCCATGTTACACGCATGGGAAAAGCAAGGTTACCCAAGAGACTCATGGGTTCAGCAATAGAGGGTAGGGGCAGACCAAGGACTGGATTCGGTTAAGAATGATTTTGAAGTAATAGGCTTAACGTCAGAAGAGGCACCAATGTTAGCACTGAATAGGGGATCATGGAGGAATTTTATAAGGGGGACTATGCTCTAGACTGAACGCTGAAAGGCATAATCAGTCTTAAATGATGATGATGATGATGATGATGAACAGAAAATGCACTAATTTACCCTAAAGTCATATTTTGGCGTCTTCTGGTTACACTCGTCAACAAAGGAAAAATTTTGAAGAATGGAAATGGGTGTAACTTATATATTTTGAGCCCTTAAGCACGAATATGTTATATTTTGTAGTACCCTCAGTTGTAAAAATACTTCATTACATAAGAATGGTTGATTTCTTAAAAAATGCAACCTATTAAGGCCGCCCTCATGACGCGACTACCGGAAAGGTTTCATATAATTAGTATTTTACAACATGGCAACAGTGCGTGTGGTCCATTATCTATTGCTGTGAGGAAATGCTTCCTTTGTTTGGCTACGCGTTCACGAATGTGAACAGTGCGTTCTAAATATACCTAGTGTTGAGAGTTTGGTTTTGTTTTAGCGGTGCATTTGTGTTAGTGTTTGTACAATGTCACGGGTATGTTTAAATCACCCACTATTACATACTGTTAAATCATGCAGATCACATGTGTGACACCCGTAGAAAAGAAACTGTACATCTTTATTTCGGGTGCAAGTTAACTGATCAGGACCGAAAATGGGCACCACATATCGTCTGTGTGAACTGTTCGTCTCGTCTTAATGGTTGAGTGAAGAAAAAGGGTAAAGTTGCAAGGCCTTTTGCTGTTCCGATAATATGGAGGGAACCGACCAATCAGGCAGATGATTGCTATTTCTGCATGGTTAAAATAGCAGGGATGAAGGGCAAGAGGAAAGAGGATCAAATATCTCTCCATCAAGTCAGCTATTCTACCCGTACTGTACAGTTCTTCCTATCCCGTCCCCGTTCCTCCGGACACGTGGCCATTGGAAGTCGCAGCCCAGGTCGAATCTAGCACAGACTCTGACGATGCAAGCTCTGCTTCCGATTATGAAGAGAAGACGTCACGTTTCTTGACACAAAAGATTTCAATGACCTTGTTGGGGACAGGAAACTTTCTAAGGCGCAAACTGAACTTTCGAGTTCATGTCTGAAGCAATGGAATTTACTAGGCAAAGATGCTAGGGCTTGTTTCTTTCTACATCATCAGGCTGCCTTCGCATCTTTATTTCACATGAAAGACTCATTCTGTTACTGCAGTGACGTGAGTGGTCTGTTTAATGTCATGGGAATGAAACATATATCAATGGAATGGCGACTATTCGTTGAGGGCTCCAAAATTAGCCTCAAAGCGGAACTCCTTCACAATAGCAATGTATATCCTTCTGTTCCCGTGGCTTATGCCATTATTTTGAAGGAAACATACAGCAGTATGGAACTTTTGTTGAATAAAATTCAATATAACAGCCACAAGTGGCAAGTAATTGTGATACTTACAACATTACAATCTGGGTATACAAAGCATTGCTGTTTTCCTTGAGAAGCGATAGCCGTGATCGGAAGAGTCATTACGTCAGACGGATTTGGCGTGCCTTACTCAAATGAAACCTAGCTGGAGGGCCGCGCGGGGGATAGCCGCGCGCCTTGCCACGGTTCGCGCGGCTCCCCCCGTCGGACGTTCGAGTCCTCTCTCAGGTATGGGTGTGCGTGTCGTTCTTAGCGTTAAGTTAGATTAAGTAGCGTGTAAGCCTAGGGACCGATGACCTCAGCAGTTTGGTCCCATAGGAACTTACCACAAATTTCCAAATTCCCTAGTTGGAGGAATGTAGCAAAAGTTCCATCGGTGAATTTGAAAGACTTTTGTTACCACCACTTCACATAAAACTTGGACTTACGAATTCGTTCGGTGATGCAATGGACAAAGGTAAACCTCATTTTATGTACTTGCGTTAGATATTCCCCGTGTTGAGTGAAGCCAAAGTGAAAGTAGGTGTGTGCGTTTGCCCACAAATTACACCGCTTATTCTCGTAAGTCCAAGTTTTATGTGAGGTGGTGGTAACAAAAGTCTTTCAAATTCACCGATGGAACTTTTGCTACGTTCCTCCAACTAGGGAATTTGGAAATTTGTGGTAAGTTCCTATGGGACCAAACTGCTGAGGTCATCCGTCCCTAGGCTTACACGCTACTTAATCTAACTTTGAGCTTTCTTGAACTGGACTGCTGGAATTCTTTCAAAAAACGGTATTCTGTTTTGTTTGGAAACAAGAGAGCAGACAATAGTTATGTGTTAGTCAACGAACTAGTACAGTCTTACCATAATCTTGGCTGTAACATGTCGTTAATACTGCACGTTTTTCACTCAGACTTGAATTATTTTCCTGCTGGTGCTCTTGGACAAGTCTCCGATGAACGTGGGGTAAAGATTTCATCGGACCACATCTACAATGGAACAATGCTGGCTGGCTGCTGTTGGAAACTATCGCAGGATAGCAGTGCCACACATAAGAGGCGCAGAAATAATTTAGGTGAGTATGAAAGCGTATTTCATTATCATTTCATATTTTGTGTGTTTATAAATTAGCATTTACAAACGAAGTAATATTGTTTGAGCAACACAGACCCCGAATACAATTAGACAGTGACTAGTACAATTTACACAAAAATTGTGGGTGGTATGAAAAACCGCCCGATTCGTGTTCAGCAGGCCGAAATACACGAGGATAACCTATACATCTACATGACTATTCTGCAATTCATACGTAAGTGCCTGGCAGAGGCGAACCATCTTCAAGCTATTTCTCAACCATTCCACTCTCAGGGAAAGCGAACACAAATCTACCCGTACGAGCAGCGAGTTCTATTATTTTATTATGATGATCATTTCCCCCTATGCAGGTGGGCGCCAACAGAATTTTTTCACGCTCTGAGGAGGAAGTTGGTGATTCCAATTTCGTGATAATATCTCGCCATGAGGAAAAACGCCTCTGTTTTAATTATTGCCACCACAGCTCGCTATCGTATCCGCGACACTCTCTCCCCTACTTCGCGATAATACAAAACGGACTGTCCTTCTTTCAACTTTTCGATGTCCTCCGTAAATCCTTTCTGGTAAGGATGTCGCACTGCAAAGCACCATTCTAGCAGAGGGCGGACAAGCGTAGTGTAGGTAACCTCTTCAATAGACCAGTTGCACCTTCTAAGATCAATAAAACGCAGTCTCTGGATTGCCCTCCTGACATCATTTTCTATGCGATCGTTCCAATTTAACCCGTTCGTAATAGTAATTCCTAGATATTTAGCTGAAGAGACCGTCTTTGGATTTATCTGATTTATCACGCAACAGAAATTTAAAGGCTTCGTTTTACTACTCATGTGGATGACCTCATATTTTTCATTATTTTGCGTCATTTGCTACTTTTCACACCATTCAGACATCTTCTCTAAATGATTTTGCAACTGGTTTCGTTCTTCTGATGACTTTAGTAGACAGTAAATGACACCATCGTCTGCAAACAATCTAAGTGGACTGATCATTCTCCTAAGTCATTTATATTGATTAAAAACAGTAGAGTGCCTGTAACACTTCCTTGGGGTCGACTTCACACTGGCGCCATCGCAAATCAAAAACGTCAGAAATTATCGATAGTGAAATTAGTAATCTACGGGTGAGGTAGCATTAACTCTGTTGTTCTCTTTTTGAAAAGTGAGAGAGCAGGATTGCACGCAGAATTCCTACACAAACTATCATCTCTTTGTCTGAAGTCTGCATGGAATTCTGCTCTAACATTTGTCAAAAACAGAGGGGCAGAGTTTATGCTACCTCAGCCGTAGATTACTAATTTCACTATTGATAATTTCTGACGTCGGTCATCTTTGGTTCGCGATGGTGTCTAGTGTTTACTGTGTGTGTGTGTGTGTGTGTGTGTGTGTGTGTGCGATCTTCACGGAGTTTCTGTGAAAACCGAGGTTGTAAATTCTCTTGCACAGTACTTACTTGCTGCAGTTTTGCCTTGAAAACGGCAGGGTGCGCTCGAGTCGAAATATCGGCGATTGTCTCCCGGCTGCATTTCCGTAAGTTATTTGAGCGTTGCATACACCAGGACAAATTCTGCCCCCCTCCCCAAATTCTATAAGTCCCTCCAAATCCTTGAGCGTCATGCACTCCGCCTCGCCTTCCGTATACGCCTCCCGTCCCCCAAGCGGATCCTCTATGATCTCATTCCTTTCCCCCATCTGCTCCTATTCCTCGAACATATCCGCATGCTCTACACCTCCCGCCATCTTGAACCCCCTCACCCCCTGGTTGCTCCTCTCCTCTCCCATCCCCGCCCCCTGCCACGTCTTCACCGTTGTGTCCCCCCTACCCACCATCTCTACACCCTACATCTCCTTTCCCAAGGTGGCTTCCATCAGCTCCCCCTCCCGGATGATGCCCTCTCTCCCTCCATTTATCCTTCCTATCAACTCTGATCCTCAACCCCCCTCCTTTCCTCCGTCCTTTCCCTGGGCTCCCTCTTCCTCCCCCCTTCCATCCTGTGTTTTCTCCCCGCCTATCATCTCCTTTCTCCCCCCCCCCCCCGAGTCCTTTTGTACTCCCCTCCTCTGCCTTCCCCAATCCCTGGCCCGTCTGCTCAGCACCCCCCCACCCCTCTAATGGATCCTCCTCTTCCATTGGCTCCTTTCCCCCCCCCCCCTTTTTCCCATCATCTGACCAGTTTCCCCCCACCTGCTCTCGGGTGTGGTATGTCGTATTTGTGCCAACTTTTAGCGCAGTGTTTAAGTGCGTGTTCAGTGTTGTGCGTCCTTCCACAGTGTTGCGAACAGAAATCATGCTGTCGTTGGGTGTGCTTTTTATATCTCTTGCGAACAGAACCCAGACTGTCGCCGTGTTTTTTTAATTGTCTGTCTATTGTTTTTCTGCTTCCTGTGTGTTTTATTAGCTTCATCGACCCTGTGTTTTATGTTTTACGCTCCAGAATTTTCTGCCATTTTTACCTTTAAGTCACCGATTTTATCGCCAACTGTTATTATTTTTTATTATCTTCATCTTTTTAAAACAAATTCTGTAGGCTGAAGAGCGGCGTAATAAGCTGCTACCAGCCCGCCCCCTTTAGGGGGAATCGAAACCCAATAAAGAAAAAAAAAAGGGACAAATTAAGATCTCTGGGTTCCTGCAGTTTAGCGCGGAATCCTGCGGTATCATTTCTGCAAATATGTAGAGACTTGTCAGAAACGCGCGTGACGAAAAGTGTCAGGAAAATCTTAGCATCTGGTCGGATCGACGAAGCAGTCAGGCCGCACTGGTGAAAGCCCAAGACTTGGACCTCATGCACATCACTGGTTAGGCACTACCACACAAGCAAAAGGTAGCTACTATAGTTTACACGTTCGGCAATTTTTTAAATAATTTATGGGTGGAAGGTACAGGCTAAGATACACGTAACATCGTTCTTGTGCGATCATCGTATGTTATCTGTGTTTAAATAAAAGTTTATGACACGCTGTGCAGACCTTAGCTTATTTACAGCAACGCTGAAAGATTCATTCCCTACGCGGCAGGTTTTATGTTCCCTTCACAGCGCGAAGCAGACAAAGCCCAAACTCATCTTCATCACCCCGTATCGCGTGACGCAGTTATATGCTAAGCAGGCGGAATTTTCATATAACGTAGTGGAACCTAAGAGGGAGTACAGCAGAACTTTTTAACGTCTTCAGACAACGCCAAGAGCGAAATTGCTTCCAATAAACTCAGTACTTCGTTGATACGTTTATCCAACATCTTTGGGAGATACTCGTATTTCGCTTACATTCTCGCAAAACAAAGTTATATATCGCTAAAAGTTTATTATTTTCAGCGAAATTTGGTCAGGAAAGTGATTTTACACAATTGCAGAAGACAGAAACACTGTGTTTTCCATAATCCGCAGTGCATTTGTTCCAGATCTATGGGTTTTTAGAAAGCTCTATGGTTTGTCTAATTCTGTGGTGTCAGCACCTGAGAAACAAAGAATCCAATGTACATATAAACGATCAACTACGATGAGTTATTCTTATCTACATAATAATCGTCGTGAACTATCAGAGTCAACTATATTACTTCAAGAATAGAAAACGCTGAATTCCCATCACAGGCAATGTGACTTTTTCATCAAAACTACTTCATAGCCTTAGAAGACTTTCCCTTTAATCATTATAACTGTGCTGACATATGCACCAATGAATCTTATCTGACTCAGTTGATTCATGGATGACACAGTTTTGTTGATTTCAACTGTAGTAGAAATTCATACAATGGAGTAATGCAAAAGTGCCAGTGCGAAAATGACGCTGAAAATTAATAACAACATGTTATTTTGATCTTAATTAGTATGATAAACTATTGGGAAATTTAACATTTTAGTGATCCAGATGACGATTTCGTAAACTCGAGGAAATTGAGAAATGCGTGGGCTTGATAATATAAAGAAGGGAGGATAAATACGACTTTAAAAGCTCATCTGGGAAGACCGAACCCCGTGCTCACGACTGAGCCAGTATGATAAAGCCGAAACTATGCTGAACCTGTGGGTTTATATGAACACAGCAGTGCATTATTAGGCATTGTTCTATTACATATTTTCCTTTTATTTTCTCTGACCATTTAACTGACTTTATGCAGTCTGGTGTACGGGTATACCACAGCAGTACAATGTGGAGGTTAAATGTCTAAACCCTCAACGAATTGAAAAAGTCTCATTTAAAACTAAAATTGAAAGAAAGACATTTTGATAAGAGAAAGGATAGGAATCGAGAATGGGACAATGAGAAGTGTGATTTTGAAATGCAGATTGGATGGGCATATTAGCCTGACGACCATACTGAATACGCAATGAGGAAACTCTTTGCTGTATTAATAAGTAAAGCGGTCCTCAAGCAGAAGGTTGCTGTGAACGCAGTGCCTCATTAAATGCGTCCTTACTTCATTCAACTCGGCGACCGTGACCCCCAGTGAGTTATACCTGCGTGCCTTACGGGAAGAAACGACCTAGACGTGGCCTAGTTGGTGAGAAGGTGGCGTCGGGAAACAAGCTTCTTGAATGAGAAGTAGCATCTCGTTCTGAGAATCTGACGACCGTCCGCTGACCCCACACCCCTCCAACCTCATCTAAATGGCGCCGTAATAAGGGAGACGATGGCGGTCAGAACTGTATAGTTCTCTGTCCCTGACAGCTAACTTACCTTTTTTTACGGTAACTTAAAATGTAAACAGAAATCGTACTGTCTGAATCGCTTTTTATTTTTGACATATTTCTAAAAGCCGAGTGTCTTTCTTTATTTCTTCGCCTTTAACGCGGTACAGTCAACGGCGCCATTCGACAGCCCAGTTTCGAAGGAAAGAGAAATGGAAGGGTGGAACAATAGGGGTCATCGTCAACAATTAAGAGCCCTTTCTACGAAACTAATGCAGTCTCTTGACCACGGAGCCATGTCGCTCGGTAATTTCGAATGAAGACTGGAAACAAATGAGACTGTTGTCTAACATCCTGCAGAATAGGTGTCTTACTTTTATTGGAGACGGTTGAGAGACAGAACCGACAGCAGCTCGCTGAAAAGAAATATTCGTGCATTGCACGAAGCGATTAAGGAACATAATAGAAAACCTGCGCCAGAACAAGAGGGATGGCTACGTCAAACCAAACACCCTTGTGGTCATTGTGGATTACCTAAACTAGAATTGACGGACCTGGATTTCAATACCTCTCTTCACGAATACGGGATAAGTGGATGTGCTTTGGCGCGGAGATCATGAACTTAGAGACTAATTACTAATACAAGCTCACGAGTTGTGTTCTACTCTGCACTAGTTGGCATGGTGGCCAAACTCAACAGGTGCCTGGAGACACAGGTTCGTCCCATCACGATAACGCCGCTGGAACGGTCGTCAATTCTGCCACAAGGGGTGAGGCAGGTGCCGTGACGACGAGCGACAGGCATAAAAGGGAAGGGCTCGCTGCGACTCGTTAATGGCGGAACAGGAAGAAAAGGGTTTACCGCCTCGTAGATGGTAAGACCTCTTAGGAATACAAGAATGAGGAGACGCAAGCGGACATGCCTCGTTTAAAGAACTATGCAGGCACTCGTTCGAAGCGATTTGGGGTCTGTACGGACCGAATAAATAACACCACTACAACGGCGAATCAACCGCACCTATTTTTCCTAATATGCACGGCGCTTCAACCTGCAACACCACCAACTTAGGCATTACTGCGGCAAAAATTAGAAACTGCATGCCACTGTTTCGATTCAATCCAACGTCTGTAGATTGAGCGTGACTGTTGCTACGTCTTTATGCAAGCTTCAAGTAGCTGAGGAGACCTCGTTATACATCTTCCCACCGTCGTAATAAACATGCTACTTGACGTAGAAATACTTCCATAGTGGAGGCAGGCGGCCATTCGGATTTGGCACAACTTTGAAATATAGAAAGATCTTAATTGCACAATTCTTGATTAAAAGATAAACGTTTCAAAATTTAATCGTCGGACTGAAGATAAAATCAAACTTCAGTAAAAATCTCACAAAAGTGAGCACATAAACTGAATACAGTACAAATCTCACCTCATGTAGGCATATTTGACAGTGCCATCGCCTATCAAACAGAACCAGAGCCAAATCAGTGCACTGGTTCTATTCGATAGACGACGGCACTGTCAAATATGCCTACATGAAATGAGATTTGTATTGTATTCAGTTTATGTGCTCACTTTCGTGAGCTTTGTACTGAAGTTTGATTTTATCTTCAGTCTGACGATGAAATTCTGAAACGCTTAACTCTTAATAAAGAGTTGCAAACCCGTCATTTTGTCCCATTGCGACGCAGAATTCCGAAATATGACCCTAAGGTGCCTACAACATTCCTCCCTAATAGTGCAAAAGCGTGGCACCCTTTGTGAAATCTCCCTTTATTTCGCATGTAATCTCATGAGAAGTGAACAAACGCTGTATTGAGGTGCGGTCTGTCGGCGCCAAGTAGTGAATTTCGTGTTCTTGTCTAACTCGCGCCTGAGCAACGAACGTCAAAGGTGTAACCGCAAGCGCCACAGACGACATCCTTAAAACAGACGCCGCTCGGTGCAGTACTGTCGCTGACTTCATTATTCTTAGTTTCTACGTAACTGCTAAGAGCAAAGAGACTTAGAAGGCGCGACTCTAACTTTAACCGTAGATGAAGTAGACGTGTTCTATGCTGGAGTATTTCTTGTTAGTTGTCGTTCGCCATCTTAGGCACATAAGAGAAATTTCATGTCTGAAGTTAAATGGAAATGAAAATACTATGTCAAACGTATGGAGAATGCTGTAGCAAGATTACTCAATACATATATGAAATTAAGGTGCGTCTTCAAAATTAACTTTTAACTTGACTCCTATGCTGTAGACTGGAGTTGCATTTAATTCGGTTGCGTGGACGAATCTGCAATTTCTACACGGTCGTAATATTCCTCTTGTCACTTTTCGGCAATTTAACTTGCAAACTGCATTCACTCCGCTCCACGAACTCCCAATTTATAAATGACAATTCACTATTACACCCAGGTATACTTGTGATCTATCTGCACGGCGTAGAATATATTTCTGTGCGTGTCGTACTAAAGAATTTCAGTGGGCGCAGCAGCATCCTGAGATCAACGTAAAAGGTGACTGAACTTCATCAAGAGTTAAAGCTGTATCGACAGACTATGAAGTTGAATAATTTTTTCGATACTGCATATTTACATGTAATTATTCGTGATTCATGGCAATAACTGCTAAATCTTAAAAAATCAATTTCACACTCAAGAGTTACTTTAAAGGCGAAATCCTTCAACTGGCAGTACCATTTAGTGAACTATTGATTTAAGAGTTGAAATACCGAGCTATTTCGAACTTAATAATTTTCTCAGCATTAAGTGTTAAGGTCTGCGTGAGTGTGCGCTGTGTAGATTACACCACTTGCTATCCAAACCACTATTATACACTACGTGATCAAAAGTATACGGACACCTGGCTGAAAATTACTTACAAGTTCGTGGCGACCTCCATCGGTAATGCTGGAATTCAATATGGTGTTGGCCCACCCTTAGCCTTGATGACAGCTTCCGCTCTCGCAGGCATACGTACAATCAGGTGCTGGAAGTGCAGCACTCCTCACCGAGTGCTGCACTGAGGAGAGGTATCGACGTCGGTCGGTGAGGCCTGGCACGAAGTCGGCGTTCCAAAACATCCCAAAGGTGTTCTATAGGATTCAGGTCAGGACTCTGTGCAGGCCAGTCCATTACAGGGATGTTATTGTCGTATAACCACTCCGCCGCAGGCCGTGCATTATGAACAGGTGCTCGATCGGGTTGAAAGATGCAATCGCCTTCCCCGAATTGCTCTTCAACTGTGGGAAGCAAGAAGATGCTTAAAACATCAATGTAGGCCTGTGCTGTGACAGTGCCACGCAAAACAACAACGGGTGCAAGCCCCCTCCATGTAAAACACGGCCACACCATAACACCACCGCCTCCGAATTTTAATGTCGACTCAACACACGTTGGCAGATGACGTTCACCGGTCATTCGCCATACCCACACCCTGCCATCGAATCGCCACATTGTGGACTGTGATTCGGCACTCCACACAACGTTTTTCCACTGTTCAATCGTCCAATGTTTACGCTCCTTACAGCAAGCGAGGCGTCGTTTTGCATTTACCGGCGTGATGTGTGGCTTGTGGGCATCGGCTCGACATGAAATCCAAGTTTTCTCACCTCCCGCCTAACTGTCATAGTACTTGTAGTGGATCCTGATGCAGTTTGGAATTCCTGTGTGATGTTCTGGATAGAGGTCTGCCTATTACACATAACTACCCTCTTCAACTGTCGGCGGTCTCTGTCAGTCAACATACGAGGTCGGCCTGTACGCTTTTGTGCTGTACGTGTCCCTTGACGTTTCCACTTCACTATCACATCGGAAACAGTGGACCTAGGGATGTTTAGGAGTGTGGAAATCTCGCGTACAGGCGTATGACACAAGTGACAGCCAATCACTTGACCACTTTCGAAGTCCGTGAGTTCTGCGGAGCGCCACATTCTGCTCTCTCATGATGTCTAATGACTATTGAGGTCGCTAATATGGAGTTTCTGGCAGTAGATGGCAGCACAATGCACCTAATAAGAAAAACGTATTTTTTGAATGAGTCCGGATATTTTTGATCACATAGTGCACCTACTGTGTTACAGAGGTATACAGGTGAACTGGCAAATAACAAACTAACTAATAAACAGACAGAGGCATCCACAAGCATTTCGGTACAGAGAGGGATAACGCACTTGCCACGTCACCCTCTGGCTCTGCGACGCTTCAACAGGAAGGTAAGGTATTGACACACGAAAACAAAGGGGCCCCAGGACTCGGAAGTTCATGTGAGCTGTAAGGTGGGTTTATTATGTCAAAATGACATCAGACTTCACCACAATTCTCCCCAAATCTACCGTGGACGTGTCACCATGGTGAATTGTCATACCTCCCTTTGGGTTCAAATGGCTCTGAGCACTATGGGACTCAACTGCTGAGGTCATTAGTCCCCTAGAACTTAGAACTAGTTAAACCTAACTAACCTAAGGACATCACACACATCCATGCCCGAGGCAGGATTCGAACCTGCGACCGTAGCGGTCTCGCGGTTCCAGACTGCAGTGCCTAGAACCGCACGGCCACTTCGGCCGGCATATACCTCCCTTTACTCACATCTCACCCGTTCTCTTGACGGCTCTGTGACGAAGGTTAGAAGCGTGGCGCCCAGCTTTGAAATAACGCGGTTTTCTTAAGGGTAACCTAGTAAAACGTTTTGGCCACAGCGCTGTCGAGAATAGACACGAAAAGGCCTCAGAAGATGTCAAAGGACGTGAATAAAACCAACCTTCTCTTGGCGCGTTCATTTTCACACATTTTGCGGTCGAAGACGTCAGATTAGAGTTCGATGAGGAACAGGACTAAGTTCTTAACAATTTTTTACACTGCTGACATCACCCGGACGAGTCAGGTCTTCTCTAGGGACGTTATGGGGTTGCAAGCTCTACACTTATTAAACTGACGATTCCTTCATCCCTCAGGTTGTGTCCTAGCAACAGATCCCTTCTTTTAGTCAGGCTGTAATCTAGACAGAATTTCATCGCTACTGCAGGGAACACCGACGTTAACAGTATCGCCAGACGGAAGATTAAGTTATCGTCGAACATCCCTGCAAAGGAAAAGCTAGCCCCAGGAAACGATCTGCCCTACCCTGTTTGGACACCACTGAATCGTCGTAGCGCGCCCGTCCACCGTTGAAAGACTAACATGCATAACTGGGGCATCCTTCCAGCTGGCGGAGACACATGCTGCGAATGGGGAACAACACAGCTCCGGGCCTCTTGCCCATATGCCCTCTACTGGAACAACCTCGCACAACACAGGAATCGATCGAGGCACATAAGAAAGCCTTCAGAGTCCTGGAAATGCTGATCGACCACAGAAATGAATGTCAGATTGTGCTATAAATTCCCCAATTCGACTGAGTAGCTGCTCATTAGTTATTCGATCTATCCATCTTATGTTCAGAAGTTCTCTGTAGGAACACAGTTCAAGCGTTTCTATTCTCTTCTTGTCCGTATTATATATCGTCCACGTTTCTCTTCCGCATCAAGCTATACTCCAGACAGATATCTTAGAAAAGACTTCCTAGCACTTACATTTGTATTACATGTTAATAAATTCCAAATTTTGCTGCCAAATAGCAAAACTCATTTACTATTTTTGGTGTCTCATTTCCTAATACAATTCAGTCAGCATCTCCTGATTTAGTTCGACTCTTGTACTTATTCTGTACAAAATTAAGAACAAAGTTATCGACTTAACGATACATCGAAGACGTATTGTTTGCAAAATTAAGAACAAAGGTAATACTTAACAAGATATTCGAGATTTATTATTCACAAAATTAAAAACAGAGTTAACCATTTAACGACATACTGAAAAACATAATGATCTAGGCATGTTATCCTTTCACTGATACATAACATACCAAAATCATAATTTGTACCAGCCAGCGCTAAGAAGGTAGGAGATTAAACTCGTCTCAACATAATTATAGTACAATCAGAGGTTTAAGAACTTGAAACACACTTTGCCGACAGTGAGATTTCCTTTGCATGTAAGACAAATGCCGGAATTTAGACAGTACGTCCGTTGGTGATTGGAGCTTTTGAGGGTACCTGGGCTTTTCCATGAGCCAGGAGATCGTGTCCCGTCGGAAACTGTTTCATTACAGATTCATCTCAGGGCTTGAATTCGACCTCGAAAAGGAGGGGATCGGGCGAACCCTTTCCGAAAGGGGTCACCCCGATATTCAATATAAGAGACGTGAGGAAGTCCTGGAGAACGTGAATCTGAATGGCTCGAACCTGCCTCTGCCGCTCACACGTTCTCCGAATGTGCAAAAGGGCGAACGTTCCCAGACGCGCACGTTTCCGAATGCGGCTGCCGGAGACAAAACCGTTGCAGAGAGGAGCCACTTGCGGCCGTGAACCCCCCTGGAGAGTAACAATGTGCCAGACACAGGCCCCTGGCCCCTCAGCTGTACACACGCGACGCGGCCAGCGAGGCGACGTGGGAACTGTCTGAGGAGGAAGCAGAGAGGAGCCGACGGCTGTTGCTGCCGGCTGGACTTGGACCGGAACAATGCACTCGCCTGCTCTGCCCGTTCCCACATCCACGCACCGGGCAGGGCTTTCGTTTTCATCGCGGCCCATCCCCATCGCTCTCACGCAACTTGCTCTGCAAACAATTGGAAACAGTGCTTCCGGTGCCCACGCAATTTACAGCAGGACGCCTTTTGTCACAAACAAGATCTGGCGCGGTAAAACTCGTTAGAAATTAATTGTGGCTCTGCTGGCAAAGTATAAGTAAAATTGCTGGATAAGACATTTGTCAGTATTATCCTGCAACTAGTCCCAATTATACGATAAATTTACATTTCAAAAGTTCTGCACACTGTGTGACAGAATTGGAGGAAATAATTTATTTTACGAAATACCCTTACGGGCTTTCAACATAATCTCCATTCTTGCTTATGACAGCAACCTACTGTCTTGGCAACCCATGTATTCCGGACAGCGCACCTTCGTAGTGGAGCTGTCCGATTACTCGGGTTACCTCACTTGAAGCTTCACCATCTGTATCAAAAACGTTTTCCACGGAGTCGTTCCTTCAATCTGGGAAACAAATCAAAATCTGGTGGGCTCGTATCACGACTGTGTGGTGGGCTGAGAAGTATTTCCCATCCGTGTCGAGAGTTTATCTCACTGCAGTGCAATATGCAGTCTCGCACTATCGTGCAAAATGAGGACTCCAACTGCAAGCTTGTCAAGCCTATTTTGACGAACTTCCGGGCGCAAAAATTTTTGCAGAAACAGCTTGCAGTACGCACCTTTACAGATGTCGCCCGTGGCACTGTATTTGCGGCTATAGCTCCATTCATGTCCTACGCAGGGATCGTAAACAGTTTCACCTTTGATTGTTGGCGGTGGAAATTTTCGGGCGTGAAGAATTAGAACTTTTCCATTGTTATAACTGAGACTTGAGTTCTGGTTCAAAACCTCGTGTCCAGGATTCATCAAGGGCAACAGTCCTTTTCAGAACTTATCCTCCTCCTGTTTGATAACGCCGAAGGAATTCTTCTGCGATTCCTTTGCGACCTGCTTTCTGCTCTTCACACAGATCGTGGGGAACCCATCTGGCAACAACTTTTCTCATCTTTAACTCTTAAATTACGAGTCTGTAAACTGAAGTGACAGACATTCTGGCCGCCTATGCAATTACTCACATGTTTTTGTCTATCCTCTTTCAAAAAATGGTTCAAATGGTTCTGAACACTATGGGACTCAACTTATAAGGTCAGTAGTCCCCTAGAACTTAGAACCAGTTAAACCTAACTAACCTAAGGACTTCACACACATCCATGCCCGAGGCAGGATTCGAACCTGCGACCGTAGCGGTCTCGCGGTTCCAAACTGCAGCACCTAGAACCGCACGGCCACTTCGGCCGGCTATCCTCTTTCAAAATGTCGTTAACGGTAACCTGAGAGGTGCAATCTGTTGCAGTTTATGGCCTTCCACTTCTTCCGTTGTCCTGAGTTTCCAGCCTTCACGGAAACGAACAGATCACCGTGATACTATGCAACGATCTACTACACTATTCCTCCACACCTCTCTCAAAGCGTTGTCAATTTCCGTTGGGTTCTTCCCACAAAGGGGTTCGATTTTGATGAAGGAACGCTGGTCACTACGTGTAATCCGACCTGAACAGGTTTCAGCTTCCATTTTAAAACTTAATTACTCACGACACAGTCACGGAAAGCAGCAAACGCTTGTATGAGTGTCACGCCTGAAGCTCGTTCACAATTGACATGACTTTCAACTTGATCACGCCACCGTAACAGTTGCGCAAGCGCATTGTGCAGGGATCTTGAAAAGATCTCGGTAGTTTGTTTTCCTGAGTAACTTAGAAATAGATATTCTAGGAGCAGCGAAGCAGCTTAAATCAGTTAATCTTCAAGTCCAGACGGTCTACTATTTAGGTTCCTTTCAGAGTGTGCTGATATAATAGCGCCATACTTAGCAGCCATATACAACCGCACGCCTGACAAAAATCCGTACCAAAAGACTGGAAAGTTACACAGATCACACCAATACTTAACAAAGGAAATACAAGCAATCCGCTGAATTACAACCTCATATAACTGACGTAGGATTTTAGAATTTAAACCATGTTCGAACATTATGAATTACCTCGAAGAAAACGATTTATGGACACACAGCATGGATTCAGAAAATACCGCTCTTGTGAAACACAACTAGCTCTTTATTCATACGAAGTAATGAGTGCTATCGATAGGGGATCTCAAATTGACTCTCAATTTCTAGATCTCCAAAAGGCTTTTGAAGCCGTTTCTCACAAGCGACTTCTAATCAAAGTGCATGCCTATGCAGTATTGTCTCAATTGTGCGACTAGATTGGTGATTTCCTATCCGAAAGGTCACAGTTCGTAGTAATCGACGGAAAGTGTTCGAGTAAGATACAAGTGATCTGTGGTGTTCCCTAACGAAGTGTCATAGGCCATATGGTGTTCTTTATCTTCATAAACGATTTAGAAGACAACCTGACCAGTACTCTTAAACTATTTGCGGATGATGCTCTCACTTACCGTCTAGTACAGTGATCAGATGCTCAAAAGCGATTGTAAAATGATTTACACAAAATATCTGTATCGTACGACAATCGCAATTGATTCTAAATAATGAAAAGTGTGAAGTCATTCGCTTACGTAGTAAAAGTAATCGGTTAAATTTCAATTAAACGATATACCACACAAATTTAAAGGCTGCGAATTTAACTACAGGGTGACAGTTATTGCATTACATGGAAAAATGGTAAATTACTTACAAACTACGGCTTGCACACACTTTATTAAACATCTAAACGCCACTGCAGATATTCGGATTTACGTTATGACATGTTCGACATACCTGCCATCATTGGCGATGATGTGGCGCAGACGAATAGCGAAATTCTGCATGACCCGCTGAAGTGTCAGAACATCGATGCTGTCGATGACCTCCTGAATGGCTGTTTTCAGCTCAGCAATGGTTTTGGCGTTGTTGCTGTACACCTTGTCTTTAATAAAGCCCCACAAAAACGTGTCGCATGTGTACAGATCAGGAGAACATGGCGGCCAATCGAGGACAATGCCAGTGGCCTTTGGGTGTCCCAAAGCCAGAATGCGGTCCCCAAATTGCTCCTCCAGGACATTAAACATTCTCCTGCTTATATGGGGTCGAGCTCAGTTTCCATGAGCCACATCTTGTAGAAAGCAGGATCGCTTTGGATAATGGGTATGAAACCATCTACCAGAACCTTCAGGGATGAAATCATCTACCAAAACCTTCACGTACGGCTCCGTAGTCACCGTGCCATCAAGGAATATACCACTGATTATTCCATGACTGGACATTTCACACCACGCAGTCACCCGTTAAAGGTGAAGAGACTTTTCGATCGCGGAGTGTGGATTCTCAGTCCCCCAAATGCGCTAATTTTGCTTATTGATGAACCATCCAAATGAAAGTAGGCTTCGTCGCTAAACCAAACCATACAGCGCATACTAATTCCCATCGTGTCCCCAGGCCAACCGTGCAGTTTGAACGACCTAAAAAAAAAAATGGAAATGAGCGTATGGCATCGTTGGTCGGGAGGCCCCTAGTCGGGGAAGTTCGGCCGCCAAGCGCAAGTCTTATTCATTCGACGCCACATTGGGTGACTTGCTCGCCGGGGAGAAGAATGACATGATGATGAGAACAACACAACACCCAGACCCCGAGCGGAGAAAATCTCCATCCCGGCCGGGAATCGACCCCGGGCCCTCTTGTATGGGAGACGAGCACGTTACCACCCAGCTAAGCAGGCGGACTGAAGGACCTAAAGCAAACCGTTCAGAAGTCATGATGATTTTATTTCACACAATTCAACAATTGTTACCCTGTAAATATCTAGGCATTACAGTTACTAACAACTTAAACTGGGACACAGAAATTAGGAGAACGTAAACCAAAGACTGCGTTTTGTTGACAGGACACTTACAAGATGCAAAGAGACAGCCTACACTACAGTTGTCCATTCTCTTCTGGAAATTTGCTGCGCGGTATGTGACCCGTACCACACAGGATTGCCGGAGGACATCGATAAAGCTCAAAGAAGAAATGGTCCGATGAATCATTTGTCGGGCACAAAGTGTGAATTGCGCCGGAGGCATGTACATGTAGATATTCAGGCGTCATAGGCGTACAAAATGCTAGTTACTCCAACTATACTTACAGTTAACTATGAAAGTATGCCAGTCACCTGAGTAAGAGTGTTATCAACAGTCACACATTTGGACAAATCTATCATTTATACATGCAATGCATATAAGAAAATTTATGCAGTGTGTCAGAAGCATACAGGCAGTAGAGCACACTAAACTGAGTATTTTGGGAGGAGCAATCAATAGTCGGAAATGAACACTTCAGGCGTTACAAAGTCTCGCATCAGCAACATGTGCGAGACATGTATTTCTAAACTGCTCTTCTTCCATAATAAAAATTCTGTATAGGCGTTCTTGTTACTATCTTAAAATTGTTTTAAACAATCGTGGTTTGTCAACGATGCTTAAACACTGCTCACAGTTTACGACTGTTTGTCAGAAAAGCGAAGGTTACTCGGTACAGCAGCCTGCAAACGTGCATCTGATGCTTGGCGCAGCAGAATTTAGTGTCTGGAAAACCTAACGAATGAACAAAGAAAACTTTCGCAACAGGCAACGTTCTAACTGGAACAAATTTATAGCCACTGTGGAGAAACTGGCTCATTCAAGCCAGAAGGTCGCCCACCAAAGTAGCACGAGCTGTAAAATTGATGAGTAACAAGCTTTATTTCACAAATCTGACATCGTAAAAATATATTTAGACGTCTTGAAAATCTGCGAAGAATGAGACGGTACAGAAGTCCCTGCACAAAAATATCAATCTTGACGAGATTTTCAGTTTAACGCCGCCATTCCCTTCTCCCCTCCTCCCTTCTCCCCTCCTCATCCTAAAACGCCCACCTCCTACCTAGAGAACGGAATACGTCTTTTAGAGCACATAATTTCGTGTTTACTTATGGTTTGAGTAAATTTCACATTTCATTTGCAGAATTTCGGTTTTTGGCTACTTTTTGTGATACGTGTACTAAGACTGAGACACTAAACCACTTTCTGCAAGCGATCAGAGGAAAAGGAGAGGGAGGTTAGAGGCTTATAATTTTCAATGTTCGTTCCTTATGTGGAATGCAGCCAGTCAGGACTGGCTTATAGTCATCGGTTCAGACAAGAAATTTTATGGTGACTGACTCTGCTTGAATATCTTCTTTAGACACTGGAACAGGTAACAGACAGCGCACAAAATTGAATGGGAAGCTACACATTTTTGCGCTATTATGTGTATAGATGTAGTTTTTCTACACATTTTCAAAGAATATGTTTGTATACTAACATCAGTTTTTCGATCCAGAAAGTTTATAGACTTAATGCCAATCTCCATCGTGAACTGATGGTTTTTATGTTGACTGTTAAAGTTATGAAAGAATGTGTTGAGCTCTCGTGTATTGTCTGTCCGCATGTACTCTACATCACCTATATACCTGAACCAGAATTTAAACAATAAAGGTACGATCAAATTTCTAAATTCTGTATTGGACTAATATTTCGTATTCCTTGATTTTATTTCTACTTGGTTTTTCAAATAATGACATTTCGAAGGTAATGACAGACGAGGTCTGTAATGCCAGGCGAGATGTGTAAAGCCGTTTGAGGTAAGAAGAACACAAATGAGGCTGGAGACGTTAGAGTACAAATTATTACAGCAAGAGGGGGGAGGGCAAAGTAACAAAAAATGAACTTGAAAATTTATTCATATAATGGTTGCACAGAAAGAACATTCCCGATACTGAGAGTATGCTGTCTACTTCACAAAAAATAGATAGGGAAGACATAAGGAAAATACAGCTCTCAGCCTTCTCCCTGTAACGTACAAAACATACACTGAAACTATCACCAACTGCATATAAAAAACATTGGAGATACAACAGGCGACCATTTGCAAGTGGTTAACTAAACCACGGAACGGAACATTGAATTAGAATTATCACCGTCTACGGATGCTCTTAAATTTAGAGAAGGCTTTTGATTCAGCTTCAACAGAATCTGTAGTAACTGCCATCTGGGAACCAGGCATTACTTCATCTTATCTCAGTACATAAGAATACAGTAGGATACTGAAAAATATTTTTTACGCCTGACAGGAGTCTACTATTCACTTTCTGAGAGCGTACGTTCAAAGAGTCGGGCAAGTCATCGGTCCTTCCCACATATGACTCCTGATATAACCACTAGGAGGAAATAAGATAAATTTGAGCTCACACGGAGGTTAATAGACTGTTGTTCTCACCATGCATCATTTGCGAACGTAACACGGATGGAGAGAGCTGAAGTGTTACTTGAGATACACCCTGCCAAGCACCGTAAGTTGGCTTGTGGAGTAGAGATGTAGAGCCATATACATTGATGCTACATCTTCTATTAGGCTTCACGAGGATAATGAGAAAATCGAAACCGAAAGGAGAATCATAAAACGAAAACTATTCTCGTCTGGCCTAGAGGATGTTTTCAGACCTTTAAAATGAAGGAATAAGTGTTTATGAAACGTTTCTGAACAACATTCTTTCTACATATGAAATTGTATCGTTCGGCTCAGCTGCAGATAAACTTCAACAACGGCTGTAGACTTAATAAAGGCATCCTGCAAGTGCGCCCGAAAATTAATTATTATAAGATTAAGAGTGTAAAGAAAACATCGAAATGAAAACACCAAAAATTAACAACGATGTCATAGAACTAGTTGATTGGTTTTATGTTTAGGGCACTTCAAGAAGACGACTAGGTCAGAAAAAGAAATCAACAGAAAAATAGAAATAGCCAGTAGCATTTTTGGCGAAGTAAATAGGGTTTTCAGAACCAGGATACCAGCCCGTTGAAACGGAAAGTTTATGATTAGCGTGTATTACCATTCGATCCTATGCCCGCGAGACATGGGCTCTTCATGCGCAAATCATCAAAAACTGAGGGATATTTTCTTAGCACGCAATGGGGTGATACATGTTGGAAATTACTGGGCAAGATACGAACGGTCAGGGAAAAGAATGGAATGGAAGATGTCGCTTTGACTATAGTGGAAATAAAATAGATTAAGAGGCACGCGTAATTTCTACCCAGATAGATGAACTATTGATGGACCAAGAAAGTTCTTATGGGATTCTAAGAGATCAGAAAAGAAGGAGACGCTTACATAGGATATGGAGGATACGTGACGTCAGAAAACATGCAGGAGCGATATGGATGCGCTTAAGTGAAGGCTGTATTCGGTGGAAGAATCTGGAGCCTTTATCCAGCAATGGATATCAAACTGCTGCTTCTGCTGCTGCTGACGATGATAATGAATAATTTGTATTCTCATGAGGTGATACATTGTGGTGTCACTGTACCAGCCTAGCTATAAATTTCGAAGTGCAGGTAAGTTGGAGACGTTTAATTTAATGTTAACATTCATATTCTTTTCGCTCCATCTGCTTGATACATATCTGACAAAATGTACTTCGTTTTGTACACTGAAGAGCCAAAGAAACTGGTACACCTGCCTAATATCGTGTAGGGACCCCGCGAGCACGCAGAAGTGCCGCAACGCGACGTGGCAGGGACTCGACTAATGTCTGAATTGACCCCATGAATCCCGTAGGGTTGTCCATAAATCCGTAAGAGTACGAGAGGGTGGTGATCTCTTCTGAACGGCACGTTACAAGGCATCCCAGATATGCTCAATTATGTTCATGTCTGGGGAGTTTGGTGGCCAGCGGAAGTATTCAAACTCGGAAGTGAGTTCCCGGAGCCACACTCTAGCAACTGTGGACGTGTGGGGTGTCGTACTGTCCTGCTGGAATTGCCCTAGTCCGTCGGAATGCACAATCGACATGAATGGATGCAGCTGATCAGACAGGATGCTTATGTACGTGTCACCTGTCAGAGTCGTATCTAGACGTATCATGGGTCCCATATCACTCTAACTGCACACGCCCCACACCATTACAGCCTTCACCAGCATGAACAGTTCGCTGCTGACCTGCAGGGTCCACGGATTCTTGGAGTTGTCTCCATACGCATACACGTCCATCCGCTCGATAAAATTTGAAAACGAGACTCGTCCGACCAGGCAACATGTTTCCAGTCATCAACAGTCCAATGTCGGTGTTGACGGGCCCAGGTAAGGCGTAAAGCTTTGTGTTGTGCAGTCCTCAAGGGTACAGTGAGTCTTCGGCTCCGAAAGCCCATATCGATGATGTTTCGTTGAATGGTTCGCACTCTGACAGTTGTTGATGGCCCAGCACTGAAATCTGCAGCAATTTGCGGCAGGGCTGCACTTCTGTCACGCTGAACGATTCTCTTCAGTCGTCGTTGGTCTCGGACTTGCGGGTTCTCTTTCTCGCTGCAGCGATGTCGGAGATTTGATGTTTTGCCGGATTTATGATATTCACGGTACATTCGTTAAATGGTCGTACGGGAATATCCCCACTTCATCGCTACCTCGGAGATCCTGTGTCCCATCGCTCGTGCGCCAACTGTAACACCACGTTGAAATTCACTTAAATCTTGATAACCTGTCATTGTAGCAGCAGTAACCGATCTAACAACTGTGCCAGACGCTTGTCTTATATAGGCGTTGCCGACCGCAGCGTCGTATTCCGCCTGTTTACATATCTCTGCATTTAAATAAGCAAGCCTTTGCCAGTTTCTTTGGCGCTCCAGTGTATAATGGCAGCAGGTGTCACTGGACAGCCCTTCCTGGCACGGAACAGCAAAAACCCTCCCCAGCGCTAAGTTTTAGTCGTAATAGTAAGCAGTTATGGAGAAGACAGAGACGTGATGCAAGATTCTAAATGATGTCCGCGTGGAGCTGCAGCGCGGCCCGCGGCCCGCGGCTGTGTGTGCGCACGCACGGACAGGTCTTTTGTCGTGAGCCAGCAGAGCGGCGGGATTGCCTCCCCAGTCACGGCCTTGACTCCTTCCGCCTTCCCGCTGCGCGCCGGCACATCAGGATGCGATTTTAAATGCGGCTTGCTGTCTGTTTGCTAGCAAAGACTGCTAGTGCTTAAATAGGAGCCATCTTTCAGGCCTATGTTTACGTGAGCATTCGGCTGTTGCGGGAAAGACCGTGCTGGGATTCATTTGCCCAGAGCTGGCGGAGGCCTAAAATCTTCGGGTTCAATTCTTGGGGTAGTTTCGTATGGGTGTCATTTCGGTTCTCACTCGGTATGTCATTGTGCCATGTACAGAGACTGTAGTCCGATAGAATTATTAGCCACTCACTGTCCTGTGACACTGGCAAACGGACGATGTTACATAACTGACTGCATGTAAGTAGATAGCGCTAGTAGAATACTGATTCTGCAAGTGTATTCAGAAGTTTTAGGCGACGAAAACGGCCTCTGCTTTACAATAATTATCATCTCTATACAACGCTGCATCTAAATCATCCGACAGTCTTTGAATTCCATTTCTCTCTTCTTTCTCTGCATGACTTCCAGCCATCTGTAAGTGATTGTGCCGAATTTCACTGCTGCCAGCATTGAGTTCAGACTTGATCCATTTCTTGACACCAGTAGTTTGTCGTCAACCTGCTACGTGTATTCCGAAGTGTACCTTATGGTCTTCCGTCCTTTAAGATGTTCACTACACAAGCATTCGAACACATTCTGATCTGCTCATTGTGTATTGTTACGACTGTACGGTGTAAATGTGTGATGAATACACATTTGGCGTGATTACTGGAAAGCGGTTTACAAATAGTTCTCTTATCTTTGTTGTTGCGAGTAGTGTCATAAATTATCTCTACGACGAATGGGTCATCGCACCCAATATCATCGTTTTTTCGTTTTTCTTTCGTAAATAGAACGATATGCGAGGTCTGAAAAAGAGAGAGAGAGAGAGAGAGAGAGAGACGGTTGCCTGTAAACACCGCACTGATCGTGCTCTATGTGACAACATGCCATCCATGCGACAATATGAATGTGTAGAGCCTGTTCTAAAAGTCTCATTAACTCTCTGCCTAGTTGTACCCTATGTGTTTTTTTTAGGTGATACCAGAATCATGAAAAACAGTAGCAGAAATCCAGCATTATTTCAAGATTAGATTTAATGCGGCTGCAAAACCAGATACGCAAAGCAAAAGGCAGAAATGTTTGTTTTAATCTAGTTGGACTATCGATCGCCGTGTCTGTTTATTATTATTATTATTATTATTATTATTATTGACAATTTTTGGTTTGTGTATCTATGCGTATCTGAATAAATACGATTTTCGTTGTTACAGACGCGTTTCGCCTCAATTTATTGAGGCATCTTCAGTGATAGTATGCGTTGGTTGTCACACAAGTGACCTTCCTTTTCTTCGGAACATGCTATTCTTTTGCTCAGACTATTAAGAAATCTCTTCAGCACGGTGCACAAATTCCACATGCGCCTTTCCATGATTTTATTACTGTACTTGTGGCTTATTTTATCATAAACAGTAGACCTACAAAGGGCTTCCTACGAGCTACAAAATGTGCAAGTGTACACCATACAAACTTTGCTAGCTGATCGACTGCGTACTGAGCGAAGAAGACAAAATACACGCGTACGGAACAGATATGCGATGATTTGCTAGTAAAGAGAAGCACCTCGTTCTTTACCTCGGTTAATGTGACAAGGATGCCGCTGTTTACAAATGCCAGTGAGACACATCGCAGACAAGGCCGTTGTGAACACGAAGGTGCCATCGTCCAAAACTTGTTTCGAAACGCAGATATACAGGGTGATTCTGTGACAATGTTACAAACTTTCAGGGATGTTGGAGAAGGGTAACTATATCAATCTGAGGTAAGGGACCCTGGTCCGGGAACGAGCGAGTCGAAAGTTATAAGCGAAAACAGTTATGATGCGTACGACAGGGGACTCTTCTACTGCAAGATCTTTGCTTTTCATTTTTTGGAAGATATAGTTCGAATCGAAACAAGAAAAAATGGGCTCTAAAATGCATACCTTAAGAGCTATGAGCACTTTTTCAGTGGACGAGATGTGGCAAAGCTGAAAAAGTCCTCATAGCTCTTTAGGTACGCACTCTAGAGCTTGTGGTTATAGTACTTTTTTTTCGTGTTTTGGTTCAGTCTGCCTCCTCCAAGAATTTGCAAAGCAAAGATCTTGCAGCAGAAGAGATCGTCTGTCAAATGTATCAGAACGATTTTCGCTTACAACTTTCGACTCGCTCGTTTCCGGACCGCAATCCCGTATGTCAAATTCATACAACTTACCATTCTCAATCGTCCCTGAAAGTTTGTAACATCATCACGGTTCACCCTGTATTTGGACGTATTCAGTTTCCGGTGTAATGATTAGCAGCTGATTCTGAACAATAAATAAAATAAGCAACACAACTTGCGGCGACGCGGTTCTTTCCGTCCCTTTACGACGGACCTGCACCTACCTGTGAACATTGTCCCAGCAGATCATCAGTAGGGAAGCCGAGTGAAACCTACTGTACTTCGATGTGAACCAGGCTGCAATTAAAGTCACTAATCTACGTTTCGGGAGAAACACGAAATGACAGGTTGGAAATTTTGTCCTCAATTAATATATTCTGAAACTTAGGTGAACAAGTATCACTGCCAAGCCCATGCTAGTCTTAACACAGTCACTCATAACCCCTTTCACTCACGTTAGCAAGTTTATGGTGTTGCATTTCCCGAAAACGTAATAACTACAAAAATACTGATTGTTTTTGATTGATAACGCTCGCCAAATATTAAGTCTGTCGGTACCAAATGCAGTCACAGTTTTTAGCCACCGACCTGCTCAATACGCCACGCGGAATATATGTCTTTTGGCGTCACAAAATTCACTCAAAAATTCCGAAATTTCTACACACACATCGGAATAATTATGCCGTCACTTTCCAACACTTTTGATGGATGAAACACTGCTAGATCCGGCAAATTATCATTTCCATCGGAACTACTACTGCACACGTCCGATCTCTTTCATGGCTAGCCTTCGACTCCTCTCTAGAATACCCTTAAGTCTTCTCTACCAGCAGAGAAAGGCGCGCGAAGAATAATTCTTTACCATTGGTCATTTTACTTAACATCCAATAGCAAAACAACATTCTCCCGCGTCAGTCCGCGCTTTTCATCCATAACCAATCGCAAAATAGTAAACCTCACGACTGCACTTTTTACCGACGTAATTATCTAATATGCTGAAGTTGTGCTTATGCATAACGTTATTTACTATTGTTATTTATACCTGAATTAACTTTCCCTTTACCATAAACTTACTTTACAAAACTATTCTACAAAAATCCCCTTTGTCCATACCCATAATTCTTCGAAATGTTCCCACACTAAATCCAACTACATAACTCTTTAAACAATTATCTTCATATTAACCTTAAACCACACTCACGCATTATTCATACTGCTAAAACACATTTATAACATTTAACGTACACAAAAAGACATAATAACACTTTATGAAAATATTAGAATAGTTTATGAAAAACATTCTATTACTTTAGTGCACTCTTGTGGTCGCAATCGAAACTAAAATCACAGTCCCCCTATCCAATATTGTCCTCTATCGGCTGATACATAAACTACGTGCGCGTCCAGTCTCCCGTCACCATCTGTCAATATCCAGCTCTGAGACACATCTCCCACTTAACCGCCTCCAAGGCAGGATCGTTATACAGCGTTACGCCTCAAACTAAACAGTCACTTTTTCGAAACTTCGTAATTTCTCCTATTGCGACGCCGAAGTTTGAAGTTTGGCTCAAAGGTGCCTATAACCTTTCTCTGTGGTCGAACAAAAGCATGGTGCCTTGCGACATCACCCTCGGACTCAGCGGCGCTTCAAACAGCAAGGTGTCAACATATGGGGGGAAAAAGCAAGAGTTCAGAAGCTTATATGAGGTGTAAGGTGGGTTAATGACGTCCCATTGGTTCCAACTTTCACCACAATTCTGCCGCCGCCATGGTCGTGTCACACGTTTGGTAGGTCGTCATACAACCTTCTTACCCACGTCCCACCCCTTCTCTTGACGCCTCTGCGATGGACGTCAGGACCGCGACGTCCACCGTTTTCTTATAGGTGATTGAAGAAAACATTTCACACACACACTGACACTCAGAATCGACACAAAAGGCCCCAAGGGTGGCATAAAGGGTGTCAATGAAATCAGTCCTTCCTTTAGGGGTGTTGATTCCCACACATTTCGCGGTCGAAAACGATAGTTCGTAGTGCGATGAGCAACAGGACGACGTCTCCCCCTAAACGATTCAACCCTTCGTGGGCCAGCATCCACACTGAATGTGATCGCAACCGATTGGAATTTAGCGCGACAATAAGTTTGCTCTGGTGTACTGGATGGACACCTAGGGGTTGTTCAAAATCACTCGATGAACTCTGAATATGACCCGAAGTAGCAAGGAGTGTATGCTTCTTCATTACTCCTTTTTCGCGTCCTTCTGTGGCGTGATCATGGGGGCTGCGACATTCGCACATGCATGGATAAAACGGCAAAGGGTCACTCTAAGATCTCCAGGTCGGCAACGCCCTCGATGCCACCCGCCCACCTTTATTGGGCACTTTAAAAACGTTCCTGCTCAGACACACCCGTTCACTGCTCCCTACCCGCCGGTGTGGCAGGCAACCAGCCGAGTGGTACTACGTCGCTAACTTGCGACTACTGTCCGCGTGCGGATTCTAAGCGGATGTCAAAAGGTATGCCTGTCGTGCCGGTACCGCAATGGAAGAGATGATTTCACTGACGCCCTTTACGCCGTCACCTGAGGCCTTTTCGTATTGATTCTCAGCGGTGGAGTGTCTGAAATGTTTTACTCGGCCACACGTAAGAAAACCGCACGATTCCAACGCTGGGTGTCGCGGTTCTGTCCTTCGTCAAGAGAAGGCGCGAGAAGAGGCGTCAGAGAAGGGGGTGAGATGTGGGTAATAGAGGGGTGCGGCGACCTTCTCAACAAGAGACACACCGACAGTGGTGTTGGGGAGAATTATCGTGACATTTGGCGCCAATGCGACGTCATCAAGCCGCTTCACATTAACTTCTGAACAACGGGCATTTTTCGCATGCGTCGATACCTTTCTGTATGAAGCACCATCAAGCCAGAAGTTGATGTCTCAGGGCACCACGCTTTTGCGCCATTACAGAGGGACGTTGTAGGCACCTTTGAGCTGAATTTCAACCTTCTGTGTGGCAATGGGAGACTATTATGGGTTTTCGAAAATATAAAACGTCATGTGAGCAAACAGTCGAAAAGATCGTTTGAATACGCTATCGGCCATCAGTGACTGGAATAAGTGACAACCATCAAGTAGCTAGGAGTTCTGTCCGGAGTGACTTAAGGTGGAATAAACAAACGATCAAGCCATGGGGAAAGCAAAGGGCAGTCTGATTTATTGGAATAATCCTAAGAAACCGTAATTGACACACGAAAGAAGTCTCTTTAAAAACCCTCGTCTGACCAGTTCCTGGGTACCTATCGTCCGTCTGGGACCTTAACCCAGCAACTGAGGAGACGAAAGGTTCAAGAGTTCAACAAGCCGCCACGAGTTTGTTTACTCAAAGCGAGGCACCAAAGTGACGCTCAGTAAATTTCAGTGGGTGATTTTACAATGCGTCGTGGAAAGCTTTAGGTACAAAATTTCGTGACCCCAGTTTCTAAATTGTTAAATAGGAAGTACTTCTTCTGACACATGCATTAGGCAACGACAACGAAGCTAAAATTTCTGGTTCGTACGGAAACGTTTCTATGGTCTTTCTCCCCGCGAATGATAAGTGAACAGAATAGGAAAGAGACAGTACCACAGTACCCAGACATCGCACCAGTTGCTTGTGGAGTACAGATGAAGCGATCGAGAAGTGACCAAAGAATAGAAAATCAACTAAAATCGCTCAACAGAGGAATGACTACTGGATTTGACGGGATACCAATTCGATTCTACCCTTTTTCTAACAGCTGTGTATCGTAAGTGTCGAGAGGAGCGAAGCGTTCCTAACGATTGGAAAAAAGTAGAAGACACGTCATTCTGGTTTGCAAAAGGGGTCGTCGAACAGACGCACAAAACTATAGGCCTGTTTTCCTGGTGTCGATCTGTTGTAGAATTTTGGAACACACTTTATGGTCGTGTATCACGACACTTAGAGACTGAAAACTGTTCTCTGTAGGGATCAACACGGGAACCGAAAACAAAGATCGTGTGAACTCCAGCTCGCTCTGTTCGTCCGCGGAAGTATCCACGTAGATTCCGTGTTCCTTAAATTTCGGAAGGCTTTCGACACATGCGCTGCCGCCTGACAAAGAAAATAAGAGCGATCGAATATCAGACCAATTGTATGATAAGCAGCTTTGGGCGTCCCCCAAGGGAGTGTTACAGGTCCATTACTTTTCACAGTATCCATAAACGAGCGAGTAGATAACGTTGGAAGTTCGATGAGGTTTTTCGCGGATGCCGCTGTTGCATACAGAGAAGATGCAACACTGTAAAACTGTAGCGAAATGCAGGAGGGCCTGGAGAAGATCGACGCTTGGTACAAGGAGTTTCAAAGCAACATAAACAAATGTAACGTATGGTGAATAGACAGACACAAACACTCATTATTGCATGATCACACGACTGCAGAACAATCACTGAAGGTAGTTATTAACATACAATACCTACGAGTACGCTTACAGAGCGATTTTGTGTTATCACATATCGATGTCACTGTACGAGTATATCAGTGTTGGCACCGGTATCGCAAGTTTCGTCTGACGCCGATAGCTGTCGTACGGGATCTGGCGGACCAACGGAGCGCATCTGCCGATCTGCTGAGAGATATACACGATACGCATTTATCGCGTATCTCTCGCCCAGCCCAAAGTCCCAAGCGACTCGAAAAAAGCGCACGTGACTCTTGTATACAAGAAGGGTAAAAGAACGAACCCGCAAAATTACAGATCAGTATCTTCAATAACATATTCTGATTTCGAATATAATAAATTTTCTTGAGACCGAAATGCCTGTGTCCACGAATCAGCACGGATTTAGAAAGCATCGCCTCAGTAAGGAACCAATGCCGACGAGTACAAAACAGAGCGCCGGCCGTTGTGGCCGAGAGGTTCTAGGCGCTTCAGGCTGGAACCGCGCGACCGCTACGGTCGCAGGTTCGAATCCTACCTCGGGCACGGATGTGTGTCAAATGGCGATATGTTTGTACGATTCTCCTGCCTGAACGATTTCTTAATCCTGCAACTTAAAACTTCGTCTTTCGTTCTGCTATCTTCAACTGCCACACCAGACGGTGAACGACTGATTGGATGGAAGTCGTAGACCAGCTTAGCAATCTTACACGGGACCAGAATTTTCTCGGGTTTTCGGCCAGATCTTTTACTAAGGTATGACGGTGGTGGTAGCTGTATGCTTCGCGCATAGATCTTTTTACAGACAGACGCAAGAATCTCTACTAACCTTTCGCAAATCGGCATTTGCATGTTCTCTTTTGAACAGAGAGTGCAACAGCCTTTGCTTCCTCAGCATTTGCTGAATTTCGTTTGTTAAATTTTTGACAAAACTCTACCATCTGGTGAGCAAGATGTATGAAACAGGCGAAGTTCCCTCAGACTTCAAGAAGAATATAATTATTCCAATCCCAAGGAAAGCAGGTGTTGACAGATGTGAAAATTACCGAACTATCAGTTTAATAAGTCACAGCTGCAAAATACTAACGCGAATTGTTTACAGACGAATGGAAAAACTGGTAGAAGCCGACCTCGGGGAAGATCCGTTTGGATTCCGTAGAAATGTTGGAACACGTGAGGCAATACTGACCCTACGACTTATCTTAGAAAATAGATTAAGGAAAGGCAAACCTACGTTTCTAGCATTTGTAGACTTAGAGAAAGTTTTGTCAATGTTGACCGGAATACTCTCTTTCAAATTCTGAAGGTGGCAGGGGTAAAATACAGGGAGCGAAAGGCTATTTACAATTTGTACAGAAACCAGATGGCAGTTATAAGAGTCGAGGGACATGAAAGGGAAGCAGTGGTTGGGAAGGGAGTAAGACAGGGTTGTAGCCTGTCCCCGATGCTATTCAATCTGTGTATTGAGCAAGCAGTAAAAGAAACGAAAGAAAAGTTCGGAGTAGGTATTAAAATCCATGGAAAAGAAATAAAAACTTTGAGGTTCGCCGATAACATTGTAATTCTGTCAAAGGCAGCAAAGGACTTGGAAGAGCAGTTGAACGAAATGGACAGTGTCTGGAAAGGAGGATATAAGATAAACATCAACAAAAGCAAAACGAGGATAATGGAATGTAGTCGAATTAAGTCGGGTGATGCTGAGGGAATTAGATTAGGAAATGGGACACTTAAAGTAGTAAAGGAGTTTTGCTATTTGGGGAGCAAAATAACTGATGATGGTCGAAGTAGAGAGGATATAAAATGTAGACTGGCAATGGCAAGGAAAGCGTTTCTGAAGAAGAGAAATTTGTTAACGTCGAGTATTGATTTAAGTGTCAGGAAGTCGTTTCTGAAAGTATTCGTATGGAGTGTAGCCATGTATGGAAGTGAAACATGGACGATAAATAGTTTAGACAAGAAGAGAATAGAAGCTTTCGAAATGTGGTGCTACAGAAGAATGCTGATTAGATGGGTAGATCACATAACTAATGAGGAGGTACTGAATAGAATTGGGGAGAAGAGCAGTTTGTGGGACAACTTGACTAGAAGAAGGGATCGGTTGGTAGGACATGTTCTGAGGCATCAAGGGATCACCAATTTACTGGAGGGCAGCATGGAGGGTAAAAATCGTAGAGGGAGACTAAGAGATGAATACACTAAGCAGATTCAGAAGGATGTATGTTGCAGTAGGTACTGGGAGATGAAGAAGCTTGCACAGAATAGAGTAGCATGGAGAGCTGCACCAAACCAGCCTCAGGACTGAAGACCACAACAACAACAACAAATTTTTAATCCGCTTACTAGACCCACACTTGTCCAGAGCACGAATGGTTGAGGAGGGTACAATCTGGCAACCAGATGGCGCAGGTCGGCAGAAGCCTATAGCTGAGGAGAGCAGTGAGACCGCAGCCGGAGCCGATGTGCGCCGGTCCTGCTGTGCACTGGCGGATGGCCTCGAGGCTTTCCCGCACAGCCCGGAGGCCGCTCTCAGGGTCGCAGCTGCAGACACAGCAGCCAACGTTCCGGAAATCACGCGCGCCTCCGTGAAAACACTCCACAGTGCCGCGCCACACTCCACGTTGCAACAGCTTGCCTACCGCCTGTCCCGCAGCGACGCCGAAGCAGCTGATGATCACTGGAACCGTGTCTCTGAATCATACGAAGAGACCAGTCGTTCGGATGAACCTGTTCCTCTGCCCTTTCTGTGCTCTATATGATTATGCTTTTGCCATTTGACTTATTTCCTTAAGGATATACTATTGCAGTTTGGCCTTTGTAGTGACGTTCAAATAATTCTGCAATTAACACACACAGTTAGCTTTCCTACATTAATATAACTGCCACCATCGAAAGTAGTGCCAACTACATTTCTATTCACTGTTTGACCATATGAGATCGTCACGTTGGTGTCGCTTATAATGTCAGCGTACGAAGTAAGAATATCACGTAGGTTGTCGACAGTTTTGCGCAAGGACCGAACATAATTCTACAATAACATCAAAAGAACTGTCCACGTGTGCAGTAACCGCCACCGGTTTACGAACAGAAAACAAGATTTTCATCATTTTATTTACGATGCCTATCTAAACAACAAATTTACTGCTGTCAGCTACAATTTTATTTTGCTTAATTTCCACTTCACATTCAGAGGTTTAAACCTTCATCGTCAGCTACATTTAGGTGAATTGCTACGACATGTATGTATTGCATATACAACTTGGGGTAACCTGTGGTTCTCCATCTAGTGATCATAGGTCGTCTTCAGATCGTGTTTCGTCATACCGGGTACATCATGACATGCACGCAGTAGTCCTTCGTGAAACTGACATCTTCAGTGGGAGCTGTGTCGTCTATGAAGGTCCAAAGGTGTGAATCGGACCTTCATAGAAGCTGCAACACATCGTGAAGACGTCTTCCGCAGATGGGTACGAAACGTTGGGTTTGTCCTAGAAATTCATTCGACCACCGCATAAAACGCGGTAATATTTTAGCAAGTGTGTCACAGTTGTCTGCTTACGGTTTCAACTGGCAACAAATTTATTATTATGCGTCCCTTGTTATCATTGTATGGCACTATAGAAATTGTTACTTTACAAATGTAAACAAAGCTACTTACAAGATGTTCCTGCGAAATGTGTGCAGGTAACGATGCGCAATGTGCCTTTTGTTGGAATATAGTGTAAGCAGGTTTGTTATCGTGTATAATGTACTGTATTGTATTGAACTGGGGACCTAGAAACAACGGAGAGGGTTCGCCCCGGCCGTAGCCCTCAGTGGTTCACAGTCCCGCAACAGGCTACAGCAGTCCACTCACCCCATCGAACCCAGGGTTATTGTGCGGTTCGGCCCCAAGTGGTTGAAAGCTTTGGTGACAGCTGATTTGACTTTTGGTTTCCATGTTCTGTCGAGGGGCTCACGGATAAGTGAGTGAAAACATATTTGGTGGCATTATTCTTATATTGGGTGGAGGTATTATTATTATTATAGTAATCCTCTTTGGGAGCGTTATTCCATTATTTTATCTATTAGTGTAAACAATGAATTGTTTGGCTTGTATACCTGATCGTTCAGCAAGGTTTTGGTTTCTGCTTTGGTTTTTGTGCCTGGTAATTTTCTTGTAGGGTTAGAAGGTGTTTTTTATTGTTGATTCTAATTATTTTAATGCCTTCTTCTCTGGAAAAAAAAGAAAAAAACTACATACATACTCTTCAGTTCTCTCTCTCTCTCTCTCTCTCTCTCTCTCACACACACACACACACACACACACACACACACACACAGATATACACATCATGAATAGAAGTTGGTTTTGAACAAATACATTGTTAGGTTGGCAAGTTATAGGTACACAAACCAAATAGGAGAAAACACATAATGAAGTTACAATATTTACGTTGCTAAAAGCACAATGCCCGAACAAATAGCTATATCTAGTGGCAAAAGAATAATAGTACACTACAAAAAAGAAGGCGAAACATGGTGAACAGTGTGAAAAAGTTCGGAATACGAAACTGAACTTATGTTTCAAAAATAAAGTGGTAGTACGACCTCCAGACCAGATGAGAGGAAACGCAGATCACAGCAAACTGTAAGTAATTACTTAATCACGTAAAAAAAAAAACGACGTGAACTGTTTGATAATCTAAAAACAACAAAACTGTATCGTTACAGATCCCACTGAAGACGCCTTAGAGCAACAAAATGGCGAAACGCGTCTTGGTAAAATAAATGAAATTGCAGCAGGAAAAGGGGGTTTTATTTACAAAACAAGTATTTCTGTGCTTGCTGCGGAGGATGAGCACGCAAACAAACTAGGTAGACGTGAGATATTAGACACCTTTCTTCGAGTATCCGCTAGTTCACATGATCAGCTGAACACTAAACGACGAACATACCGCGAATATTGCCACAAGTTTCGGGACAACATTATCCCATTTTCAAGTGCTAAAAATCAATAAACCAGACAAAATGTGGGGCAGACGGGATGGAATTTTAAAGTTAGATTTAAAGAGCATAATAGAGAGAACGGCTCGTCAGCTGTAGCAAAGCATCTCAAGAATGAATAGCATTCGTTGGCGTACATAACGGAAACATGAGGGTCTTTCATGGTCAAGAAAGAGGTTGGTTGCTATCTATTTTAGAGGAGGTAGAGATTTATTAGGCCTTGAAAGAGGAGTGCGTCGGCGTTTTAAATGAGAGGACGGGAGTGTCTAAAGGGCATTTCTGGGTACATTTCAGCGATGTCCTCCTTAAGAAGCAGCTACCAACATATTTTACCCAGTGATATAGGATTGACGCATGTTATTTCTGTTCAGATTGCTGCGCAGAGGTAGTATTAAGTTAGAATGAGCTGGGACCAGACAGGCATTTCCGAAAGACAGTAGCATCGCTGGTGCAGGGCATTAGGCTTTCAGTAAATGTCATCCTTGATAGGCGATGGCAGCGGTTTTCAGTCTGCAACTGTACCTCGTGAACGCTGGATACGCCGGCTTGTGATGTTTGCGTTTTATGGCTTGAGCTGACAATGCACGTGTGCAGCTTGTTTTTTAGTTGTGACGACGCCTAATGGCACAAAAAAATTTAAGGTGGCTTATAACTCAGGACGTCTGCAATCCTTACAGATATGTCGATATAAGGAGGATTGTTTTATCTGGTTTCCTTGTTTTTAGCGCTTGAAACATGTTGTGGCAATAATCACATGATTGACGCCTGGGCTGAATATCCCAAATATTGTTTGTATAACAGATGTACGCTGGCTTCACATCAGTTATACCGTATACTACTACTGATCCAAGCTCCCTCTAAACCTTTTTTTCCCGAGGGTATATTTGTTCCTTTACAGCAACGTAACCAACATTCATTTCTAGTTTTAGAACAACAGTGCCTCTCCAAATATAACGTTATATACAGCCTGCCGTGTCTAAGTTCGGCTCAGAAACAAGTATCCAGTTAGAAAACGTCTTGATAAGCATATAGATGAACAAAATATCTCGCAGACGACATGAATATATTTAACCGAACATTAAGCTCGTTTCTCCTTGCTAGCTACAAGCGTGCTGTGTATGAATTATCTTGAAGAAAAAAAAAAAAAAAAAAGGTCGGTGGGCAATTATACCATATACGAGGATAAATGAGTAACGTGCAGATATTAAAACAAATGCGGGTTATAGTCGGATAACGCACACGGACAACATTTATCATAATTAGGATCTATGGAAAATGTTAGTAACTAAAGGAGTTCCTTTACAAATGCCGGTTAAAGCTGTGAGTAAAGGCTGTGAGCCAGAAGTTGGAGATTTGGATAACGTGGCGATCTATTTTTACCTGCGCAGTAACGGTTACTTGGCCATCCCAGTTAGCCATTCTCACTAAATGTAAAATGCATACGGTTCAGCTTTTCCTAATGGAAAATACTACAAGGAAATTTTACTACACTGAGATATTATTGTCTGCACAATATGAATGCAAAAATTTCTAGCTAACGAGAACAGCTTGATCTTGTACAATGCGCACATATTCTCAAACTTTACTTGAAAAAATAAGTGAGTCATTTATACTTAATTTATTACGCCACGACGTGTTTTGTCTGTCTTCAATTGGCGTAATATAGTTATACGTATATATTATGCATACACCGACTGCATTTTGAATGCTGCAGCTGCTCTATGCAAAATAACAATTTCATTTATAATTGCATAGGCTTCCGCGGCCAGAGTCAGTCGACATAAAAGTTTTCTGGGTTTGGTACCGCGTCATAATGTAAAAACTACTGCTGCTATAGAAAAGCCAACGTTTCGGCCACGATTGCAGCGGCCTTCTTCTGGGACCCAGAAGAAGGCCGCTGCAATCGTGGCCGAAACGTTGGCTTTTCTATAGCAGCAGTAGTTTTTACATTATGACGTGGTACCAAACCCAGAAAACTTTTATGTCAACAATTTCATTTGTTCTCACTTTTTTCCGAGTCGTATATTAATATCTATTTTACAATAAGGTGCACTTACCTTCATTGCCGGTCGGAGTGGGCGAGCGGTTCTAGGCGCTACAGTGTGGAACCGCGCGACCGCTACGGTCGCAGGTTCGAATCCTGCCTCGGGCATGGATGTGTGTGATGTCCGTAGGTTGGTTAGGTTTAAGTAGTTCTAAGTTCTAGGGGACTGATGACCTCAGAAGTTAAGTCCCATAGTGCTCAGAGCCATTTGAACCATCTGACCTTCATTCTGTATCGTGCAGCTCCATGTTTCAGTATTGTCTACATATTACACAAACTGAGCACCTTACTGTAAATTAGACGGTATATACGAGTCAGAAAGGCGTGGTAGTCAAAGAATTTGTTATTCTGAACAGGGTAGCCGTAGCAGATGATGAAACCCTGAAACGCGTCTTGGCATAAATAAAGTTAAGAAAAGTTGCCGATTGCTGTAACTTTTTTTTCAAATAATTTAATCCACAGCCGCGGAGCTCAGCCTGCACTGTCAAGGAAAAAAATGTTTACATTTGTTTACTGCAACCAGAAGAGGAAATGCCTACAACAGCAATGTCCAACAGCGAGTGTTAGTACGAGATTTTTGTATTTAAATTAACCTGTGTTTTCCACCGAATTAGCTGCAAAATTTTTATGATCAGTCTACTAATTTTAGATCTACGTAGCTGCATATACAAGATGAATCACAAATCCACCGAAAAACGTTTAGAGGTGGTAGTATGGCCCAAAAGAGAAAAAATGCCTAGTGAACATGCATACCTTATGAGCTAGGAGCACTTGCTCATTTTCGCTACTGTGAAACACATATCTTCTACTGAACAAGGGCTCATAGTTTTTGTGGTACGCATTCTAGAGCCAATGTTTACTAGACAGTTTTTTCTTGTTTTGGTCCATACTGCCACCTCTGAAAGTGCGTCGGTGGAGTTCTAGTTCATCCTGTATAGCCAGTCATATACATATTTTTGTCAGTATA